>NW_026577905.1:652668-979003 GCF_029407905.1 Bubalus kerabau
CATGTGGTTTTGCCTTCCTCTGTGCGTGTGGGTCTCCGGGCTCGGCTCCAACTCCGTTGAAATAGCCCCTGAAAAAAGATCTCCAAGAACCACTTTTCCCCCAGGCGGGAAGCGGAGTTCACAGGAAGCGGAACAAGCAAGCCTCCTTCGGGCAAGTAGATGCAGCCAACTAGCCTGTGGTTGGAAGCCTCTCTTTGGAAGGAATGGTTAGCTTCTCCAAAAGAAGACCTCCAGATCTGCTCAGAAGACGGAAATTCCAGAGGCAGGGTCGAGGTTCCTGACGGTCCTTTACCAGCCTTGCAAAGACATTTCTAGATTCTAGCGTTATGTTCCATGAAGGAGCAGGCTTCAGGAATATGTCAGACTTGACTGGCGCCTTACTGGCCTCAGCTCAGCTATCGCCTTTCCGTTCAAACTAGGACAAGGGCCTACTTGGTGAAGGGTAAGGGTCTGCTTCTTTCCAAACTGCCAAAGGCTACAGCAAAGAGACCTCTGTCAAAGAGAGGGAAGTGGAAGCGGATGGATTCTCAAACAGGTGCTTTGCCACAAAGCATCTGTACCCCACGGAGAGAATCAGGCTGCATTTGCCCCTATGTTGGGTGTGTAGCTTCAAACACAGAGGTGTTTCTATAGGAGCCCAGAATGTTCCTGGGAGATGAGGTTCACTAGAGCTCTGCTACAGAGCATAGACCTGTCCATATGGTTTTGCCTTCCCCTGTGAGTTGGGTTCCCGATGTTCGCCCCAGCTCCGAGGAAGAAACCCCTGAGAAAACACCTCCAGGAACTGCTTTTCGTCCAGACTGGGAAACGCAGTTCACAGAAGGCAAGGCAAGCGAGCCTCCTGCAGAGAAAAAGAGGCCTTACTGCCCCTGGAGGAGCAGGCTGCAAGAGTGTGTGAGACCTGACTGGTGCCTTACTGGCCTCAGCTCCGCCATTGCATGTTCCTCTGAACTAGGACCCAGGCCTACTAGGAGAAGGGTTTGGGTGCGGATTTCTAAAAAACTGCCAAGGGCTACAGCAATGAGAACTCTCTCAGAGATAAGGGAGAGAATTGTATGGATTCTCAAGCTGTTTTCTGAATGACAGCGTTAAACCTTCACAGAGGGAATCAGGCTCTCTGACCCCATAAGTTGTCCCTGTAGGAACCAAGAACGTTCGTCAAAGACTGAGGTTCACTAGAGCTCTCTTAGAGAGCAAAGACTTGTTCATGTAGTTTTGCTTTCCTCTGTATGTGTGGGTCTCCGGGCATAACCTCAGCTCCGTGGAAACAACCCCTGAGCAAAGATCTCCAAGATCTGCTTTTCCCCCATGCTGGGAACCAGGGATCATAGGAGGCAGGAAAAGCAAGCCTCCTTCGGGCAAGAAGAGGCAGCCAACTAGCCTGTGTTTGGAAGCCTCTATTTGCAAGGAATGGGTTAGCTTCTCCAGAAGGAGACCTCCAGATCTGCTCAGAAGATAGATATTCCAGAGGCAGGGTCGAGGTTCCTGACTGCCCTTTGCCAGCCTTGCAAAGACATTCCTAGATTCTAGCGCTATTTTCCATGAAGGAGCAGGCATCGGGAATATGTCAGAGTTGACGGGTGCCTTACTGGCCTCAGCTCAGCTATTGCCTTTCCTTTCAAACTAGGATCAGGGCCTACTTGGTAAAGGGTAAGGGTCTGCTTCTTTCCAAACTGCCAAGGGACACAGCAATGAGACCTCTGTCAAGGTGAGGGAAGCCTAAGAGGACGGATTCTCAAGCAGGTGCTTTGCTACAAAGCATCAGCACCCCACGGAGAGAACCAAGATCCCTGTTCCCCAATGTTGGGAGTGTAGCTTCACACACAGAGTTGTCTCTATAGGAGCCAAGAATGTTCCTGAGAGATTAGGTTCACTAAACCTCTCCTACAGAGTATAGACCTGTCCATGTGGTTTTTCCTTCCCCTGTGAGTTGGGTCCCCGAGGTCCACCACACCTCCGGGGAAACTGTCCCTGAGAAAAGATCTCCAGGAACCGCTTCGCTGAGGCTGGGAAACGCTGTTCACAGGAAGTAAGGCAAGCGAATCTCCTGCAGAGAAAAAGAGGCCTTACTGTCCCTGGAGGAGCAGGCTGCCAGAGTGTGTGAAACCTGACTGTTGCCTTACTGGCCTCAGTTCCACCATTGCCTGTTCCTCCGAACTAGGACCCAGGCCTATTTGGAGAAGCGTTTGGCTGCGGATTTCGACAAAGTGCCAAGGGCTACAGCAGTGAGAATTCTCTCAGCGGTAAGGGAGAGCATTTTATGGATTCTCAAGCTGTTTTCTGAACGACAGGGTCAAAATGAACTGAGAGAATCAGGCTCTCTGTGCCCCTATGTTAGGTACGCAGCTTCACACACAGAAGTGTCTCTATAGGAGCCAAGAATGTTCCTGAGAGATGAGGTTCACTAGAAGTCTGCTACAGAGCATAGACCTGTCCATATGGCTTTGCCTTGCCCTGTGAGTTGGGTCCCCGAGGTCCGCCCCAGCTCAGGGGAAGGAGCCCCTGAGAAAAGATCTCCAGGGACCACTATTCCCCCAGGCTGGCAAACGCAGTTCACAGGAGGTAACGCAAGCGAGCCTCCTGCAAGGCACAACAGGTCTTAGTGTCCCTGGACGATCAGGCTGCCAGAGTGTGTGAGACCTGACTGGTGCCTTACTGGCCTCAGCTCCGCCATTGCATGTTCCTCCGAACTAGGACCCAGGCCTACTAGGAGAAGGGTTTGGGTATGGATTTCTAAATACTGCCAAGGGGTATAGCAATGAGAACTGTGTCACGGGTAAGGAAGAGCATTGTATGGATTTTCAAGCTGTTGTTTGAACGACAGCTTCAAAGCTGCACAGAGAGAATCAGACTCTGTGTCTCCATGTTCGGTACACAGCTTCACAGACAGGGGTGTCTCCATAGGAAACAAGAACGTTCCTGACAGAGTGAGGTTCACTAGAGCTCTCCTAGAGAGCAAAGACTTGTCCATGTGGTTTTTCTTCCCCTGTGCGTTTGGGGCTCCAGGCTCGGCCCCAGCTCCGTGGAAACAACCCCTGAGAAAAGATCTTCAAGATCCGCTTTTCCCAGAGGCTGGGATGTGGGGTTCATAGGAGGCGGGAAAAGCAGGCCTCCTTCAGAGAGCAAGAGGCAGCCAAGCGGCCTGCGTTTTGAAGCCTCTACTTGGAAGAATGGGTTAGCTTCCCCTAAGGGAGACCTCCAGATCTGTTCAGAAGTCGGTAATTCCAGAGGCAGTGTGCAGGGTCCTGACTGCCCTTTGCCAACCTTGCAAAGACATTCCTAGATTCTACAGTTATCTTCCTGAAGAAGCAGGCTTTGGGAATATGTCAGACTTGACTGGTGCCTTATTGGCCTCAGCTCAGCTATTGCCTTTCCATTCAAAGTAGGACAAAGGCCTACTTTATGAAGGGTAAGGGTCTTCTTCTTTCCAAACTGCCGAGGGCTACAGCAATGAGACCTCCGTAAATGCGAGGGAAGCATAAGCGGATGGATTATCAGGAAGGTTCTTTGCCACCAAGCATCAGCACCCCACGGAGAGAATCAGGCTCCCTTTGCCCCTATGTGGGGTGTGTAGATTCACACACAGTGGTGTCTCTACAGGAGCCAAGAATGTTCCTGAGAGATGAGGCTCACAAGAGCTATCCTACAGAGTGCTCACCTGTACATGTGGTTTCACCTTCCCCTGTGAGTTGGGTCCCCGAGGTCCGCCCCAGCTCCGAGAAAACAGCCTCTGAGAAAAGATCTCCAGGAACCGCTTTTCGCCCAGGCTGGGAAAAGCTGTTCACAGGAAGTAAGGCAAGTGAGCCTCCTGCAGAGAAAAAGAAGCCTTACTGTCCCTGGAGGAGCAGGCTGCCAGAGTGTGTGAAAACTGACTGGTGCCATAATGGTCTTAGCTCCGCCATTGCTTGTTCCTCCGAACTGGGACTCAGGCCTACTTGGAGAAGGGTTTAGCTGCAGATTTCTACAAACTGCCAAGGGCTACTGCAATGAGAACTCTCTCAGAGGTAAGGGCGAGAATTGTATGGATTCTCAAGCTGTTTTCTGAACGACAGCATTAAACCTGCACAGAGAGAATCAGGCTCTCTGCCGCCATGTTGGGTACGCAGTTTCACACACAGAGGTGTCCGCATAGGAGCCAAGAACGTTCGTCAAAGACTGAGGTTCACTAGAGCTCTCTTAGAGAGCAAAGACTTGTTCATGTGGTTTTGCCTTCCCCTGTATGTGTGGGTCTCTGGGCATAACCCCAGCTCCGTGGAAACAACCCCTGAGCAAAGATCTCCAAGATCTGCTTTTCCCCCATGCTGGAAACCAGGGATCATAGGAGGCAGGAAAAGCAAGCCTCCTTCAGGCAAGAAGAGGCAGCCAACCGGCCTGTGTTTGGAAGCCTCTATTTGCAAGGAATGGGTTAGCTTCTCCAGAAGGAGACCTCCAGATCTGCTCAGAAGATAGATATTCCAGAGGCAGGGTCGAGGTTCCTGACTGCCCTTTGCCAGCCTTGCAAAGACATTCCTAGATTCTAGCAATATTTCCCATGAAGGAGCAGGCATCGGGAATATGTCACAGTTGACGGGTGCCTCACTGGCCTCAGCTCAGCTATTGCCTTTCCTTTCAAACTAGGATCAGGGCCTACTTGGTGAAGGGTAAGGGTCTGCTTCTTTCCAAACTGCCAAGAGACACAGCAATGAGACCTCTGTCAAGGCGAGGGAAGCGTAAGCGGATGGATTCTCAAACAGGTGCTTTGCCACAAAGCATCAGCACCCCACGGAGAGAATCAGGCTCCCTGTGCCCCTATGTTCGGTGTGTAGCTTTACACACAGAGGTGTCTCTGTACGAGCCAAGAATGTTCCTAAGAGATGAGACACACTAACGTCTCCTACAGAGCATAGACCTGTCCATGTGGTTTTTCCTTCCCCTGTGAGATGGGTCCCCGAGGTCCACCCCAGCTCTGGGGATAGAGCCCCTGAGAAAAGATCTCCAGGAACCGCTGTTTGCCCAGGCTGGGAAACGCAGTTCACAGGAGGCCAGGCAAGCGAGCCTCCCACAGGGAAAAATAGGCCTTACTGTCCCTGGAGGAGCACGCTGCCAGAGTGTGTGACACCTGACTGGTGCCTTACTGACCTCAGCTCCGCCACTGCATGGCCATCCAAACCAGGACCCAGGCCTACTTGGAGAAGGGTTTGGGTGCGGATTTGTAAAAACTGCCAAGGGTTACAGCAATGAGAAGTCTCTCAGAGGTAAGGGAGAGCATTGTATGGATTCTTAAGCTGTTGTTTGAGTGACAGCTTCAAAGCTGCAAAGAGAGAATCAGGCCCTGTGTGCCCCCTTGTTGGGTACGCAGCTCCACACACAGAGGTATCCCCGTGGAATCCAAGACTTTCCTCACATACTGAGGTTAACTAGAGTTCTCCTACAGAGCAAAGACTTGTCCATGTGGTTTTGCCTTCCTCTGTGCGTGTGGGTCTCCGGGCTCGGCTCCAACTCCGTTGAAATAGCCCCTGAAAAAAGATCTCCAAGAACCACTTTTCCCCCAGGCGGGAAGCGGAGTTCACAGGAAGCGGAACAAGCAAGCCTCCTTCGGGCAAGTAGATGCAGCCAACTAGCCTGTGGTTGGAAGCCTCTCTTTGGAAGGAATGGTTAGCTTCTCCAAAAGAAGACCTCCAGATCTGCTCAGAAGACGGAAATTCCAGAGGCAGGGTCGAGGTTCCTGACGGTCCTTTACCAGCCTTGCAAAGACATTTCTAGATTCTAGCGTTATGTTCCATGAAGGAGCAGGCTTCAGGAATATGTCAGACTTGACTGGCGCCTTACTGGCCTCAGCTCAGCTATCGCCTTTCCGTTCAAACTAGGACAAGGGCCTACTTGGTGAAGGGTAAGGGTCTGCTTCTTTCCAAACTGCCAAAGGCTACAGCAAAGAGACCTCTGTCAAAGAGAGGGAAGTGGAAGCGGATGGATTCTCAAACAGGTGCTTTGCCACAAAGCATCTGTACCCCACGGAGAGAATCAGGCTGCATTTGCCCCTATGTTGGGTGTGTAGCTTCAAACACAGAGGTGTTTCTATAGGAGCCCAGAATGTTCCTGGGAGATGAGGTTCACTAGAGCTCTGCTACAGAGCATAGACCTGTCCATATGGTTTTGCCTTCCCCTGTGAGTTGGGTTCCCGATGTTCGCCCCAGCTCCGAGGAAGAAACCCCTGAGAAAACACCTCCAGGAACTGCTTTTCGTCCAGACTGGGAAACGCAGTTCACAGAAGGCAAGGCAAGCGAGCCTCCTGCAGAGAAAAAGAGGCCTTACTGCCCCTGGAGGAGCAGGCTGCAAGAGTGTGTGAGACCTGACTGGTGCCTTACTGGCCTCAGCTCCGCCATTGCATGTTCCTCTGAACTAGGACCCAGGCCTACTAGGAGAAGGGTTTGGGTGCGGATTTCTAAAAAACTGCCAAGGGCTACAGCAATGAGAACTCTCTCAGAGATAAGGGAGAGAATTGTATGGATTCTCAAGCTGTTTTCTGAATGACAGCGTTAAACCTTCACAGAGGGAATCAGGCTCTCTGACCCCATAAGTTGTCCCTGTAGGAACCAAGAACGTTCGTCAAAGACTGAGGTTCACTAGAGCTCTCTTAGAGAGCAAAGACTTGTTCATGTAGTTTTGCTTTCCTCTGTATGTGTGGGTCTCCGGGCATAACCTCAGCTCCGTGGAAACAACCCCTGAGCAAAGATCTCCAAGATCTGCTTTTCCCCCATGCTGGGAACCAGGGATCATAGGAGGCAGGAAAAGCAAGCCTCCTTCGGGCAAGAAGAGGCAGCCAACTAGCCTGTGTTTGGAAGCCTCTATTTGCAAGGAATGGGTTAGCTTCTCCAGAAGGAGACCTCCAGATCTGCTCAGAAGATAGATATTCCAGAGGCAGGGTCGAGGTTCCTGACTGCCCTTTGCCAGCCTTGCAAAGACATTCCTAGATTCTAGCGCTATTTTCCATGAAGGAGCAGGCATCGGGAATATGTCAGAGTTGACGGGTGCCTTACTGGCCTCAGCTCAGCTATTGCCTTTCCTTTCAAACTAGGATCAGGGCCTACTTGGTAAAGGGTAAGGGTCTGCTTCTTTCCAAACTGCCAAGGGACACAGCAATGAGACCTCTGTCAAGGCGAGGGAAGCGTAAGCGGATGGATTCTCAAACAGGTGCTTTGCCACAAAGCATCAGCACCCCACGGAGAGAATCAGGCTCCCTGTGCCCCTATGTTCGGTGTGTAGCTTTACACACAGAGGTGCCTCTGTACGAGCCAAGAATGTTTCTAAGACTTGAGATTCACTAAGGTCTCCTACAGAGCATAGACTTGTCCGTGTAGTTTTGCCTTCCCCTGTGAGTTGGGTCCCCGAGGTCCACCCCAGCTCCGGGGAAACAACTCCTTAGAAAAGATCTCCAGGAACCGCTTTTCGCCCAGGCTGGGAAACGCAGTTCACAGGAGGCAAGGCAAGCGAGACTCCTGCAGGGAAAAAGAGGCCTTACTGTCCCTGGAGGAGCAGGCTACCAGAATGTGTGACACCTGACTGGTGCCTTACTGACCTCAGCTCCGCCATTGCATGGCCATCCAAACCAGGACCCAGGCCTACTTGGAGAAGGGTTTGGGTGCGGATTTCTAAAAACTGCCAAGGGCTACAGCAATGAGAACTCTCTCAGAGGTAAGGGAGAGCATTGTATGGATTCTCAACATGTTGTTTGAATGACAGCTTCAAAGCTGCAAAGAGAGAATCTGTCTCTCTGTGCCCCCTTGTTGGGTACGCAGCTTCACACACAGGGGTGTCTCCATAGGAGTCAAGAACGTTCCTGACAGAGTAAGTTTCACTTAGAGGTCTCCTGGAGAACAAAGACTTGTCCATGTGGTTTTCCTTCCCCTGTGCAATTGGGTCTCTGGTCTCGGCCCCAGCTCCATGGAAAAAACCCCTGAGAAAAGATCTTCAATATCCGCTTTTCCCAGAGCCTGGGAAGCTGGGTTCATAGGAGGCAGGAAAAGCAAGCCTCCTTCGGGCACGAAGAGGCAGCCGACCGGCCTGTTTTTGGAAGTCTCAATATGGAAGGAATGAGTTAGATTCTCCTAAAGGAGACCTCCAGATCTGCTCAGAAATCGGTAATTCCAGAGGCAGGGTGCAGGCTCCTGACTGCCCTTTGCCAGCCTTGCAGAGACATTCCTAGATTCCAGCGTTATTTTCCATGAAGGAGCAGGCTTCAGGAATATGTCAGACTTGACTGGCGCCTTATTGGCCTCAGCTCAGCTCTTGCCTTTCCTTTCAAACTAGGACAAGGGCCCACTTTATGAAAGGTAAGGGTCCTCTTCTTTCCAAACTGCCAAGGGCTACAGCAATGAGACCCCTGTCAAGGCGAGGGAAGCGTAAGCTGATGGATTCTCAAGCAGGTGCTTTGCCACAAAGCATCAGAACCCCACGGAAAGAATCTGGCTCCCTTTGCCCCTACGTTGCGTGTGTAGCTACACACACAGAGGTGTCTCGATAGGAGCCAAGAATGTTCCTGAGAGAGGAGGTTCACTGTTGGGGGCCAGAGTGAGGCACTCCGCCCATGGCAAAGGTCATGAGGAAGGAGGCTCGACATACGCAAAGGCGGGATCGAGCCTCAGGAGTCCCCCTGGAAATCCTCGAGCATCTACCCCCATCACCAGAGCCTGCCTACCTTACTACTTTGTGCTCTCACCTACACCTCTGACTTTACAGGGGGCTGTCCCCCACCACCTCTTTCGGAGAAGGAGTTAACCTAGAGCTCCAGTTGATAAAAACCCCTGGGTGTGACAAGAGTTTTTTAACCTACAAACTCCTCTGAAGGTTCTCTAGCCTGCCTGACAGGCTTGTCCGGCCACATGTGATTGCTCACAGCCTCTCAACCATGAGAGGCACGAGATGCTTTAAACCTTCTAAAAACAGGTTCCTTAGGAAAGTTAGAAAATTATTAGTATAAGTATAATGGGCTGATTAAAAATCATATTGGTGAAGGGTTTTTCATTTGTTGAGCTGATGTTTACTGCTAAGTCTCCACATCCCCTGCCCTTATACACATTAATGAATATATAGAAGAAATAAGTATTAACCTTTGATATAAATCACGTTAGACCTTAGGCTAAGTACATTCTTTCCTTAACTAAAACCCACTACACCCTCACCCTATAGGAATGTAACTTTATTTGGGTGGCGTCTGTTTTAAGAATAATCACCCCTGGAGAAATAAGTGTCCTGGTTGACTGACCGCTGTCACAAGGAGAGGGTCGTAAATTGTCAGCAGGCCCCCCGGCCAGAAGATGATGTAACACCCCTAAGACCTCTGTATACTTTTGTATGAAGCACCTGACTTTGATAAAAGTCAGGACTGCTGACCCCACGTGACTTTTGCATAACATCTCAGTGTATAAAAGTAGACCATGGAAAATAAAGAATTGGGATCAGTTTCTCGAAATACTGGTCTCCCCATGTCTCTCTCTCTCTCACTCTGGTTGAGTCTCCATCTGGAGCGCGGAACCCACCAAGCTTACTAATTTTGCCTGGGCTTCTAAGATCCGACCGGGGAGGCCTCAGTGTCTCCTCTCCTTCGGGAGAACGGAAGGACGCCTGCGGCCTACGTAAGTGGTGCAAGCTTCTTGTCTTGAAGTTTTATTGGTCCCCCGCGTAAACCAAGCTACTCAGCCTCTTTTCTCCACTGAATTTTCCTACTGAACTATCCTCATTTTATTACTCTTTATATCCTTAATTAACGTTTAATTAAGCAGTTGTTCCCTGACCCTCGCCTACGCCGTCTCTGCTTCGAATACCCTGGATCAGCTGGGGCTGGACCCCGGCAGTTCACTAGAGATCTCCTACAGAGCATAGACCTGTCCATTTGGTTTTGCCTTCCCCTGTGAGTTGGGTCCCCGAGGTCCGCCCCAACTCCGGGGAAACAGCCCCTGAGAAAAGATCTCCAGGAACTGCTTTCCGCCCAGGCTGGGAAACGCTGTTCACAGGAAGTAAGGCAAGCGAGCCTCCTGAAGGGAAATAGAGGCCTTACTGTCCCTGGAGGAGCAGGCTGCCAGAGTGTGTGACACCTGACTGGTGCCTTACTGGCCTCAGCTCCGCTATTGCATGTTCATCTGAACTTGAACCCAGGCCTACTTGGAGAAGTGTTTGTGTGCCGATTTCCAGAAACTGCGAAGGGCTACAGCAATGATAACTCTCTCAGTGGTAAGGGAGAGCATTGTGTGGATTCTCAATTTGTTGTTTGAATGACAGCGTCAAAGCTGCACAGAGAGAATCAGGTCTCTGTGTCTCTATGTTGGCTATGCAGCTTCCCACACAGAGATGTCCCCGTTGGAGCCAAGAACATTCCCCATAGACTGAGGTTCACTAGAGCACTCCTAGAGAGCAAAGACTTATCCATGCGGTTTTCCCTTCCCCTGTGCGTGTGGGTCTCCGGGATCGGCCCCTGCTCCGTGGAAACAGCCTCTGAGAAAAGATCTCCAAGAACCTCTTATCCCCCAGGCTGGGAAGCGGAGTTCGCAGGAGGTGGGATAAGCAAGCTTCCTTCGGCAAGAAGAGACAGCCAACCGGCCTGTGTTTGGAAGCCTATATTTGCAAGGAATGGGTTAGTTTCTCCTGACCGAGACCGCCAGATGTGCTGAGAAGATAGAAATTCCAGAGGCAGGGTCGAGGTTCCTGACTGCCCTTTGCCAGCCTTGCAAAGACATTCCCAGATTCTAACGTTATTTTCCATGAAGGAGCAGGCATCGGGAATATGTCAGACTTGACTGGCGCCTTACTGGCCTCAGCTCAGCTACTGCCTTTCCATTCAAACAAGGACAAGTGCCTACTTGGTGAAGGGTAAGGGTCAGCTTCTTTCCAAACTGCCAAGGACTACAGCAATGAGACCTCTGTCAAGGTGAGGGAAGCCTATGCGGATGGATTCTTAGCAGGTGCTTTGCCACAAAGCATCAGCACCCACGGAGAGAATCAGACTCCCTTTGCCACTATGTTGGGTGTGTAGCTTCATGCACAGAGGTGTCTCTGTAGAAGCCAAGAATGTTCCTGAGAGATGAGGTTCACTAGAGCTCTCCTACAGAGCATAGACCTGTCCATGTGGTTTTGTCTTCCCCTTGAGTTGGGCCCCCGAGGTCCGACCCAGCTCCAGGGAAACAACCCCTGAGAAAAAATCTCCAGGAACAGCTTTGCGCCCAGGCTGGGAAATGCAGTTCACAGGAGGCAAGGCAAGCGAGCCTCCTGCAGGGAAAAAGAGGCCTTACTGCTCCTGAACGATCAGGCTTCAAGAATGTGTGAGACCTCACTTGTGCCTTACTGGCCTCAGCTCCGCCGTTGCCTGTTGTTCCGAGCTAGGACCCAGGCCTACTTGGAGAAGGGTTAGGGTGCGGATTTCTACAAACTGTCAAGGACTACAGCAATGAGAATTCTCTTAGCAGTAAGGGAGAGCATTGTATGGATTCTCAAGCTGTTGTTTGAATGACAGCTTCAAAGCTACACAGAGAGAATCAGGGTCTCTGTTCCCCTATTTTGGCTGTGCAGCTTCACACACAGAATTTGACTCTGTTGGAGCCAGAAATATTCCTGAAAGACTTAGGCTCACCAAAGCTGTCCTCCAGAGCAAAGACATTGGATGTGGTTTTGCCTTCCCTTGTCAGTATGGGTCCCCTAGCTTGGCCCCAGCTCCGGGGATACAGCCTCTGAAAAAAATCTTGCAAGAAGCGATTTTTCCTCCAGGCTGTTAAGCGGAATTCGCAGTTTGCAAGTTAAGGAAGCCTGCTTCGTGGAAGAGCAAGCAGCCAACTGGCCCTGTGTTAGGAAGCCTGTATTTGAAAGGAATGGGTTAGCTTCTACAGCGGGAGAACCTCAGATCTGCTCAGGGGGCTGAAATACTAGAGTCAGGGTCGAGGTTCTCCCTTGTCCTTTGCGCACCTTGCAAAGACATTCCTAGCTTCTAGCGTTAGTGTCCCTGTAGTAGCAGGCTGCAGGAGCGTGTGATAAATGACTGCCGCGTTCCTGTCCTCAGCTCCGCTATTGACTTTCTATTCGAACTAGAACCCAGGCCTACTTTGAGAGGGGTTAGAGTCCAGTGTTTCCAAACTGCCAAGGGCTACGGCAATGCGAGCTCTGTCAGAGGTAAGAAAAGAGCAATTGGTTGGATTCTTCAGCTGCTGCGTGGCTGCACAGATTCCGAGCCGCATGGAGAGCATGAGGCTCCTTGTGGCCCTATTTTGGGTACGCAGCAACATGCACACAGAATGTCTGTGTTCACTTATGTACAGGCTTATGTTCACTAGAGCTCTCCTACAGAGCAAAGACCACTCAGTGGGCTCCAAGAGATACCTGTCGCGACTCGAGAAGAGAGTGGAGTCCTTTGCTTCCCCTTGAGATGAGGCCTGACTCCCCGGGTGAGTATGGAATGCAACCCCAAATCCCTGTCGCCTATGGAGAGGAACATTAAGTCCTGGATACAAGCCTAGATGAGGTCTAGTTTGCCCTTCAGTGAATGGAGCCCAATCCACAGCTCTCCCTGGCAACTCGAATGGAAGATTGGACTTCCTGTGCCAACACAAGAGGAAGCCTGAATTCCCCGTCGTAACTCGAGAATCCCACCGCAACTCGAGAAAATCCACGTGCTTCCCTCGTCATCGCAAGATGAGGCCCTTTGTCCGCTACAGCATCTCAAGAGAAGTCCACGTTCCATCCTGAAGTGCGAAAAGGTACTTGGCACCCTTGATGCGACCCCAAAAGTTCCGCGACATACCAGACTCACTCAAGGGGAACACCGAGGTTCCCGGCACCACTTCATCTGACCCCTTCTCCTCTCCTGATTGCGACAGGAGGGTCGACTCCCCTTCTCTGTCTGCAAGGGGTTCCCGACCTTCCGGGCGCACCTCAGGATGAGGCCGGTCTCATGAGGAAGTTCGAGACGTAGCCTCGTGGGTGGTGCCACATGCCGAAAGACCCCAATTTCACGGTCCACTCTTGAAAAGAACCCGATGCCAGCACACCTCTCTGAAGGAAATCCTGTGGATGAAGGCACAACACGAAGGGGCACTGACACCTTCGTGCATCGTCCAGAAAAACCCGCAGGTCCCACAGACATTTCGACAAGTGGCGTGTCACCCTGTAAACAACTCGAAAGGCAAACGAAGGTCCATTCCTCAACAGAAGACTAGGTGTGACTCTCTTGTCCCTACTCTGCAGGGACCATGGGATTCGAGTCAGAAACAGAGAGGAAGCCTGAGGTTCCTGCGTCCACTCGAGATGAGGCCCTCTTCCATTGCACCACACCCAGTGGAGTCCCGAGAGGCCCCTACCAACTCCACAGTATCCCTGAGTTCTCAGAGGCACAATGAGAAGCTCCCTGAGGTCACAGGCACAAGTCGAGGGAACCCTGGGTTTTTTGCCGCGACTCGAGAAAGACCTCGAGAGTGCTTCAAAATGTGTTGAGTCGCGATTCCCCTACAATGACTCGAGCGCCATGACACGCTCCCCCTCGCCACGCGCATGGAGACCTGACTAACCTGGCACTGCACTAGAGGCTCCCTGAGATCCTCATCGTACCTCGTGAGGAAATCCACACTGGCGCGGCAGCTCGAGGAAACACATGAGACACCCAGGTCATCGCGAGATGAGGGCCTTATTTTCCTGCATGGCCTGGAGACCAATCACGAGTCCTCTCTCCAAACTGAAGAGGAGGCTGGACTCCCTTGAGGCCGCTCAGGGGGCTCCAAGAGATCCGCGTCACGACTCGAGAGGAGAGCAGAGTCCTTGGCTTCCCCTCGAGACGAGGCCTGACTCCCCGGGGGAGCCTGGAATGCAACCCCGAGATCCCTGCCTTCCCTGGAGAGGAATATTAGGTCCCGGACACACGCCTAGGTGAGGTCTCTTGGGCCCTGCAGTGACTCGAGCGCAACCCCCAGCTCCCCTCGCAACTCGAGGGGAAGATTGGGCTTCCCAGGGCCAACCCAAGAGGAAGGCTGTGATCCCCGTCGTAACTCGAGAATCCCGCCGCAACTCGAGAAAAACCACGTGGTTCCCACCTCTTGGCAAGATGAGGCCCTTGCCCGCAATGGTGTCTCAAGGGAAGTCCCCTGTTCTGCCCTGAAGGGCGAAGCGGTCCCTGACAGCCTTCCTGCGACACCCAAAAGTTCCCCTACATGCCGGGTTCCGTCGAGGGGAACACCGAGGGTCCCACCACCCCGTCATCTGAGCCCCTTCTCCCCTCCGGATCGCGAAAGGAGAGTCAATTCCCCTGCATGGTCTGGAAGGGGTTCCCGGCCTTCCCGGCGCACCTCAGGATGAGGCCGGCCTCACGAGGAAATTGGAGACGAGCCACGTGGGTGGTGCCACATGCCCAACGCCCCCGATTCCCCGGTCCGCTCTTGAGAAGGACCCGAGGCCCGGACCCCTCTTCGAAGGCAACCCTGTGGGTGAAGGCACCACACGAAGGGGCACTGCCAACCCCGTGCACAGTCCGCAAAGACCCGCGGGTTGAAAACACAGCTCGACGAGGGGCCTGAGATCCCCTGAGCAACTCGAGAGGCAAGCGGGGTTCCCTTCCTCAGACAAGACGAGGCCTGACTCTCCTGTCCCAACTCTGCAGGGACCCTGCGGTCGGAGTCCGAAACGGAGAGGAAGTCTGAGGTTCCTGCCTCCCCTCGAGCTGAGGCCCTCTTCCGTTGCGCCAGACCCAGCGGAGTCCCGAGGGTCACCGCCAACTCCACAGGATCCCTCGCCTCTCAGAGGCACCCTGGGAAGTTCCCTAAGGTCCCCGGCAGAAGGCGAGGGAAACGAGGGTTTCCCGCCGCCCTCCGACAAAGACTTCGAGAGTCCTTCTTCAACGCGTCTCGAGGCCCTAGTCCCCTCCCGCGACTCGAGAGCCAGGACGCGCTCGCCCTCGCCACGCACATGGAGACCTGACTTCCCTGGCGCCGCACGAGAGGCTCCCTGAGATTCTCGTCGTGCCTCGGGAGAAAACCCCCACGGGTGCCGCAGCTCGAGGAAACCCCTGAGACGGCCCCGTACTCGCGAGCTGAGGGCCTTCTTTTCCTGCATGGCCTGCAGAGCAATCCCGGGTCCTCTCTCCAAACGGAAGAGGAGTCTGGTCAATTGAGGCCGCTCAGGGGGCTCCAAGAGACCCGTGTCGCGACTCGAGAGGAGAGCGGAATTCTTGGCTTTCCCTCCAGACGAGGCCTGACTCCCCGGGGGAGCCTGGAATGCAACCCCGAGATCCCTGCCTTCCCTGGAGAGGAATATTAGGTCCCGGACACACGCCTAGGTGAGGTTTCTTGGGCCCTGCAGTGACTCGAGCGCAACCCCCAGCTCTCCCTCACAACCCGAGGGGAAGATTGGGCTTCCCAGGGCCAACCCAAGAGGAAGGCTGAGATCCCCCTCGTAAATCGAGATTCCCGCCGCAACTCGAGAAAAACCACGGGGTTCCCACCTCTTGGCAAGATGAGGCCCTTGCCCGTGACGGCGTCTCAAGGGAAGTCCCCTGTTCCGCCCTGAAGGGCGAAACGGTCCCTGACAGCCTTCCTGCGACCCCCAAGTCCCCCGACACGCCGGGTTCCCTCGAGGGGAACACCGAGGGTCCCGGCACCGCTTCCTCTGAGCCCCTTCTCCCCTCCGGAACGCGACAGGAGTGTCGATTCCCCTGCGTGGTCTGGAAGGGGTTCCCGGCCTTCCCGGCGCACCTCAGGATGAGGCCGGTCTCACGAGGAAATTCAAGACGAGCCACGTGGGTGGTGCCACATGCCGAACGCCCCCGATTCCCGGGTCAGCTCTTGAGAAGGACCCGAGTCCCGGACTCCTCTTCGAAGGCAACCCTGTGGGTGAAGGCACAACACGAAGGGGCACAGCCACCCCCGTGCATCGTCCGCAAAGACCCGCGGGTTCCACACAGAGCTCGACGAGGGGCCTGAGACCCCCTGAGCAACTCGCGAGGCAAGCGGGGTTCCCTTCCTCAGACAAGACGAGGCCTGACTCTCCTGTCCCAACTCTGCAGGGACCCTGCGGTCGGAGTCCGAAACGGAGAGGAAGCCTGAGGTTCTTGCCTCCCCTCGAGGTGAGGCCCTCTTCCGTTGCGCCAGACCCAGTGCAGTCCCGAGAGGCCCCGCCAATTCCTCAGGATCCCTCGCCTCTCAGAGGCACCCTGGAAGTTCCCTAAGGTCCCCAGCAGAAGGCGAGGGAAACGAGGGTTTCCCGCCGCCCCCCGAGAAAGACCTCGAGAGTCCTTCTTAAACGCGTCTCGAGGCCCTAGTCCCCTCCCGTGACTCGAGAGCCATGACGCGCTGCCCCTCGCCACGCGCATGGAGACCTGACTTCCCTGGCGCCACACAAGAGGCTCCCTGAGATCCCCGTCGTGCCTCGGGAGAAACCCCACACTGGCGCCGCAGCTCGAGAAAACCCACGAGATGCCCCCGTTATCGTGAGATGAGGGCCATCATTCACTGCATGGCCTGGAGGGCAATCCCGAGTCGTCTCTCCAAACTCCACGGGAGGCTTGACTCACTAAGGCTACCCAGTGCGCTCAATAGGTACCCGTCGCGACTCGAGAGGAAAGCGGAATACTTTGCTTCCCCTCGAAACAAGGCCGGACTTCCTGGGTGAGTCTGGAATGCCACCCCGAGATCCCTGTCACCCCTGGAGAGGAATATTCGGTCCTGGACACAAGCCTAGATATGGTCTATTTTGCCCCGCAGTGACTCGAGTGGGATCCCAGCTCACCCTCGCAACTCGAATGGAAGATTGGACTTCCATGGGCCAACACAGGAGGAAATCTGAATCCCCCGTCGAAACTCGAGACTCCCGCCGCAATGCGAGCAAAAGCACGTGGTTCACTCGTCATCCCAAGATGAGGCCCTGGCCCGCTACAGCGTCTCAAGTGAAGTCCCACGTTCCGTCTTGAAGTGCGAAATGCTACTTTTCACCCTTGATGTAACCCCAAAAGTTCCCCGACACACCGTTCTCACCGAGGGGAACACCGAAGTTCCCGGCACCACTTCATCTGATCACTTTCTCCCCTCCTGATCACGACAGGAGGGTAAATTCCCCTGCTTTGCCTGGAAGGAGTTCCCGCCCATCCCGGCACACCTAAGGATGAGGCCTTTCTCAGGAGGAAATTCGAGACGTAGCCTCGTGGGTGGTGCCACATGCCGAAAGACCCCGATGGTGCGGTCCAATCTGGATAAGAACCCGATGCCCGGACACCACTTCGAAGGCAACCCTGTGGATGAAGGCACCACAGAAGGGTTACTAAAACTCCCGTGCATCGTCCAGAAAAACCCACAGGTTCTACACACAGCTCGACAAGTGGAATGTCACCCCGTGAACAACTCTATAGGCAAGCGGAGTTCGATTCCTCCACACAAGATGAGGCCTGACTCTCCTGTCCCAACTCTTCAGGGACCCTGCCATCCGAGTTAGAAATGGAGAGGAAACCTGAGGTTCCTGTCTCAACTCGAGGTGAGGCCCTCTTCCATTGCACCAAACCAAGATGAGTCGCGAGAGGCCCCTCCGAACTCCACAGTATCCCTGAATTCTCAGAGGCACCTTGAGAATCTACCTGAGGTCACCGGCACAAGTCAAGGGAACCCAGGGTTTCCTGCTGCGACCCGAGAAAGACCTTGAGAGTCTTTCAGCGCGTCTTGAGGCCCGATTCCCCTACCATGACTCGAGAGCAAAGACCCGCTCCCCATCGCCATGCGCATGGAGACCTGACTTCCCTGACGCCTGAAGAGAGTCTCCCTGAGCTCCCCGTCGTACCTCTTCGGAAACCCCATTCAGGCACCGCAGCTCGAGAAAACCCACGATACGCCCCCGTCATCACGAGATGAGGGACTTCTTTCCTGCCTGGCATGGAGAGCAAAACCGAGTCCTCTCTCCAGACTCCACAGGAGGCTTGACTCTCTTTAGGCCTCTCAGTTGGCTCCAAGAGATACCTGTCAGGACTTGAAGGGAGAGAGGAGTCCTTTGCTTCCCCTCGAGATGAGGCCTGACTCCCCGTGTGAGTCTGGAATGCAACCCCGAGTTCCTGTCGCACCTGGAGAGGAAAACTCGGTCCTGGACACAAGCCTAGATGAGGTCTATTTTGCACTGCAGTTACTAGAGAGCAATCGCCAGCTCTCCCTCGCAAATCGAATTGAAGATTGGACTTCCCTGGGCCAATACAATTGGAAGCCTGAATTCGACACCGTAACTCGAGAATCCCGCCGAAACTCGAGAAAATCCACGTGGTTCCCCCATCAGCGCTAGATGAGGCCCTTGCCCGCTACAGCGACTCAAGAGAAGTCCCACGTTCTGTCTTGAAGTGCGAAACGGTACTTGGCACCCTTGATGCAATCTCAAAATTCCCCGACATACCGGTCTCACTCAAAAGGAACACCGAGGTTCCCGGAACCACTTCATTTGAGCTCCTTCTGCCCTCGTGATCGCGACAGGAGTGTCGATTCCCCTGCTATGTCTGGAAGGTGTTCCCGACCTTTCCAGCGCGCCTAAGGATGAGGCAGGTCTCAGGAGGAAATTCGAGACATAGCCTCGTGGGTGGTGCCACAAGCCGAAAGACCCCGATTTCCCGGTCTACTCTTGATAAGAACGCGATGCCCTGACACCTTTACGAAGGAAAACCTGTGGATGAAAGCACAACACGAAGGGGCACTGACACCCCCGTTTATCATCCAGAAAAACCCGCAGGTTGCAAACACAGTTCAACAAGTGGTCTGTCACCCCGTGAACAACTCGAGAGGCAAGTGGAGTTCCATTCCTCCACACAAGGCGAGACCTGATTTTCTGTACCAACTCTGCAGGGAAACTGCGATCCGAGTCAGTACCGGCGCAAGGAAACCCAGGAGAGGAAACATGAGGTTCCTGCCTCCACTCGAGATGAGGCTCTCATCCATTGCACCAAACCCAGTGGAGTCCAGAGAGGCTCCTCCCAACTCCACAGTACCCCTGACTTCTCAGAGGCACCCGGAGAAGCTCCATGAGGTCACCGGCACATGTCGAGGGAACCCAGCGTTTCCTGCCACAATGGGAAAAAGACCTCGAGAGTCCTACTTCAACGTGTCTTGAAGCCCGAATCTGCTTCCATGGCTCTATAGAAATGACACGCACCCCCTCGCCACGCACATGGAGACCTGACTTCCCTGGCGCCATAAGAGAGGCTCCCTGAGCTCCCTGTCGTACCTCGTGAGAAACCCCACACTGACGCCGCAGCTTGAGAAAACCCACCATACGCCCCTGTCATCGCGAGATGAGGGCCTTCTTTTCCTGCATGGCCTGGAGAGGAATACCGAATCCTCTTTTCAAACTCCACAGGAGGCTTGACTCCCTTTAGGCCACTTAGTGGGCTCCAAGAGATACCCATCGCGACTCGAGAGGAGAATGGAGTCCTTTGCTTCCCCTCGAGACAAGGCCTGACTCACCAGGTGGGTCTGGAATGCAACCCCGAGATCCCTGTCTCCCCTGGAGAGGAACATTAGGTCCTGGAAACAAGCCTAGATGAGGTCTCTTTTGCCCTTCTGTAACTCGAGAGCAATCCCCCGCTCTCCCTGACAACTCGAATGGAAGACTGGACTTCCCTGGGCCAACACAAGAGGAAACCTGAATTCCCCTTCGTAACTCGAGAATCCCACCGCAACTCGAGAAAAAGCACTTGGTTCCCTCGTCATCGCAAGATGAGGCCCTTGCCCGCTACAGCTTCTCAAGAAAAGTCCCACGTTCCGTCTTGAAGTGCGAAACGATACTTGACACCCTTGATGTGACCCCAAAAGTTCCCCGAAATATCGGTCTCACTCGAGGTGAACACCGAGGTTCCCGGCACCAGTTTATCTGAGCCCCTTCTCCCCTCCTGTTCGTGATAGGAGGATCACTTCCCCTGCTTTGTTTGTAAGGGGTTCCCGACCTTCACGGGGCACTTCAGGATGAGGCCGGTCTCACGAGGAAATTCGAGACGTAGCTCGCGGGTGGTGCCACATGCCAAAAGACTATGATTTCCCTGTACACTCTTCATAAGAACCCGATGCCTGGACACCTCTTCGAAGGCAACCCTGTGGATGAAGGCACAACACAAAGGGGCACTGACACCCTCGTGCATCGTCCGGAAAAACCCGCAGGTTCCACATACAGCTCAACAAGTGGCTTCTCACCCCTGAAGAACTCGAGAGGCAAGTGGGGTTTCATTCCTCTACACAAGACGAGGCCTGACTCTCCTGTCCCAACTCTGCAGGGACTTTGCGATCCGAATCAGACCAGCGCCAGTGAAGTCACGAGAAGAACGCTGAGGTTCCTGCCTCCACTCGAGATTAGGACCTCTTCCATTGCACGAAAACCAGTGGAGTCCCGAGAGACGCGTCCCAGCTCCACAGTATCCCTGACTTCTCAGAGGCACCCTGAGAAGCTCCCTGAGGTCACCAGCACAATTCGAGTGAACCCAGGGTTTACTGCCGCCACCATAGAAAGAACTCAAGAGTCCTTCTTCAACGCATTTTGAGGCCTGATTCCCCTACCATGACTCGAGGGCAATGACGCGCTCCCTCTGCTACACTCATGAAGCCCTGACTTCCCTGGCGCCACACGAGAGGCTCCCTGAGCTCCCCGTCATACCTCGTGAGAAACCCCACACTGGCGCCGCAGATAGAGAAAACCCACGAGACGCCCCCGTTTTCGCGACATGACGGCCTTCTTTTCTAGCATGGCCTGGAGATCAATCCCGAGTCCTCTCTCCAAACTCCACAGTAGGCTTGACTCCCTTTTGGTCACTCAGTGGACTCCAAGACATACCCGTCGCGAGTCGAGAGGAGAGTGGAGTCTTTTCCTTCCCCAAAAGACGAGGCCTGACTCCTCGGGTGAGTCTGATATGCGAACCGGAGATCCCTGTCGCCCCTGGAGAGAAACATTAGGTCCTGGACACAAGCCTAGATGAGGTCTCTTTTTTCCTGCAGTGACTCGAGAGCAATCCCCAACTCTCCCTCGAAACTCGAATGGAAGACTGGACTTCCCTGGGCCAACAGAAGAGGAAGCCTGAATTTCCCGTTGTAACTCAAGAATCCCGCCACAACTCGAGAAAAACCACATCGTTCCCTATTCATCGCAAGATGCGGCCATTGCCGCTACAGCGTCTCAAAAGAAGTCTTACGTTCCATCTTGAAGTGCGATACGGTACTTGGCACCTTTGATGCGACCCCAAAAGTTCCCCAACACACTGGTCTCACTGGAGGGGAACACCGAGGTTCCTGGCATCACCTCATCTGTGCCCCTTCTCCCCTGCTGATCGAGACAGGAGGGTCGATTCCCCTGCTTGGTCTGCAAGGGGTTCCGACCTTCCCGGCGCACCTCAGGATGAGGCCGGTCTCACGAGGAAATTCGAGACGAACCACGTGGGTGGTGCCACATGCCGAACGCCCCCGATGCCCCGGTCCGCTCTTGAGAAGGCCCTGAGGCCCGGACCCCTCTTCGAAGGCAACCCTGTGTGTGAAGGCACAACACGAAGGGGTACTGACATCCCCATGCATAGTATGGAAAAACACGCAGATTCCAAACACAGATTGACAAGTGTCCTGTCATTCCTTGAAGAACTAGAGAGGCATGCGGAGTTCCGTTCCTCCACACAAGAGAAGGCCTGACTCTCCTTTCCCAACTCTGCAGGGACCGTGCGATCGGAGTCAGAAATGTAGATGAAACCTGACGTTCCTGCATCAACTCGAAATGAGGCCCTGTTCCATTGTGCCATACCCAGTGGAGTCCCGAGAGGCCCCTCCCAACTCCACAGTATCCCTGATTCTCAGAGGCACCCTCAGAAGTTCTCTGCGGTCACTGGCACAAGTCGAGTGAACCCAGGGTTTCCTGCTGCATTCTGAGCAAGACCTCGAGAGACCTTCTTTACCGCATCTTGAGGCCCGATACCCTACCATGACTGGAGAGCAATGACGCATTCCCCTCGCCACGCCCATTGAAACCTAACTTCCCTGGCGCCACACGAGAGGCTCCCTGCGCTCCCCGTCCTACCTCATGAAAACCCCACACTGGCACCGCCGCTCGAGAAAACTCACGAGACGCCCCCATCATCGTAAGATGAGGGCCTTCTTTTCCTACATGACCTAGAGAGCAATCCCGAGTCCACTCTCCAAACTCCACTGGAGGCCTGTCTCCCTTTAGGCCACTCAGTAGCCTCCAAGAGATACACGTCGCTACTCTAGAGGAGAGCGGAGTCCGTTGCTTCCCCTCGAGCCGAGGCCTGACTACTTGGGTGAGTCTGGAATGGAATCCCGAGATCCGTGTCGCCCCTGTAGAGGAAAACTCGGTCCTGGACGCAAGCCTAAATGAGGTCTTTTTTGTCCTGCATTGACTCAAGTGCAATCCCCAGCTCTCCCTCTCAACTCGAATGGAAGATTGGGCTTCCCTGGGCCAACACAAGAGGAAGCCAGAAATCCCCTTCGTAACTCGAGAATCCCGCCGAAACTCGAGAAAAACCACGTGTTTCCAACGTCATCCCAAGATGAGGCCCTTGCTGCTATGGCCTCTCAAGAAAAGAACCACGTTCCGTCTTGAAGTGCGAAACGGTACTTTGCACCCTTGATGCGACACCAAATGTTCCTGGACACGCCGGTCTCACTCGACAGGAACACCTAGGTTCCCGCACCACTTCATCTGAGCACCTTCTCCCCTCCTGTTCGAGACAGGAGGGTCTATTCCCCTGCTTTGTTTGGAAGGGGTTCCCCACATTCCCGGTGCACCTCAGGATGAGGCCGGTCTCACGAGGAAATTCGAGACATAGCGTCGAGGGTGGTGTCACATGCCGAATTACCCCGATTTCCCGGCCCACTCTTGAGAAGAACCCGATGCCCGGACACCTCTTCGAAGGCAACCCTGTGGACGAAGGCACAAAACGAAGGGTCACTGACACTCCCGTGCATCATTCGGTAAAAGCCGCAGGTTCCACACACAGCTCGACAAGAGGCCTGTCATCCCATGAACAACTCGAGAGGCAAGCAGAGTTCCATTCCTCCACTCAAGACGAGGCCTGACTCTCCGGTCCCAACTCTGAAGGGACCCTGCGATCGGAGTCCGAAATGGAGAGGAACCCTGAGGTTCCTGACTCCACTAGAGATGAGGCCCTCTTCCATTACACCAAAAACAGTGGAGGCCCGAGAGGCCCCTCCCAAATCCACAGTATCGCGACTTCTCAGAGGCACCCTTAGAAGCTCCCTGAGGTCACCGGCACAAGTCGAGGGAACACAGGGTTTCCTGACGCAACCCGAGAAAGACCTCAAAAATCCTCCTTCACGCGTCTTGAATCCCGATTCCCCTACCATGACTCGAGAGCAATGACGCGTTCCCCCTCGAAACTCGCATGGAGACTTGACTTCCCTGGCACCACATGAGAGGCTCCCTGAGCTCCCCGTCATACCTCGTGAGAAATCCCACACTGGCTCCCCAGCTCGAGAAAACCCACGAGACGCCTCCGTCATCGCGAGATGAAGGCCTTCTTTTCCTGCATGGCCTGGAGAGCAATCTCGAGGCCTCTCTTCAAACTCCACAGGAGGCCTGACTCCCTTTAGGCCACTCTGTGGGCTCCAAGAGATACCCATTGGGACTCGAGAGGAGAGCGGAATTCTTTGCTTCCCCTATATACCAGGCCTGACTCCTCAGGTGAGTCTGGAATGCAACCCCGAGATCCCTGTCGCCCCTGGAGAGGAACATTAGGTCCTAGACACAAGCATAGATGAGGTCTCATTTGCCCTGAAGTGACTCGAGAGCAATCCCCTGCTGTCCCTCGCACCTCGAATGGAAGAATGGACTTCCCTGGGACAACACAAGAGGAAACCTGAATTCCCCATCGTAATTCGAAAATCCCGCCGCAACTCGAGGAAAACCACGTGGTTCCCCCGTCATCGCAAGATGAGGCCCTTGCCAGCTACAGCGTCTCAGGAGAAGCCCCACGTTCCATCTTGAAGTTTAAAACGATAATTGGCAACCTTGATGTTACCACAAAAGTTCCCCGACACCCTGGTCTCACTCGAGGGGAACACCAAGGTTCGGTGCACCGCTTGTTCTGAGCCCCTTATCCCCTCCTGATCGCGATGGGAGGGTCGATTACCCTGCTTTGTCTGGAAGGGGTTCCGGACCTTCCCGGTGCACCTCAGGATGAGGCCGGTCTCACGAGGAAATTCGAGACGTAGCCTTGTGGTTGGTGCCACACGCCGAAAGACCCCGATTTCCCTGTCTGCTCTTGATAAGAACCCAATGCTAGGACACCTCTTCGAAGGCAATCCTGTGGACGAAGGCACAAAACGAAGGGGTCTGACACCCTCCTGCATCGTTGGAAAAGCCCGCAAGTTCCACATACAGATCGACAAGTGGCCTGTCACCCCGTGAACAACTCGAGAGGCAAGAGGAGTTAAATTCCTCCACACAAGACGAGGCCTGACTCTCCTGTCCCAACTCTGCATGGACACTGAGATCCGATTCAGAAATGGAGAGGAACCATGAGGTTCCTGCCTCAACTCGAGATAAGGCCCTCTTCTACTGCACCAAACCCAGTGGAGTTCGGAGCGGCCCCTCCCAACTGCACAGTATCCCTGACTTCTCAGAGGCACCCTGAGAAGCTCCCTGAGGTCACGGGCATAAGTCGAGGGAACCCAGGGTTTCCTGCCGTAACCTGAGAAAAATCTCGAGAGTCCTTCTTCACGCGTCTTGAGGCCCGATTCCCCTACCATGACTGGAGAAAAATGACGCGCTCCCCCTCGCCACGCGCATGAAGATCTGACTTCCCCGGCACCACATGAGAGTCTCCCTGAGCTCCCCATCGTACCTCGTGAGAAACCCCACACTGGCGCCGCAGCTCGAGAAAACCCACGAGACGCCCTTGTCATGGTGAAATGAGGGCCTTCTTTCCTGCATGACCTGAAGAGCAATCCCGAATCCTCTCTCCAAACTCCAAAGGAGGCTTGACTCCCTTTAGGTCACTCAGTGGGCTCCAAGAGATACGCGTCGATACTCAGGAGGAGAGCAGTGTCCTTTGCTTCCCCTCGAGATGAGGCCTGACTACGAGGGTGAGTCTGGAATGCAACCCTGGATCCCTGTCGCCCCTGGAGAGGAACCTTAGGTCCTGGACAAAAGCCTAGAGGAGGTCTCTTTGGCCCTGCAGTGACTCAAGCACAACCCCTAGCTTTCCCTTGCAACTCGAACAGAAGATTGGCCTTTCTGGGCCAACACAAGAGGAAGCCTGAATTTCCAGTTGTAATTTGAGAAACCCGCCGCAACTCGAGAAAAATCACGTGGTTCCCTGTATTGCAAGATGAGGCCCTTGCCCCCTACAGCGTCTCAAGAGAAGTCTCACATTCCGTCTTGAAGTGCAAAACAGTACTTGGCACCCTTGATGCGACCCCAAAAGTTCCCCTATATACCGATCTCACTAGAGGGGACACTGAAGTTCCCGGCACCACTTCATCTGAGGCCTTTCTCCTCTCATGATCGCGATAGGAGGGTCGATTCCACTGCTTTGTCTCGAAGGGGTTCCCGACCTTCCCGGCGCACCTCAGGATGAGGCCGGTCTCACGAGGAAATTCGAGACGTAGCCTCGAGGGCCATACTACATGCCGAAAGACCCCGATTCCATGGTCCACTTTTGATCAAAACCAGACTCCTGGACACCTCTTCGAAGGCAAGCCTGTGGATGAAGGCACAACACGTAGGGGCACTGACACCCCGTGCATCTTCCGGAAAAACCCGCAGGTTCTCACACAGCTCCACAAGTGGTCTGTCACCTCGTGAACAACTCGAGAAGCAAGCGGAGTTCCATTCCTCCACACAAGACGATGCCTGACTCTCCTGTCACAACTCTAGGGACCTTGCGCACCGAGTCAGAAATGGAGAGGAAGCCTGAGGTTCCTGCCTCCACTCAAGACGAGGCCTTTTCCATTGCCGCAAAACCAGAGGAGTCCCGAGAGGCCCGTCCCAAATCCACAGTATGCCTGACTTCTCAGAGGCACCCTGAGAAGCTCCCTAAGGTCACCGGCAGAAGTCGATGGAACCCAGGGTTTCCTGCCGCAACCTGAGAAAGACCTTGAGCGTCCTGCTTTAACGTATCTTGAGGCCCGATTCCCGTACCATATCTCGAGAGCAATGACGCGCTCCCCCTTGCCATGCGCATGGAGACCTGACTTCCCTGGCGCCACACGAAAGGCTCTCTGAGCTTCCCGTCGCACCTCGTCAGAAACCGCACACTGGCACCACAGCTCGAGAAAACCAACAAGACGCCCCTGTCATGGCGAGATGAGGATCTTCTTTTCCTGCATGGCCTGGAGAGCAATCCCGAGTCCTCTCTCCAAACTCCACAGGGGGCTTGACTCCCTTTAGGCCACTCAGTGGGCTCCAAGAGACACCTGTGGCGACTCGAGAGGAGAGCGGGGTCCTTTGCTTCCCCTCGAGTCGAGCTTGGACTCCCAGGATGCGTCTGGAATGCAAACCCGAGATCGCTGTCGGCCCTGGAAAGGAATATTAGGTCCTGGACACAAGCCTAGATGAGGTCTCTTTTGCCCTGCAGTGACTCAAGAGCAAACCCCAGCTCTCCCTCGAAACTCGAATGGAAGAATGGACTTCCCTGGGCCAACACAAGAGGAAGCCTGAATTCCCCGTCGTAACTCGAGAATCCCTCCGCACCTTGAGAAAAACCACGTGATTCCCCCGTCATCCCAAGATGAGGCCCTTGCCCTCTACAGCGTGTCAAGTGAAGCCCCAAGTCCGTATTGAAGTGCAAAATGGTACTTGGCACCCTTGAAGCGACCCCAAAAGTTTCCCGACACACCGGTTCCACTCGAGGGGAACACCGAGGTTCCCGGCACGACTTCAACTGAGCCCTTTCACTCCTCCTGATCGCGACAAGATGGTCGATTCCCCTGCTTTGTCTGGAAGGGGTTCCCGATCTTCATGGCGCACCTCAGGATGACACCAGTCTAACGAAGAAATTCGAGACGTAGCCTCATGGATGGTGCCACGTTCTGAAAGACCCCGATTTCCTGCTCCGCTATTGATAAGAACCCGATGTCCAGACACCTCTTTGAAGGCAACCCTGTGGATGAAGGCACAACACGAAGGGGCACTGACCCCCTCATGCATCTTACGGAAAAAACCGAAGGTTCCACTCACAGCTCGACAAATGGTCTGTTATCCTGTGAACAACTCGAGAGGCAAGTGGAGTTCCATTCGTCCACACAAGACGAGGCCTGACTCTCCTGTCCCAACTCTTCAGGGACCCTGTGGTCGGAGTTTTAAATGGAGAGGAACCCTTAGGTTCCTGCCTCAACTCGAGATGAGAACCTTTGCCATTGCACCAAACCCAGTGGAGTTCCGAGAGCCCCTCCCAAGTCCACAGTATGCCTGACTTCTCAGAGGCACCCTGAGAAGCTCCCTAGGTCACCGGTACAAGTCGAGGGAACCCAGGGTTTCCTGCCACAACCTGAGAAAGACCTTGAGACTCCTTCTTCAATGCGTCTTGAGTCCCGATTTCCCTACCATGACTCGAGAGCATTTATGGGCTCCCCCTCATCACACGCATAGACACCTGACTTTTCTGGCGCCACATGAGAGGCTCCCTGAGATCCCCGTTGTACCTCGTGAGAAAATTCATACTTGCACCCCAACTCGAGAAAACCCACAAGACGCCCCCGTCATTGCGAGCTGAGGCCCTTCTCTTCCTGTATCGCCTGGAGAGCAATCCCGACTCCTCTCTCCAACTCCACAGGAGGCTTGACTCCCTGGTGGCCACTCAGTGGGCTCCAAGAGATACCT
Organism: Bubalus kerabau; assembly: GCF_029407905.1. Lineage (NCBI taxonomy): Eukaryota > Metazoa > Chordata > Mammalia > Artiodactyla > Bovidae > Bubalus > Bubalus kerabau. Next base: position 680,458 of record NW_026577905.1, read on the forward strand.
ATCGTGACCCAGGAGGATATCAGAATCCTTTGCTTCCCCCCGAGCCGAGGCCTGACTCACTGGGTGAGTCTGGAATGCGTCCCCGTGATCCCTATCGCCCCTGGAGAGGAACATTAGGTCCTGGACACAAGCCTAGATGAGGTCTATTTTGACCTGCCGTGACTCGAGAGCAATTCCCACCCAGCTCTCTCTGGCAACTCGAATGGAAGAATGGACTTCCCTGGGCCAACAGAAGAGGAAGCCTGAATTCCCCGTCGTAAGTCAACAATCCCATCGCAACTCGAAAAAAACCACGTGGTTTCCCCTTCATCACAAGATGAGGCCCTTGCCCACCACAGCGTCTCAAGAGAAGTCCCACGTTTCGTCTTGAAGTTTGAAACAGTATTTGGCAAGCTTCGTGAGACCCCAAAAGTTCCCTGACATACCAGTCTCACTCAAGGGGAACACCGAGGTTCCCGGCACCACTTCATCTGAGCCCCTTCTCCCCTCCTGATCGCGACAGTAGGGTCGATTAACCTTCTTTGTCTGGAAGGCTTTCCCGACCTTCCAGGGGCACCTCAGCATGAGGCCCGTCTCACGAGGAAATTCGAGATGTAGCCTCGTGTGTGGTGCCGCATTCCAAAAGACCCTGATTTCCTGGTCCGCTCTTGATAAGAACCCGATGCCCGCACACCACTTCGAAGGCAACCCTGTGGATGAAAGCACATCACAAAGGGGCACTGACACCGCCGTGCATTGTCTGGAAAAAACCGCAGGTTCCACACACAGCTCGACAAGTGGCCTGTCACTCCTTGAACAACTTGAGAGGCAAGCGGAGTTCCATTCCTCCACACAAGACGAGGCCTGACTCTCCTGTCCCAACTCTGCAAGGACCCTGCGATCTGAGTCCAAAATGGAGAGGAACCCTGAGGTTCCTTCCTGATCTCAAGATTAGGCCCTCTTCCATTGCAGCTAATCCAGTGGAGTCCCGAGAGGCCTCTCCCAGCTCCATAGTATCCCTGACTTCTCAGAGGCACCCTGAGAAGCTACCTGAGGTCACAGGCACAAGTCGAGGGAACCCAGGGTTTCCTGCCGCAACCCGAGAAAGACCTCGAGCGTCCTTTTTCATTGTGTTGAGTCCTGATTCCTCTACCATGACTCGAGAGCAATGACGTGCGCCCCCTCGCCACTCATATGGAGACTTGACTTCCCTGACACCACACGAGAGGCTCCCTGAGCTCCCGGTCGTAGCTTGTGAGAAACCCCACACTGGCACCGCAGCTCCAGAAAAACCACGAGACTCCCCCGACATCGCGAGATGAGGGCCTTCTTTTCCTGCCTGACCTGGAGAGCAATCCCTGGTCCTTTCTCCAAACTTCACAGGAGGCTTTACTCCCTTTAGGCCACTCAATGGGCTCCAAGAGATACCTGTCGCGACTTGAGAGGAGAGCAGAGTACTTTGTTTCCCCTCGAGATGAGGCCTTACCTCGGGTGAGTCTGGAATGCAACCCCGAGATCCCTGTTGCCCCTGGAGAGGAACATTATGTCCTGGACAAAAGCCTAGATGAGGTCTATTTTGCCCTACAGTGACTCGAGAGCAACACCCATCTCTCCCTCGCAATTCGAATGGAAGATTGGTCTTCACTGGGCCAACACAAGAGGAAGTCTGAATTTCCCGTTGTAACTCGAGAATCCCACCGCAACTCTTAAAAACCACGTGGTTCCCCATTCATCGCAATATGAGGCCTTTGCCCGCTACTGAGTCTCAAGAGAAGTCCCATGTTTCGTCATAAAGTTTGAAATGCTACTTGGCACCCTTGATGCGACCCCAAAAGTTCCCCAATATACCGGTCTCACTCCAAGGGAACACCGAAGTTCCTGGCACCACTTCATTTGAGCCCCTTCTCCGCTCCTGATCACGGCAGGAAGGTCGATCTCCCTGCTTTGTCTAGAAGGGGTTCCCGACCTTCATGGCGCACCTCAGGATGAGGCCAGTCTCACGAAGAAATTCGAGACGTAGCCTCGTGTTGGTGCCACGTGCCGAAAGACCACGATTTCTCGGTCTTGCTCTTAATAAGAACCCGATGCCCGGACACCTCTTCTAAGGCAACCCTGTGGGTGAAGGCACTACACGAGGGGGCACTGGCAACCCTGTTCATCGTCCGGAAAATCCCGCAGGATCCACATACAGCTCCACAACTGGCCTGTCACCCCTTAAACAATGAGAGAGGAAAGCGGAGTTCCCTTCCTCAGACAAGACGAGGCCTGAGTATCCAATCCCAACTCTGCAGGCACGCTTCGATCTGAGTCAGAAATGGAGAGGAAACCTGAGGTTCCTGCCTCAACCCGAGATGAGGCCCTCTTCCATTAAAACAAACCCAGTGGAGTCCCGAGAGGCCACTCCCATCTCCACAGTATCCCTGACTTCTCATAGGCATTCTGATAAGCTCCTTGAGGCCACCGGCAAACGTCGAGGGAAATAAGGGTTTCCTGCCACAATCGAAGAAAGACCTCGAGAGTCCTTCTTCAATGCGTCTTGAGGTCAGATTCCCCTACCATGGCTCGAGAGCAATAACGCGCTCCCCCTCGCCACGCACATGGAGACATGACTTCCCTGGCGCCACATGAGAGGCTCCCTGAGCTCCCTGACGTACCTCATGTGAAACCCCACACTGGCGCCGCAGCTCGAGAAAACCCACAAGACCCCTCCGTCATCGCGAGATGAGGGCCATCTTTTCCTGCATGGCCTGGAGAGCAGTCCCAAGTCCTCTCTCCAAACTTCACAGGAGGCTTGACTCCCTTTAGGCCACAAAGTGGGCTCCAAGAGGTGCCCCTCGCGACTCGAAAGGAGAGCGGAGTCCTTTGCTTCCCTTCGACACGAGGCCTGACTCCCTGGGTGAGTCTGGAATGCAAACCTGAGATCCCTGTGGCCCTTGGAGAGGAACATTAGGTCCTGGACACAAGCCTAGATGAGGTCTCCTTTGCCCTGCAGTGACTCGAGCGCAACCCCCAGCTCTCGCTCGCAACTCGAATGGATGATTGGACTTCCCTGGCCCAACACAAGAGGAAGCCTGAAATCCTCGTCGTAACTCGAGAATCCCGCCGCAACTCGAGAAAAACCACGTGGCTCCCCCGTCATCGCAAGATGAGGCCCTGGCCACTACAGCATATCAAGAGAAGTCCCACGTTCCATTCTGAAGTACAAAACGGTACTTGGCACCCTTGATGCGACCCCCAAAGTTCCCTGACATACCGGTCTCACTCGAGGGAAACACCAAAGTTCACGGCACCACTTCCTGTGAGCCCCTTCACCCTTCCTGATCGCGACAGGAGGGTCGACTCCCATGCTTTGTCTGCAAGGGGTTCCCGACGTTCCCCGTGAACCTCTGGATGAGGCCAGTCTCATGAGGAAATTCGAAAAGTAGCCTCATGGTTGGTGCCACATGCTGAAAGATCCCGAATTCCCGGTCCACTCTAGATAAGAACCTGACGCCCGGACATCTCTTCGAAGGCAACCCTGTGGATGAAGGCACAACACGAAGGGACACTGACATCCCCATGCATCGTCTGGAAAAACCCGCCGATTCCACTCACAGCTCCAAATGTGGACTGTCACCCCGTGAACAACTTGAGAGGCAAGTGAAGTTGCATTCCTTCACACAAGACGAGGCCTTACCCTCCTGGCCCAACTCTTCAGGGACCCTGTGATCGGAGTCAGAAATGGAGAGGAACCCTGAGGTTCCTGCCTCAACTAGAGAAGAGGCCCTCTTCCATTGAACCAAACTCAGTGGTGTCCCGAGAGGCCCCTCCCAACACCACAGTATCCCTGAATTCTCAGAGGCTCCCTGAGAAGCTACCTGAGGTCACTGGCACAAGTCGAGGGAACCCAGAGTTTCCTGAAGTAACCCGAGAATGACTTGGAGAGTCCTTTTTCAACGTCTCTTGATGCCCGATTCCCCTACCATGACTCCAGAGCAAGGACGCGCTCCCCTTGCCACAAGCAGGAAAACTGACTTCCCTAGTACCACACAAGAGGCTCCCTGAGTACCCCATCGTACCTCGTGAGAAAACACACAGTGGCGCCGCAGTTCGAGAAAAACCACAAGATGCCCCCGTCAAGGAGAGATGGGGGCCTTCTTTTCCTGCCTGACCTGGAGAGCAATCCCTGGTCCTCTCTCCAAACTTCACAGGAGGATTGACTCCCTTTAGGCCACTCAGTTGGGTCCAAGAAATACCCGGTGCGACTCGAGAGGAGAGCGGAGTCCTTTGCTTCCCTCGAGACGAGGCCTGACTCCCCGGGTGAGTTTGGAATGCAACCCCGAGATCCCTGTCGCCCCTGGAGTGGAACATTATGTCCTAGACACAAGCCTAGATGAGGTCTATTTTGCCCTACAGTGACTCGAGAGCAACCTCCATCTCTCCCTCACAATTTGAATGGAAGATTGGTCTTCCCACGGTCAACACAAGAGGAAGTCTGAATTTCCCATCGTAATTCGAGAATTCAGCCTCAAGTCTTAAAAACCATGTGGTTCCCCCTTCATTGCAATATGAGGCCCTTGCCAGCTAGAGTCTCAAGAGAAGTCCCACGTTCCATCTTAAAGTTCGAAATGCTACTTGGCACCCTTGATGCGACCCCAAAGTTCCCCAACATACCGGTCTCACTCCAGGGGAAGACCGAAATTCCCGGCGTCTCCAGGGAAGTCCCATGTTCCGTCCTTAAGTGTAAAACGGTACTTGACACCCTTGATGAGACCGCAAAAGTTCGCCGACACTCTGGGTGCCTCGAGGGGAACACCGAGGGTCCCGGCACCACTTCATCTGAGCCCCTTCTCCCCTCCTGATCGCGACAGGAGAGTCGATTCCCCTGCTTTCTCTGGAAGGGGTTCCCGGCCTTCCTGGTGCACCTCAGGATGAGGCCGGTCTCAGGAGGAAATTCGAGACTAGCCATGTGTGAGGTGCCACGTGCCAAACGACCCCGATTTTCCGGTCTGCTCTTGATAAGAACCCGATGCCCGGACACCTCTTCGAAGGCAACCCTGTGAGTGAAGGCACAACACGAAGGGGCACTGACACCCCCGTGCATCATCCGGAAAAACCCGCAGGGTCTACACACAGCTCGACAAGGGGCCTGAGACTCCCGGAACAACTCGAGAGGCAACCAGAATTCCATTCCTCAGACAAGACGAGGCATGACTCTCCTGTCCCAACACTGCAGGGACCGTGCAGTCGGAGTCAGAATCGGAGAGGAAGCCTGAGGTTCCTGCCTCCCCTCGAGATGAGGCCCTCTTCCATTGCGCCGAACCCAGCAGAGTCCCGAGAGGCCCTGCCAACTCCACAGCATCCCTCACCTCTCAGAGTCACCATGGGAAGTTCCCTATAGTCCCCTGCAGAAGTCGATGGAAACGAGGGTTTCCCGCCGCCACCCGAGAAAGACCTCGAGAGTCCTTCTTCAACGCGTCTTGAGGCCCTAGTCACTTCCCATGACTCGAGAGTGATGACCAGCTCCCCCTCGCCATGCGCATGGAGACATGAGTTCCCTGGAACCGCACGAGAGGCTCCCTGAGGTCCTCGTCGTGCCTCGTGAGAAAACTCCCATGGGCGCCGCAGCCTGAGGAAACCCATGAGATGCCCCCGTCATCGCTAGATGAGGGCCTTCTTTTCCTGCCTGGCCTGGAGAGCAATCCCGAGTCCTCTCTCCAAACTGAAGAGGAGGCTCGACACCCTTGAGTCCACTCATTGGGCTCCAAGAGATCCGTGTCGCGTCTTGAGAGGAAAGCGGAGTCCTCTGCTTCCCCTCGAGGCGAGGCCTGACTCCCCGGGGGAGTCTGGAATGGAAACCCGAGATCTCTGTCTTCCCTTGAGAGGAATATTAGGTCCTGGACCCACGCCTCGATGAGGTCTCTTTGGCCCTGTAGTGACTCGAGCAGAACCCCCAGCTTTCCCTCGCAACTCCAGGGGAAGATTGGGCTTCCCAGGGCCAACCCAAGAGGAAGCCTGAAATCCCCGTCTTTTTCCAGAATCCAGACTCAACTCGAGAAAAACGACGTGGTTCCAACGTCTTCACAGAATGAGGCCCTTGCCCGCTACAGCGTCCCCAGGGAAGTCACATGTTCCGTCCTGAAGTGGGAAACGGTACTTGGCTCCCTTGTTGCGACCCCTAAAGTTCCCTGAATGCCGGGTTCCCTCGAGTGGAACACCTAGAGTCCCGGCCCCACTTCATCTGAGCCCCATCTCCACACCTGATCACGACAGGAGAGTCGATTCCCCTTCTTTGTGTGGAAGGTGTTCCCGGACTTCCCGGCGCACCTCAGGATGATGCTGGTCTCACGAGGAAATTCGAGATGAGCCACGTGGGTGCTGCCACATGCCGAACGACCCCGATTTCCCGGTCCGTTCTTGAAATGAACCCGATGCCCGGACACCTCTTTGAAGGCAACCCTGTGGGGGATGGCACAAAATGAAGGGGCAATGACACCCCTGTGCATCTTCTGGAAACACCCGCAGGTTCCACACACAGCTCGACAAGGGGCCTGAAACCCACTGAACGACTCAAGAGGCAAGCAGAGTTCCATTACTCAGACAAGACGAGGCCTGACTCTCCTGTCCCAACCCTGCAGGGACCCTGCGGTCGGAGTCAGAAATGGAGAGGAAGCCTGAGGTTCCTGCCTCCAATCGAGATGAGGCCCTCTTTCATTTCGTCAAACCTAGTCGAGTCCCGAGAGGCCCCTCTAACTCCTCAGTATCCCTCACCTCTCAGAGGCACCTGGGAAGTTCCCTAAGGTCCCCGGTAGAGGTCGAGGGAAATAAGTGTTTCCCGCCCCTACCCAAGAAAGACCTCGAGAGTCCTTCTTAAATGCGTCTTGAGGCCCTAGTCCCTCCCATGACTCCAGAGCAATGACGATATCTGCCTGGCCACAAGCATGGAGGCCTGACTTCTCTGGCGCCACACGAGAGGCTCCCTGAGCTCCCCATCATATCTCGTGAGAAACCCCACACTGACGCCGCAGCTCGAGAAAACCCATGAGATGCTCCCGTCATCAAGAGAGGAGGGCCATCTTTAACTGCATGGTATGCAGATCAAGCGTGAACCTTCTGTCCAAGCTACACAGGACGCTTGACTCCCTTTAGGCCACTCATTGGGCTCCAAGAGTTACACGTCGTGACTCGAGACGATAGTGGAGTCCTTTGCTTCCACTCGAGACGAGGCGTGACCCACCAGGTGAGACTGGAATGCGACCCCGATATCCCTGTTGCCCCTGGAGAGGAACACTACGTCCTAGACCCAAGCCTAGATGAGGACTCTTTGCCCTGAAGTGACTCGAGAGCAACCCACAGCTCTCTGTGACAAGTTGAATGGAAGATTGGACTTCCTGGGCCAACACAAGAGGAAGCCTGAATTCCCCGTCGTAACTCGAGAATCCCGCCGTAACTGGAGAAAAACAACGTGTTTCCCTCGTCATCGCAATATGAGGCCCTTGCCCGCTAGAGCATCTCCAGAGAATTCCCACGTTCCGTCTTGAAGTGCGAAACTGTACTTGGCACCCTTGATGCGACCTCAAAAGTGCCGTGACATACCGGTCTCACTCGAGGGGACCACCGAGGTTCCCGGCACCACTTCATCTGAGCCCCTTCTCCCCTTCTGATCGTGACCGGTGGATCGATTCCCCTGCTTTGTCTGCAAGGGGTTCCCTACCTTCCCGGCGCACCTCAGGATGAGGCCGGTCTCCCGAGGAAATTCGAGACGTAGCCTCGTGGGTGGTACCACATGCTGAAAGACCCCAATTTTCTGGTACGCTCTTGAAAAGAACCCGATGCCCGGACACCTCTTTGAAGGCAACCCTTTGGATGAAGGCACAACACGAAGGGGCACTGACACCCCTCTGCATCGTCTGGAAAAACCCGCAGGTTCCACACACAGCTCAACAAGTGGCCTGTCACTCCGTGAACAACTCGAAAGGCAAGTGGAGATCCATTCCTCCACAGAAGACGAAGCGTGACTCTCTTGTCCATACTCGGCAGGTACTCTGCGACCCGAGTCAGAAATGGAGAGGACCCCTGAGTTTCTTGCCTCCATTCGAGATGAGGCCCTCTTCGATTGCACCAAACCCAGTTGAGTAACGAAAGGCCCCTCCCAAATCCACAGTGTCCCTGACTTCTCAGAGGCACCCTGAGAAGTTGCCTGAGGTCACCGACACAAGTCGGGGGAACCCAGGGTTCCCTGCCGCAACCCGAGAAAGACCTCGAGAGTCCTTCTTCAATGCGTCTTGAGGCCCGATTCGCCTACTATGACTCGAGAGCAATCACGCACTCCCCTTCACCACATGCACGGAGACCTGACGTCCCTAGCACCACACGAGAGGCTCTCTGAGTTCCCCGTCATACCTCGTGAGAAATCTGATACTGGCGCCGCAGCTGGAGAAAACCCACGAGACGCCCTGGTCATCGCGAGATGAGGGCCTTTTTTCCTGCATGGCCAGGAAAACAATCCCGAGTCATCTCTCCAAACTCCATAGGAGGCTTCACTCCCTTTACGCCACGCAGTGGGCTCCAAGAGATACCCGTCGCGAATCGACAGGAGAGTGGAGTCCTTTTTTTCCCCTCAAGACGAGGCCTGACTCTCCGGGTGAGTTGAGAATGCAACCCTGAGATCCCTGTCGGCCCAGTAGTGGAACACTAGGTCCTGGACACAAGCGTAGATGATGTCTATTTTGCCCTGCAGTGACTGGAGAGCAATCCCCAGTTCTAACTCGCAACTCGAAAGGAATACTGGATTTTCCTGGCGCCACACAAGAGGCTCCCTGAGATCCCCGTGGTACTTCATGAGACACCCCACACTGGCGCCTCAGCTCGAGAAAACCCACGAGACGCCACCGTCATCTCGAGATGAGGGCCTCCTTTTCCTGCATGGCCTGGAGTCCAATCCCGAGTCCTCTCTCCAAACTCCACAGGAGGCTTGACTCCCTTTAGTACACACATTGGGCTCCAAGAGATACCCATCACGACTTGAGACGAGAGCGGAATTCTTTGCTTACCCTCGAGGTGAGAACTGACTCCCCGGATGAGTCTGGAATGCAAACCCGAGATCCCTGTCGCCCCTGGAGAGCAACATTAGATCCTGGACACAAGCCTAGATTAGGTCTCTTTTGCCCTGCAGTGACTCTAGTGCAATCCCCAGCTCCCCCTCGCAACCCGAATGGAAGATTGGATTTCAAGGCCAACAAGAGGAAGCCTAAATTCCCGGTCATTACTCGAGAATCCCGCCGCAACTCGAGCAAAACCACGTGGTTCTCCCGTCATCGCAAGATGAGGCCCTTGCCCACTACAGCGTTTCAAACGATGTCCCAGGTTCCGTCTTGAAATGCGAAATGGTACTTGGCACCCTTGATGCGACCCCAAAAGTCCCCCAACACGCCGGTCTCACTCAAGGGGAACACCGAGGTTCCCGGCACCACTTCATTTAAGCCCCTTCTCCCCTCCTGAGGGTGACCGGTGGGTCGATTCCCCTGCTTTGTCTGCAAGGGGGCCCGACCTTCCCTGCACAACTCAGGATGAGGCCGGTCTCATGGGTAAATTCGATACGTAGCTTTGTGGGTGGTGCCACTTGCTGAAAGACTCCAATTTCCCGGTCCGCTCTTGATAAGAATCCGATGCTCGGACACCTCTTGGAAGGCAGCCTTGAGTATGAAGGTACAACACGAAGGGGCACTAACACACCTGTGCATCATCCGGAAAAACGGGCAGGTTACACACACAGCTCGACAAGTGGCCTGTCACCTCGAGAACAACTCGAGAGGCAAGAGGAGTCCCATCCTCCAGAAAAGACGAGGCCTGACTCTCCTGTACCAACATGCAGGGACCTTGCGATCTGAGTCAGAAATGGAGAGGAACACTGAGGTTCCTGCTTCAACTCGAGATGAGTCCCTCTTACATTCCACCAAATGCAGAGGAGTCTCGAGAGGCCCCTCCAAACTGCACAGTATCCCTGACTTCTCAGAGGCACTCTGAGAAGCTCCCTGAGGTCGCAGGCACAAGTCAAGGGAACCCTGGGTTTTATGCAGTAACCCAAGAAAGACCTCGAGAGTCCTTCTTCAACCCGTCTTGAGGCCCGATTACCCTACCATGACTCGAGAGCAATGACGAACTCCCCCTAGCCATCTCATGGGGACCTGACTTCCCTGGAGCCACACGAGAGGCTCCCTGAGCTCCCTCTCGTACCTCATCAGAAACCCGGCACTAGCGCGGCAGTCTAGAAAACCCACGAGATGCCGCCGTCATCGCGAGATGAGGGCCTTCTTTTCCTGCATGGCCTGGAGAGGAATCCCGAGTCCTCTATCCAAACACCACAGGAGGCTTGACTCCCTTTAGGGCACACAGTGGGCTCCAAGAGATACCCATCGCGACTCAAAAGGACAGCGGAGTTCTTTGCTTCCCCTCGAGACGAGGCCTGATTCCCCGGGTGAGTCTGGTATGCAACCCCCAGATCCCTGTCGCCCCTAGGGACGAACATTAAGTCCTGGACACAAGCCTAGATGAGGTCTATTTTGCCCTGCAGTGACTCGTGGAAAATCCCCAGTTCTCCCTTGAAACTCGAATGGAAGATAGGACTTCCCTGGGCCAACACATGAGGAAGACTGTATTCCCCGTCGAAACTCGAGAATCCCGCCACAACTCGAGAAACGCCACGTGGTTCCCCCGTCATCGCAAGATGAGGCCCTTGCCCCCTACAGCGTCTCAAGAGAAGTCCCACGTTCCGTCTTGAAGTGCGAAACGGTATTGGCACCCTTGATGCGACCTCAAAAGTTCCTCGACACACCGGTCTGACTCGAGGAGAACACCGAGGTTCCCGGCACCACTACATCTGGGCCCCTTCTCCCCTCCTGATCGTGACAGGAGGGTTGATTCCCCTGTTTTGTCTTGAAGGGGTTCCCGCCTTTCCCGGTGCATCTCAGGATGAGGCCGGTCTCACGAGGATATTCGAGACATAGCCTCGTGGATGGTGACACATGCCGAAAGACCCCGATTTCCAGGTTCACTCTTGATAAGATCCCAATGCCCGGACACCTCTTTGAAGATAACCCTTTTGAAGAAGGCACAACACGAAGGGGCACTGACACCCACAGGTATCATCCGGAGAAACCCGCAGGTACCACACACAGCTAGAGAAGTGACCTGTCACCCCGTGAACAACTGGAGAGGCAAGCAGAGTTCCATTCCTCCACACAAGACGAGGCCTGACTCTCCTGTTCGAACTCTGCAGCGAAACTGCGATCCGAGTCAGATCTGGCCCAGGGGAGGTCAGGAGAGGAAACATGAGTTTCCTGCCTCCACTCGAGATGAGGCCCTCTTCCATTGCACCGAACCCAGTGGAGTCCCGAGAGGCCCCTCCCAACTGCACAGTATCCCTGACTTCTCAGAGGCACCCTTAGACCTTCCTGAGATCACCGGCACAAGTCGAGGGAACCAAGGGTTTCCTGCCCCAACCCGTAAAAGACCTCGAGAGTCCTTCTTCAATGCGTCTTGAGGTGCGATTCCCCTACCATGACTCAGGAGCAATGACGCGCTCCCCCTAGCCACACGCATAGAAACCTGACTTCCCTGGCGCCACAGGAGAGGCTCCCTGAGCTCCCCATTATACCTCGTGAGCAACACCACACTGGAGCCGCAGCTCGAGAATACCCACGAGACGCCCCAGTCCTCACGAGATGAGGGCCTTCTTTTGCTGTATGGCCTGGAGAGCAATCCTGAGTCCTCTCTCCAAACTCCACAGGAGGCTTGACTCATTTTAGGCCACACAGTGAGCTCCAAGATATACCCGTCGCCACTCGAGAGGAGAGCTGTGTCCTTGGCTTCCCCTCGTGACGAGGCCTGATTCCCAGGGTGAGTCGAGAATGCAATGCCGAGATCGCTGTCGCCCCAGCAGAGGAACATTAGGTCCTGGACACAAGCCTAGATGAGGTCTATTTGGCCCTGCAGTGTCTCAAGAGCAATCCCCAGTTCTAACTCGCAATTCGAATGAAAACTGGACTTCCCTGGGCCAGTTGAAGAGGAAGCCTGAATTCCCCATCGTAACTCGAGAATCCCGCCACAACTCAAGAAAAACCACGTGGTTCCCCCGTCATCGAAAGATGAGGCCCTTGCCCGCTACAGCGTCTCAAGAGAAGTCCCACGTTCCGTATTGAAGAGCGAAAAGTTACTTGGAACCCTTGATGCGACCCCAAAAGTTCCCCGACATACCAGTCTCACTTGAGGAGAACACCGAGGTTCCCGGCACCACTTCATCTGAGACTCTTCTCCCCTCTTGATCGCGACAGGAGGTTCGATTCCCCTGCTTTGTCTGGAAGGCGTTCCCGACCTTCCTGGCGCACATCAAGATGAGGCCAGTCTCACGAGGAAATTCGAGACATAGCCTCATGGGTGGTGCGGCATGCCAAAAGACCCCGATTCCCTGGTCCGCTCTTGATAAGAACCCGATGGCAGAACCCAACTCGAAGGCAATCCTGTGGATCAAGGCACAACACGAAGGGGCATTGACACCCTGGTGCATCGTCCAGAAAAACCCGCAAGTTCCACATACAAATCGACAAGTGGCCTGTCACCCCATGAACAACGCGAGAGTCAAGCGGAGTTCCATTCCTCCACACAAGACGAGGCCTGACTCTCCTGTCCCAACTCTGCAGGGACTCTGGGATCCGAGTCAGATCCGGCGCATTCGAAGCCAGGAGAGGAACCCTGAGGTTCCTGCCTCAACTTGTCATGAGGCCCTCTTCCATTGCACCAAACCCAGTGGAGTTCCGAGAGGCCCCTCCCAACTCCACAGTGACCCTGACTTCTCAGAGGCACGCTGAGAAGCTTCCTGAGGTCACTGGCACAAGTCGATGGAACCCAGGGTTTCCTGCTGCAACCCAAGAAAGACCTTGAGAGTCCTTCTTTAACACGTCTTCAGGCCCAATTCCCCTACCATGACTCGAGAACAATGACGGGCTCCCTCTCACCACGTGCATAGAGACCTGACTGCCCTGGCACCACGTGAGAGGCTCACTGAGCTCCCAGTCTTACTTCGTGAGAAACCCCACACTAGCGCCACAGCTCGAGAAAACCTACGAGACGCCCCAGTCATTCGGAGATGAGGGCCTTCATTTCATGCATTGCCTGGAGAGCAATCCCGTGTCCTCTCTCCAAACACCAGAGGAGGTTTGACTCCCTTTAAGCCACTCAGTGGGCTCCAAGACATACCCGTTCCGACTCGAGAGGAGAGCAGAGTCCTTTGCTTCCCCTCGAGACGAGGCCTGACTCCAAGGTGAGTCTGGAATGCAACCCCGAGATTTCTTTCGAGTCTTGAGATGAACATTAGGTCCTGCACACAAGCTTTGGTGGGGTCTCTTTTGCCTTCAGTGACTAGAGCGCACCTCCAGCTCTTCCTCGAATCTCGAATGGAAGATAAGACTTTTGTGGGCCAACACAAGAGGAAGCATGAATTCCCTGTGGTAACTCAAATATCCCACCACAACTCGAGAAAAACCAAGTGGTTCCGTAGTCATTCCAAGATGAGGCCCTTGCCCGCTGGAGCACCCCAAGAGAAGTCCAACTTTCCATTTTGAAGAGTGAAACGGTACTTGGAACGCTTTATGTGACCCCAAAAGTTACCCGACATACCTGTCTCCCTTGAGGGAAACACCAAGGTTCCCAGCAGCACTTCATCTGAGCCACTTCTCCCCTCCTGATCGCCACAGGAGGGTCGATTCCTCTGCTTTGTCTGGAAGAGTTTCATGACCTTCGCGGCACACCTCAGGATGAGGCCGGTTTCATGAGGAAATTCGAGACAACCCATGTAGGTGCTGCCAAATGCTGAACGACCCCGATTTCCCAGTCCGCTCTTCATAAGAACCCGATGCCCGGACACCTCTTCGAAGGCAACCCTGTGGATGAAGGCACAAATCGAAGGATCACTGACACCCCCATGCATCGTCTGGAAAAACCTGCAGATTCCACACACAGTTTGACAAGGGGCCTGAAACCCGATGAACAACTCGAGAGGCAAGCGGAGTTCCATTCCTCAGAAAAGACGTAGCCTGACTCTCCTGTCCCAACTCTGCAGGGACCCTGCGGTCTGAGGCCGAAACAGAGAGGAAGTCTGAGGTTCCTGCCTCCCCTCGAGATGAGGCCCTCTTCCATTGCGACAAACCCAGCGGAGTCCCGAGAGGCCCCGCCAACTCCACAGTATCCATCAACTCTCAGAGACACCCTGGGAAGTTCCCTAAGGTCCCCGGCAGAAGGCGAGGGAAATGACTTTTCCCGACACAACCCGAGAAAGACCTCGATAGTCCCTCTTCAACGCGTCTCGAGGCCCTACTCCCCTCCCGTGACTCGAGAGCCATGACGCGCTCCCCCTCGCCACGTGCAGGGAGACCTGACTTCCCTGGCGCCGCACGAGAGGCTCCCTGAGATCCTCGTCGTGCCTCGCGAGAAAACCCCCAAGGGCGCCGCAGCTCGAGGAAACCCCTGAGACGCCCCCGTCCTCACGAGGTGAAGGGCCTTCTTTTCCTACATGGCCTGGAGAACAATCCCGAGCCCTCTCTCCAAAATGAAGAGGAGGCTTGACTCCACTGAGGCCACTAGGGGGCTCCAAGAGATCCGCGTCGCGACTCGGGAGGACAGCGGAGTCCTTGGCTTCCCCTCGAGACGAGGCCTGACACCCCGGGGGATCCTGGAATGCAACCCCGAGATCCCTGCCTTCCCTGGATAGGAACATTAGGTCCTGGACACACGCCTAGATGAGGTCTCTTTGGCCCTGCAGTGACTCAAGGCAGCCCCCAGCTTTCCCTCGCCACTCGAATGGAAGACGGGGCTTCCCAGGGCCAACAGAGGAGGAAGCCTGTAATCCCCGTCGTCACTCGAGAATCCCGCCGCAAATCGAGAAAAAACACGTGGTTCCAACGTCTTCGCAAGATGAGGCCCTTGCCCACTACGGCGTCTCAAGGGAAGTCCCATGTTCCACCCTGAAGTGCGAAACGGTACCTGACACCCTTCGTACGACACCCAAAAGTTCCCCGACACGCCGGGTTCCCTCGAGGGGAACACCGAGAGTCCCGGCACAGCTTCATCTGAGGCCCTTCTCCCCTCCTGATCGCGACAGGAGAGGCGATTCCCCTGCGTGGTCCAGAAGGTGTTCCCGGCCTTCCCGGCGCACCTCAGGATGAGGCCGGTCTCACGGGGAAATTCGAGACGAGCCACGTGGGTGGTGCCACATGCCGAACGCCCCCGATTCCCCGGTCCGCTCTTGAGAAGGACCCGAGGCCCGGACCCCTCTTCGAAGGCAACCCTGTGGGTGAAGGTACCACTCGAAGGGGCACTGACACCCCCGTGAGTCGTCCGGAAAAACCCGCGGTTTCCACACACAGCTCGACGAGGTGCGTGAGACACCCTGAGCAATTCGAGAGGCAAGCGGAGTTCCCTTCCTCGGACAAGACGAGGCCTGACTCTCCTGTCCCAACTCTGCAGGGACCCTGTGGTTGGAGTCCGAAAAGGAGAGGAAGCCTAAGTTTCCTGTCTCCCCTCGATATGAGGCCCTCTTCCATTGCGCCAAGCCCAGCGGAGTCCCGAGAGGCCCCGCCAACTCCACAGCATCCCTCACCTATCAGAGGCACCCTGGGAAGTTCCCTCAGGTCCCCGGCAGAAGTCGAGGGAAATGAGGCTTTCCCGTCCCAACCCCAGAAAGACCTCGAGTGTCCTTCTTCAACGCGTCTGGAGGCCCTAGTCCTCTCCCATGACTCGAGAGCCATGACGCGCTCCCCCTCGCCACGCGCACAGAGACCTGACTTCCCTGGCACCGCACGAGAGGCTCCCTGAGATCCTCGTCTTGCCTCGTGAGAAAACCCCCACGGGCGCCGCAGCTCAAGGAAACCCCTGAGAAGCCCCCATCCTCGCGAGGTGAGGGCCTTCTTTTCCTGCCTGACCCAGACCGCAATCCTGAGTCCTCTCTCCAAACTGAAGAGAAGGCCTAACTCCATTGAGGCCACTCAGTGGGCTCCAAGAGATCTGCGTCGCGACTTGAGAGGAGAGCGGCATCCTTTGCTTGCCCTCGAATCTAGGCCTGACTCCCCGGGGGAGTCTGGAACGCCACCCTGAGATCCCTGTCTTCCCTTGAGGGGAACGTTAAGTCCCGGACACAGGCCTAGATGAGGTCTCTTTGGCCCTGCAGTGACTCGAGTGCAACCCCAAGCTTTCCCTCGCAACTCGAATGGAAGATTAGGCTTCCCGGGGCCAACACAAGAGGAAGCCTGAAATCCCCGTCGTAACTCTAGAATCCCGCCGCAACTCGAGAAAATCCACATGGTTCCAACGTCTTCGCAAGATGAGGCCCTTGCCCGCTACGGCGTCTCAAGGGAAGTCCCGGGTTCTGTCCTGACCTGCGAAATGGTACCTGACTCCTTTCATGCAACCCCCAAAAGTCCCCCACACGCCGGTTTCCCTCGAGGGTAACACCGAGGGTTCCGGCCCCACTTCATCTGAGCCCCTTCTCCCCTCCTGATGGCGACAGGAGAGTCGATCCCCCTGCGTTGTCTGGAAGGGTCCCCGGCCTTCCCGGCACACGTCAGGATGAAGCCTTCCTCACTAGGAAATTTGAAACTAGCCCCGTGGGTGGTCCCACATGCCGAAAGACCCCTATTTCCCGGTCCGCTCTTAAAAAGAACCCGAGGCCCAGACACCTCTTCGAAGGCAACCCAGTGGGTGAAGGCACAACACGAAGGGGCACTGTCACCGTCGTGCATTTCCGGAAATACCCGCAGGTTCCACACACAGCTCAACAAGGGGCCTGAGACCCCCTGAGCACCTCGAGAGGCAAGCGGAGTTCCCTTCCTCAGACAAGACGATTCCTGACTCTCCTGTCCCAACTCTGCAGGGACCCTGCGGTCGGAGTCCGAAACGGAGAGGAAGCCTGAGGTTCCTGCCTCCCCTCGAGGTGAGGCCCTCTTCCGTTGCGCCAGACCCAGCGGAGTCCCGAGGGGCCCCGCCACCTCCACAGGATCCCTCGCCTCTCAGAGGCATCCTGGGAAGTTCCCTAAGGTCCCCAGCAGAAGGCGAGGGACACGAGGGTTTCCCGCCGCCCCCCGAGGAAGACCTCGAGAGTCCTTCTTCAACGCGTCTCGAGGCCCTAATCCCCTCCCGTGACTCGAGAGCCAGGACGCGCTCCCCCTCGCCACGCGCATGGAGACCTGACTTCCCTGGCGCCGCACGAGAGGCTCCCTGAGATCCTCGTCGTGCCTCGGGAGAAAACCCCCACGGGCGCCGCAGCTCGAGGAAACCCCTGAGACGCCCCCGTCCTCGCGAGCTGAGGGCTTTCTTTTCCTGCATGGCCTGGAGAGCAATCCTGGGTCCTCTCTCCAAACGGAAGAGGAGGCTGGACTCCCTTGAGGCCGCTCAGGGGGCTCCAAGAGACCCGCGTCGCGACTCGAGAGGAGAGCGGAGTCCTTGGCTTCCCCTCGAGACGAGGCCTGACTCCCTGGGGGAGCCTGGAATGCAACCCCGAGATCCCTGCCTTCCCTGGAGAGGAATAGTAGGTCCCGGACACACGCCTAGGTGAGGTCTCTTCGGCCCTGCAGTGACTCGAGCGCAACCCCCAGCTTTCCCTCGCAACCCGAGGGGAAGATTGGGCTTCCCAGGGCCAACCCAAGGGGAAGGCTGAGATCCCTGTCGTTACTCGAGAATCCCGCCGCAACTCGAGAAAAACCACGTGGTTCCCACCACTTGGCTAGATGAGGCCCTTGCCCGCCACGGCGTCTCAAGGGAACTCCCCTGTTCCGCCCTGAAGGGCGAAACGGTCCCTGCCAGCCTTCATGCGACCCCCAAAATTTCCCCGACACGCCGAGTTCCCTCGAGGGGAACACCGAGGGTCCCGGCACCGCTTCCTCTGAGCCCCTTCTCCCCTCCTGATCGCGACAGGAGAGGCGATTCCCCTGCGTGGTCTGGAAGGGGTTCCCGGCCTTCCCGGCGCACCTCAGGATGAGGCCGGTCTCACGAGGAAATTCGAGACGAGCCACGTGGGTGGTGCCACATGCCGAACGCCCCCGATTCCCCGGTCCGCCCTTGAGAAGGACCCGAGGCCCGGACCCCTCTTCGAAGGCAACCCTGTGGGTGAAGGCACAACACGAAGGGGCACTGCCACCCCCGGGCATCGTCCGCAAAGATCCGCAGGTTCCACACACAGCACGACGACGGGCCTGAGACCCCCTGAGCAACTCGAGAGGCCAGCGGGGTTCCCTTCCTCAGACAAGACGAGGCCTGACTCTCCTGTCCCAACTCTGCAGGTACCCTGCGGTCGGAGTCCGAAACGGAGAGGAAGCCTGAGGTTCCTGCCTCCCCTCGAGGTGAGGCCCTCTTCCGTTGCGCCAGACCCAGCGGAGTCCCGAGGGGCCCCTCCACCTCCACAGGATCCCTCGCCTCTCAGAGGCACCCTGGGAAGTTCCCTAAAGTCCCCGGCAGAACACGAGGTAAACGAGGGTTTCCCGCCGCCCCCCGACAAAGACCTCGAGAGTCCTTCTTCAATGCGTCTCGAGGCCCTAGTGCCCTCCCGTGACTCGAGAGCCATGACGCGCTCCCCCTCGCCACGCGCATGGAGACCTGACTTCCCTGGTGCCGAACGAGAGTCTCCCTTAGATCCTCGTCGTGCCTCCGGAGAAAACCCCCATGGGCGCCGCAGCTCGAGGAACACCTGAGACGCCCCCTTCCTCGCGAGCTGAGGTCCTTCTTTTCCTGCATGGCCTGGAGAGCAATCCCGAGTCCTCTCTCCAAACTGAAGAGGAGGCTTGACTCCCTTGAGGCCAGTCAGTGGGCTCCAAGAGATCCGCGTCGTGGCTCGAGAGGAGAGCGCAGTCCTTTGCTTCCCCTCGAGGCGAAGCCTGACTCCCCGGTGGAGTCTGGAGTGCGACCCCAAGATCCTTGTCTTCCCATGAGAGGACTATTAGGTCCTGGACACACGCCTAGATGAGGTCTCTTTGGCCCTGCAGTGACTCGAGCACAACCCCCAGCTTTCGCTCGCAACTCGAAGGGAAGTTTGGGCTTCCCAGGGCCAACACAAGAGGAAGCCTGAAATCCCCGTCATAACTCGAGAATCCCGCCGCAACTCGAGAAAAACCACGTGGTTCCATCGTCTTCGCAGCATGAGCCCCTTGCCCGCCACGGCATCTCAAAAGAAGTCCCACGTACCTACTGAAGTGCAAAATGGTACTCTGCACCCATGATGGCACCCGCAAAGTTCCCCAACGTACATGCCTCACTCGAGGGGAACACCCATGTTCCCCACACCACATCATTTGAGCCCCTTTTCCCCTCCTGATTGCAACAGGAGTGTCGATTCTCCTGCTTTGTCTGGAAGGTGTTACCGATCTTCCCAGCGCACCTCAGAATGAGGCCGGTCTCACGAGGAAATTGGAGATGTAGCCTCGTGGGTGGTGCCACATGCGGAAAGACCCCATTTCCTGGTCCGCTATTAATAAGAACCCGATGCTCGTACACTTCTTCGAATGTATCCCGTTGGATGAAGGCACAATAAGGAGGGGCCCTGCACACCCATGCATCTTTTGGAAAATTCTGCAGGTTCCACATACAGCTCGACAAGTGATCTGTTACCTCGTGAACAACTCGAGAGGCAAGCTAAGTTTCATTTCTCCACAGAATACGAGGCCTGACTCTCCTGTCCCAACTCTGCAGGAATCCTGAGATCGGAGTCTGAAATGGAGAGGAACCCTGAGGTTCCTTCCTCAACACGAGATGAGGCCCTCTTGCATTATACCACACCCAGTGGTGTCCCGAGTGGCCCCTCCCAACTCCACAGAATCCCTGACTTCTCAGAGGCACCATGTTAAGCTCCCTGAGGTCACCGGCACAAGTCGAGAAAAACCAGGGTTTCCTGCCGCAACCGGAGATAGACCTTGAGAGTCGTTCTTCAACGCCTCTTGAGGCCCGATGCCCCTACCATGACTCGAGAGCAATGACACGCTCCCCCTCCACACGTGCATGGAGACCTGACTTTCCTGTCACCACACGAGAGACTCCCTGAGCTCCCCATCGTATCTTGTGAGAAACCCCATCCTGGCACCGCACCTCGAGAAAATGCACAAGACGCCCCTGTCATCACGATATGCGGGCCTTCTTTTCCTGCATGGCCTGGAGAGCAATCCCGAGTCCTCTCTCCAATCTCCACAGGAGGCTTGACTCCCTTTAGGCCACACAATGGGCTCTAAGAGATACCCGTCGCGACTCAAGAGGAGAGGGGAGTCCATTCATTACCCTCTTGAAGAGGCCTGACTCCTCGGGAGGATCTGGAATGCAACTCCGAGATCCCTGTTGCCCCTTGAAAGGAACATTAGGTCCTAGACACAAGCCTAGATGAGGTCTCTTTTGCCCTGCAATAACTCGAACCAACCCCCAGCTCTAGCTCTCAACTCGTATGGAAATTTGGACTTCCCTGGGCCAACACAAGAGGAAGCCTGAATTCCCTGCCGCGACTCGAGAAAAACCACGTGGTTCCCCCGTCATCACAAGATGGGGCCCGTGCTCACTACAGCGTCTCAAGAGAAGTCCCACGTTCCGTGTTGAAGTGCGAAACGTTACTTGGCACCCTTAATGCGACCCCAAATGTTCCCCGACACACCGGTTTCATTTGAGGGGAACACCGAGGTTCCCGGCACCACTTCTTTTGAGCCCCTTCTCCCCTCCTGATAGTGACAAGAGGGTCGATTCCCCTGCTTTGACTTAAAGGGGTTCCCGACATTCACGGCGCACCTCAGGATGAAGCCGGACTCATGGGAAATTTCGAGACGTGGCCTCGTGGGGGGTGCCACATGCCGAAAGACCCCGATTTCCCAGTACACTCTTGAGAAGAACCCGATGACCAGACACCTCTTTGAAGACAACCCTGTGGATGAAGGTACAACAAAAGGGGCACTGACACCCCTGTGCATCGTCCAGAAAAACCCACAGGTTCCACATACAGCTCTACAAGAGGCCTGTCACCCCGTGAACAACTCGAGATGCAAGCGGATTTCCATTCCTCCACACAAGATGAGTCCTGACTCTCCTCTCCCAACTCTGCAGGAACATGCGATCCGAGGCAGAAATGAAGAGGAAACCTGATGTTCCTGCTTTATCTAAAGATGATGCCTTTTTCCATTTCACCAAACCCAGTGGAGTTCCGAGAGGTCACTCCCAACTCCACAGTATCCCTGATTTCACAGAGGCACCTGAGAAGCTCCCTGACGTAACATGCATGAGTCGAGGGAACCCATGGTTTCCTGCCACAACCTGAGAAAGACCTTGAGAGTCCTTCTTCAATGCGTCTTGAGGTCCAAATCCCCTATCATGACAAGAGAGCAATGACGCACTCCCCCTCGCCACGCGCATGGAGACCTGACTTCCCTGGCGCCGCACAAGATGCTCCCTGAGCTCCCAGCCTTACCACGTGGGAAACACCACACTTGTGCCTCAGCTCGAGAAAACCCACGAGATGCCCCTGTCATCGCGAGATGAGGGCCTTCTTTTTCTGCATGGCCTGGAGAGCAATACCGAGTCCTCTCTCCAAAATCCACAGGAAGCTTGGCTCCCTGTAGGCCACTCAGTGGGCTCCAAGAGATATCCGTCGCGACTCGAGAGGAGAGTGGAGTCATTTGCTTCCCCTCGAGATGAGGCCTGACTCCCCGGGTGAGTCTGGAATGCAACCCCAAGATCCCTGTCGCCCCTGGAGAGGAACATTAGATCCTGGACACAAGCCAAGATGAGGTCTCTTTTTCCCTACAGTGACTCGTGCGCAATCCCCAGCTCTCCCTCGCAACTCGAATTGAAGATTGGACTTCCCTGGGACAACACAAGAGGAAGCCTGAAATCCCCGTCGTAACTCGAGAATCCCGCCGTAACTCGAGAAAAACCAAGAGGTTGCCCCATCATCGCAATATGAGGCACTTTCCCGCTACAGCGTCTCAAGAGTAGTCCCACGTTCCATCTTGAAGTGCGAAACAGTACTTGGCACCCTTGATGCGACCCCAAAAGTTCCCCAACATACTGGTCTCACTTGAGGGGAACACCGAAGTTCCTGGCACCATTTCTTTTGAACGCCTTCTCCCCTCCTGATCATGACAGGAGGGTCGATTCCCCTGCTTTGTCTGCAAGGGTTTCCCGACCTTAACGGCGCACCTCAGGATGATGCCGGTCTCACGAGGAAGTTCGAGACGTAGCCTCGTGGGTGGTGCCACATGCCGAAAGACTCCGATTGCCCGGCCCGCTGTTGATAAGAACCCGATGCCTGGACACCCCTTAGAAGGCAACCCTGTGGATGAAGGCACAACACGAAGGGGCACAGACACACCCGTGCACCGTCCGGAAAAACCTACAGGTTCCACACACAGCTCGACACGTGGTCTGTCACCCCGTGCACAACTCGAGAGGCAAGCTGAGTTCCATTCTCCACACAGGACGAGGCCTGACTCTCCTGTCCCAAATCTGCTGGGACCCTTCAATCCGAATCAGAAATGGAGAGGAACCCTGAGGTTCCTGCCTCAACTCAAGATGAGGCCCTCTTCCATAGCACCAAAACCACTGGAGTCCCGAGAGCTCCCTCCAACCCACAGTGTCCCTGACTTCTCAGAGGCACCCTGACAAGCTCCCTGAGATCTCCGGCACAAGTTGATGGAACCCAGGGTTTCCTGCCGCAACCCGAGAAAGATTGGATAGTCCTTCTTTGATGCATCTTGAGGCCCGATTCCCCTACCATGTCTCAAGAGCAATGAAGCGCTCCCAGTACCCATGCGCATGGAGACTTAACTTCCCTGGCACCTCACGAGAGGCTCCCTGAGGTCCCCGTCGTACCTCGTGAGAAACCCCACACTGGCGCCGCAGCTCGAGAAAACCCACAAGACGCCCCCATTATAGTGAGATGAGGGCCATCATTAACTGCATGGCCTGGAGGGCAATCCCGAGTCGTCTCTCCAAACTCCACGGGAGGCTTGACTCACTAAGGCTACTCAGTGCGCTCAATAGGTACCCGTCGCGACTCGAGAGGAAACAGGAGTACTTTGCTTCCCCTAGAAACAAGGCCGGACTTCCCGGGTGAGTCTGGAATGCCACCCCGAGATCCCTGTCACCCCTGGAGAGGAATATTCGGTCCTGGACACAAGCCTAGATATGGTCTATTTTGCCCCGCAGTGACTCGAGTGGGATCCCAGCTCACCCTCGAAACTCGAATGAAAGATTGGACTTCCATGGGCCAACACAGGAGGAAATCTGAATCCCCCGTCGAAACTCGAGGCTCCCGCCGCAATGCGAGAAAAACCACTTGGTTCACTCGTCATCCCAAGATGAGGCCCTGGCCCGCTACAGCGTCTCAAGTGAAGTCCCACGTTCCGTCTTGAAGTGCGAAATGCTACTTTTCACCCTTGATGTAACCCCAAAAGTTCCCCGACACACCGTTCTCACCGAGGGGAACACCGAAGTTCCCGGCACCACTTCATCTGATCACTTTCTCCCCTCCTGATCACGACAGGAGGGTAAATTCCCCTGCTTTGCCTGGAAGGAGTTCCCGCCCATCCCGGCACACCTAAGGATGAGGCCTTTCTCAGGAGGAAATTCGAGACGTAGCCTCGTGGGTGGTGCCACATGCCAAAAGACCCCGATTGTTCGGTCCACTCTGGATAAGAACCCGATGCCCGGACACCACTTCGAAGGCAACCCTGTGGATGAAGGCACCACAGAAGGGTTACTAAAACTCCCATGCATCGTACAGAAAAACACGCAGGTTCTACACACAGCTCGACAAGTGGAATGTCACCCCATGAACAACTCGATAGGCAAGCAGAGTTCGTTTCCTCCACACAAAACGAGGCCTGACTCTCCTGTCCCAACTCTTCAGGGACCCTGCCATCCGAGTCAGAAATGGAGAGGAAACCTGAGGTTCCTGCCTCAACTAGAGATGAGGCCCTCTTCCATTGCACCAAACCCAGATGAGTCGCGAGAGGCCCCTCCCAACTGCACAGTATCCCTGAATTCTCAGAGGCACCTTGAGAATCTACCTGAGGTCACCGGCACAAGTCGAGGGAACACAGGGTTTCCTGCTGCGACCCGAGAAAGACCTTGAGAGTCCTTCGGCGCGTCTTGAGGCCCGATTCCCCTACCATGACTCGAGAGCAAAGACCCGCTCCCCATCGCCATGCGCATGGAGACCTGACTTCCCTGACGCCTGAAGAGAGTCTCCCTGAGCTCCCCGTCGTACCTCTTCGGAAACCCCATTCAGGCACCGCAGCTCGAGAAAACCCACGATACGCCCCCGTCATCACGAGATGAGAGACTTCTTTCCTGCCTGGCATGGAGAGCAAAACCGAGTCCTCTCTCCAGACTCCACAGGAGGCTTGACTCTCTTTAGGCCTCTCAGTTGGCTCCAAGAGATACCTGTCAGGACTTGAAGGGAGAGCGGAGTCCTTTGCTTCCCCTCGAGACGAGGTCTGATTCCCCTTGTGAGTCTGGAATGCAACCCCGAGTTCCTGTCGCACCTAGAGAGGAAAATTCGGTCCTGGACACAAGCCTAGATGAGGTCTATTTTGCACTGCAGTTACTAGAGAGCAATCGCCAGCTCTCCCTCGCAAATCGAATGGAAGATTGGACTTCCCTGGGCCAATACAATTGGAAGCCTGAATTCGACACCGTAACTCGAGAATCCCACCGAAACTCGAGAAAATCCACGTGGTTCCCCCATCAGCGCTAGATGAGGCCCTTGCCCGCTACAGCGACTCAAGAGAAGTCCCACGTTCTGTCTTGAAGTGCGAAACGGTACTTGGCACCCTTGATGCAATCTCAAAATTCCCCGACACACCGGTCTCACTCGAAAGGAACACCGAGGTTCCCGGAACCACTTCATTTGAGCTCCTTCTCCCCTCGTGATAACGACAGGAGTGTCGATTCCCCTGCTATGTCTGGAAGGGGTTCCCGACCTTTCCGGCGCACCTAAGGATGAGGCAGGTCTCACGAGGAAATTCGAGACATAGCCTCGTGGGTGGTGCCACAAGCCAAAAGACCCCGATTTCCCGGTCTGCTCTTGATAAGAACGTGATGCCCTGACACCTTTACGAAGGAAAACCTGTGGATGAAAGCACAACACGAAGGGGCACTGACACCCCCGTGCATCGTCCAGAAAAACCCGCAGGTTACAAACACATTTCGACAAGTGGTCTGTCAGCCCATGAACAACTCGAGAGGCAAGTGGAGTTCCATTCCTCCACACAAGACGAGACCTGATTTTCTGTACCAACTCTGCAGGGAAACTGCGATCCGAGTCAGTACCAGCGACAGGAAACCCAGGAGAGGAAACATGAGGTTCCTGCCTCCACTCGAGATGAGGCTCTCATCCATTGCACCAAACCCAGTGGAGTCCAGAGAGGCCCCTCCCAACTCCACAGTACCCCTGACTTCTCAGAGGCACCCGGAGAAGCTCCATGAGGTCACCGGCACATGTCGAGGGAACACAGGGTTTCCTGCCACAATGCGAAAAAGACCTCGAGAGTCCTACTTCAACGTGTCTTGAAGCCCGAATCTGCTTCCATGGCTCTATAGAAATGACACGCACCCTCTCGCCACACACATGGAGACCTGACTTCCCTGGCGACATAAGAGAGGCTCCCTGAGCTCCCTGTCGTACCTCGTGAGAAACCCCACACTGACGGCGCAGCTCGAGAAAACCCACCATACGCCCCTGTCATCGCGAGATGAGGGCCTTCTTTTCCTGCATGGCCTGGAGAGGAATCACGAATCCTCTTTCCAAACTCCACAGGAGGCTTGACTCCCTTTAGGCCACTTAGTGGGCTCCAAGAGATACCCGTCGCGACTCGAGAGGAGAATGGAGTCCTTTGCTTCTCCTCGAGACAAGGCCTGACTCACCAGGTGGGTCTGGGATGCAACCCCGAGATCCCTATCTCCCCTGGAGAGCAACATTAGATCCTGGAAACAAGCCTAGATGAGGTCTCTTTTGCCCTTCTGTAACTCGAGAGCAATCCCCCGCTCTCCCTAACAACTCGAATGGAAGATTGGACTTCCCTGGGCCAACACAAGAGGAAGCCTGAATTCCCCTTCGTAACTCGAGAATCCCGCCGCAACTCGAGAAAAAACACTTGGTTCCCTTGTCATCGCAAGATGAGGCCCTTGCCCGCTACAGCTTCTCAAGAAAAGTCCCACGTTCCGTCTTGAAGGGCGAAACGATACTTGACACCCTTGATGTGACCCCAAAAGTTCCCCGAAATATCGGTCTCACTCGAGGTGAACACCGAAGTTCCCGGCACCAGTTTATCTGAGCCCCTTCTCCCCTCCTGTTCGAGATAGGAGGGTCACTTCCCCTGCTTTGTTTGTAAGGGGTTCCCGACCATCACGGGGCACTTCAGGATGAGGCCGGTCTCACGAGGAAATTCGAGACGTAGCTCGCGCGTGGTGCCACATGCCAAAAGACTATGATTTCCCGGTATGCTCTTGATAAGAACCCGATGCCTGGACACCTCTTCGAAGGCAACCCTGTGGATGAAGGCACAACACAAAGGGGCACTGACACCCTCATGCATCGTCCGGAAAAACCCGCAGGTTCCACATACAGCTCAACAAGTGGCTTGTCACCCCTGAAGAACTCGAGAGGCAAGTGGGGTTTCATTCCTCTACACAAGACGAGGCCTGACTCTCCTGTCCCAACTCTGCAGGGACTTTGCGATCCGAATCAGACCAGCGCCAGTGAAGTCACGAGAGGAACGCTGAGGTTCCTGCCTCCACTCGAGATTAGGACCTCTTCCATTGCACGAAACCCAGTGGAGTCCCGAGAGACGCGTCCCAGCTCCACAGTATCCCTGACTTCTCAGAGGCACCCTGAGAAGCTCCCTGAGGTCACCAGCACAATTCGAGTGAACCCAGGGTTTATTGCCGCCACCATAGAAAGAACTCAAGAGTCCTTCTTCAACACGCTTTGAGGCCTGATTCCCCTACCATGACTCGAGGGCAATGACGCACTCCCTCTGCTACACTCATGAAGCCCTGACTTCCCTGGCGCCACACGAGAGGCTCCCTGAGCTCCCCATCATACCTCGTGAGAAACCCCACACTGGCGCCGCAGATAGAGAAAACCCACGAGACGCCCCCGTTTTCGCAACATGACGGCCTTCTTTTCTAGCACGGCCTGGAGAGCAATCCCGAGTCCTCTCTCCAAACTCCACAGTAGGCTTGACTCCATTTTGGTCACTCAGTGGACTCCAAGACATACCCGTCGCGACTCGAGAGGAGAGCGGAGTCTTTTCCTTCCACTCGAGGCGAGGCCTGACTCCTCGGGTGAGTCTGATATACAAACCGGAGATCCCTGTCGCCCCTGGAGAGAAACATTAGGTCCTGGACATAAGCCTAGATGAGGTCTCTTTTGCCCTTCTGTAACTCGAGAGCAATCCCCCGCTCTCCCTAACAACTCGAATGGAAGATTGGACTTCCCTGGGCCAACACAAGAGGAAGCCTGAATTCCCCTTCGTAACTCGAGAATCCCGCCGCAACTCGAGAAAAAGCACTTGGTTCCCTTGTCATCGCAAGATGAGGCCCTTGCCCGCTACAGCTTCTCAAGAAAAGTCCCACGTTCCGTCTTGAAGTGCGAAATGATACTTGACACCCTTGATGTGACCCCAAAAGTTCCCCGAAATATCAGTCTCACTCGAGGTGAACACCGAGGTTCCCGGCACCAGTTTATCTGAGCCCCTTCTCCCCTCCTGTTCGAGATAGGAGGGTCACTTCCTCTGCTTTGTTTGTAAGGGGTTCCCCACCATCACGGGGCACTTCAGGATGAGGCCGGTCTCACGAGGAAATTCGAGACGTAGCTCGCGGGTGGTGCCACATGCCAAAAGACTATGATTTCCCGGTATGCTCTTGATAAGAACCCGATGCCTGGACACCTCTTCGAAGGCAACCCTGTGGATGAAGGCACAACACAAAGGGGCACTGACACCCTCGTGCATCGTCTGGAAAAACCCGCAGGTTCTACATACAGCTCAACAAGTGGCTTGTCACCCCTGAAGAACTCGAGAGGCAAGTGGGGTTTCATTCCTCTACACAAGACGAGGCCTGACTCTCCTGTCCCAACTCTGCAGGGACTTTGCAATCCGAATCAGACCAGCGCCAGTGAAGTCACGAGAGGAACGCTGAGGTTCCTGCCTCCACTCGAGATTAGGACCTCTTCCATTGCACGAAACCCAGTGGAGTCCCAAGAGACGCGTCCCAGCTCCACAGTATCCCTGACTTCTCAGAGGCACCCTGAGAAGCTCCCTGAGGTCACCAGCACAATTCAAGTGAACCCAGGGTTTATTGCCGCCACCATAGAAAGAACTCAAGAGTCCTTCTTCAACACGCTTTGAGGCCTGATTCCCCTACCATGACTCGAGGGCAATGACGCACTCCCTCTGCTAAACTCATGAAGCCCTGACTTCCCTGGCGCCACACGAGAGGCTCCCTGAGCTCCCCTTCATACCTCGTGAGAAACCCCACACTGGCGCCGCAGATAGAGAAAACCCACGAGACGCCCCTGTTTTCGCGACATGATGGCCTTCTTTTCTAGCACGGCCTGGAGAGCAATCCCGAGTCCTCTCTCCAAACTCCACAGTAGGCTTGACTCCATTTTGGTCACTCAGTGGACTCCAAGACATACCCGTCGCGACTCGAGAGGAGAGCGGAGTCTTTTCCTTCCCCTCGAGGCGAGGCCTGACTCCTCGGGTGAGTCTGATACACGAACCGGAGATCCCTGTCGCCCCTGGAGAGAAACATTAGGTCCTGTACACAAGCCTAGATGAGGTCTCTTTTTTCCTGCAGTGACTCTAGAGCAATCCCCAACTCTCCCTCGAAACTCGAATGGAAGACTGGACTTCCCTGGGCCAACAGAAGAGGAAGCCTGAATTTCCCGTTGTAACTCAAGAATCCCGCCACAACTCGAGAAAAACCACGTCGTTCCCTCTTCATCGCAAGATGCGGCCATTGCCGCTACAGCGTCTCAAAAGAAGTCTTACGTTCCATCTTGAAGTGCGATACGGTACTTGGCACCTTTGATGCGACCCCAAAATTTCCCCAACACACTGGTCTCACTGGAGGGGAACACCGAGGTTCCCGGCATCACCTCATCTGTGCCCCTTCTCCCCTCCTGATCGAGACAGGAGGGTCGATTCCCCTGCTTTGTCTGCAAGGGGTTCCGACCTTCCTGGCGCACCTCAGGATGAGGCCGGTCTCACTAGGAAATCTGAGATGTAGCCTGGTGGGTGGTGCCACATGCGGAAAGACCCCGATTTCCCGGTGCACTCTTAATAAGAACCCGATGCCCGGGCACCTCTTCGAAAGCAAACCTGTGGATGAATGCACAACACGAAGGGGTACTGACATCCCCATGCATAGTACGGAAAAACACGCAGATTCCAAACACAGATCGACAAGTGTCCTGTCATCCCTTGAAGAACTAGAGAGGCATGCGGAGTTCCGTCCCTGCACACAAGAGAAGGCCTGACTCTCCTTTCCCAACTCTGCAGGGACCGTGCGATCGGAGTCAGAAATGTAGATGAAACCTGACGTTCCTGCATCAACTCGAAATGAGGCCCTCTTCCATTGCGCCATACCCAGTGGAGTCCCGAGAGGCCCCTCCCAACTCCACAGTATCCCTGACTTCTCAGAGGCACCCTCAGAAGCTCTCTGCGGTCACTGGCACAAGTCGAGTGAACCCAGGGTTTCCTGCTGCATTCTGAGAACGACCTCGAGAGTCCTTCTTTACCGCGTCTTGAGGCCCGATACCCTACAATGACTGGAGAGCAATGACGCATTTCCCTCGCCACGCCCATTGAAACCTAACTTCCCTGGCGCCACACGAGAGGCTCCCTGCGCTCCCCGTCCTACCTCATGAAAACCCCACACTGGCACCGCCGCTCGAGAAAACTCACGAGACGCCCCCATCATCGTAAGATGAGGGCCTTCTTTTCCTACATGACCTAGAGAGCAATCCCGAGTCCACTCTCCAAACTCCACTGGAGGCCTGTCTCCCTTTAGGCCACTCAGTAGCCTCCAAGAGATACACGTCGCTACTCTAGAGGAGAGCGGATTCCGTTGCTTCCCCTCGAGCCGAGGCCTGACTACTTGGGTGAGTCTGGAATGGGATCCCGAGATCCGTGTCGCCCCTGTAGAGGAAAACTCGGTCCTGGACACAAGCCTAAATGAGGCCTTTTTTGTCCTGCATTGACTCAAGTGCAATCCCCAGCTCTCCCTCGCAACTCGAATGGATGATTGGACTTCCCTGGGCCAACACAAGAGGAAGCCTGTATTCCCATTGTAATTCGAGAATCCCGCGGCAACTGGAGAAAAACAACGTGGTTCCTCAGTCATCGAAATATGAGGCCCCTGTCAGCTATAGCGTCTCCAGGGAAGTCCCATGTTCCGTCTTGAAGTGTGAAACGGTACTTGGCACCCTTGATGCGACCCCCAAATTTCCCTGACACCCCGGTCTCACTCGAGGAGAACACGGAGGTTCCCAGCACCGCTTCAGCTGAGCCTCTTCTCCCCTCCTGATGGCGACAGGAGGGTCGATTCCCCTGCTTTGTCTGGAAGGGGTTCCCAGACTTCCCGGCAAACCTCAGGATGAGGCCAGTCTCACGAGGGAATTCGAGACGTAGCCTCGTGTGTTGTGCCACATGCCGAAAGACCCCGATTTCCTGGTCCGCTATTGATAAGATCCCGATGCCTGGTCACCTCTTCGAAGGTAACCCTGTGGATGAAGGCACAACACGAAGGGGCACTGACACCCCTGTGCATCGTCCCCCAAAACCGCAGGTTCCACATACAACTCGACAGGTGGCCTGTCATCCCGTGAACAACTCGAGAGGCAAGCGGAGTTCCATTACTCCGCACAAGACGAGGTCTGACTCTCCTGTCCCAACTCTGCAGGGACCCTGCTATCCGAGTCAGAAATGGAGAGGAACCCTGACGTTACTGCCTCAATCCGAGATTAGGTCCTCTTCAATTGCACCAGTCCCTGTGAAGTCCCGAGAAGCCCCTCTCAATTCCACAGTATCCCTGACTTCTCAGAGGCACCCCGCTAAGCTCCCTGAGGTTATGGGCACAAGTCGAGGGAACCCAGGGTTTCCTGCCACACCCCGAGAAAGACCTCGAGAGTTCTTCTTCGAAGCGTCTTGAGGCTCGATTCCCCTACCATGACTTGAGAGCAATGAGGCGCTCCCCCTCGCCACGTCCATGGAGACCTGACTTCCGTGGCACCACAGGAGTCTCCCTGAGCTCCCCGTCCTATCTCGTGAGAAACCCCAACCAGGCACTGCACCTTGAGAAAACCCACGAGACGCCCTCGTCATCGCGAGATGAGGGCCTTCTTTTCCTGCATGGCCTAGAGAGCAATCCCGAGTCCTCTCTCCAAACTCCACAGGAGGCTTAACTCCATTTAGGCCACTCTTGGGCTCCAAGGGATACCCGTCGCGACTCGAGAGGAGAGCGGAGTCCATTCATTCCCTTCGAGACGAGGCCTGACTCCCCGGGTGAGTCTGGAATGCAACCCCAAGATCCCTGTCGCCCCTGGAGAGAAAAACTGGGTCCTGGACACAAACCTAGATGAGCTCTATTTTGCCCTGCAGTGACTCAAGAGCAATCTCCAGCTCTCACTTGCAACTCGAATGGAAGATTGGACTTCCCTGGGCCAACACAAGAGGAAACCTGTATTCCCCATCGTAACTCAAGAATCCGGCCGCAACTCGAGAAAAAACACGTGGGTCCCCCGTCAGCGCTAGATGAGGCCCTTGCCCACTACTGCGTCTCAAGAGAAGTCCCAGGTTCCATCTTTAAGTGCGAAACGGTACTTGGCACCCTTGATGCAACCCGAAAAGTTACCCGACTTACCAGTTTCACTCAAGGGGAGCACCGAGGTTCCCGGCACTACTTCATCTGAGCCCTTTCTCTTCTCCTGATCCCGAAAGGAGGGTCGATTCCCCTGCTTTGTCTGGAAAGGGTTCCCAGACTTTCCTGCGCACCTCAGGATGAGGCCGATCTCACGAGGAAATTCGAGACGTAGCCTAGTGGGTGGTGCAACATGCTGAAAGACCCCGATTTCCCGGTCCGCACTTGAGGAGAACACGATGCCCGAACACCTCTTCGAAGGCAACCCTGTGGATGAAGGCACAACAGGAAGGAGCACTGACGCCCCCGTGCATCTCCGAAAAACCCGCAGGTTCCACACACATCACGAAAAGTGGTGTCATCCTTGAACAATTTGAGATGTAAGCGGAGTTCCATTCCTCCGCAGAACACGAGACCTGACTCCTGAGCAAACTCAGCAGGGACCCTGCTATCTGAGTCAGATCTGGCTCCAGGAAGTCAGGAGCAGAACCCTGAGGTTCCTGCCTCAACTCGAGATGAGGCCCTCTTCCATTGCACCAAACCCAGAGGAGTCCCGAGAGGCCTCTCCCAAATCCACAGTATCCCTGACTTCTCAGAGGCACCCTGAGAAGCTCCCTGAGGTCACCGGCACAAGTCAAGGGAACCCAGGGTTTCCTGCCGCAACCCTAGAAAGACATCGAGAGTCCTTTTTCAACCCGTCATGAGGCCCGATTCCCCTACCCTGACTGGAGAGCAATGACGCGCTCCCCCTTGCCCCGCCCATGGAGACCTGACTTCCCTGGGGCCACACGAGAGGCTACCTGAACTCCCCGTCATACCTCGTGAGAAATCCCACACTGGCTCCCCAGCTCGAGAAAACCCACGATACGCCTCCGTCATCGCGAGATGAAGGCCTTCTTTTCCTGCATGGCCTGGAGAGCAATCCTGAGTCCTCTCTCCAAACTCCACAGGGGGCTTGACTCCCTTTAGGCCACTCAGTGGGCTCCAAGAGACACCTGTGGCGACTCAAGAGGAGAGCGGGGTCCTTTGCTTCCCCTCGAGTCGAGCTCTGACTCCCAGGATGCGTCTGGAATGCAACCCCGAGATCGCTGTCGGCCCTAGAGAGGAATATTAGGTCCTGGACACAAGCCTAGATGAGGTCTCTTTTGCCCTGCAGTGACTCAAGAGCAAACCCCAGCTCTCCCTCGAAACTCGAATGGAAGATTGGACTTCCCTGGGCCAACACAAGAGGAAGCCTGAATTCCCCGTCGTAACTCGAGAATCCCTCCGCACCTTGAGAAAAACCACGTGATTCCCCCGTCATCCCAAGATGAGGCCCTTGCCCTCTACAGCATGTCAAGTGAAGCCCCAAGTCCGTATTGAAGTGCAAAACGGTACTTGGCACCCTTGAAGCGACCCCAAAAGTTTCCCGACACACCGGTCCCACTCGAGGGGAACACCGAGGTTCCCGGCACGACTTCAACTGAGCCCTTTCACTCCTCCTGGTCGCGACAAGATGGTCGATTCCCCTGCTTTGTCTGGAAGGGGCTCCCGATCTTCATGGCGCACCTCAGGATGACACCAGTCTAACGAAGAAATTCGAGACGTAGCCTCATGGATGGTGCCACGTTCTGAAAGACCCCGATTTCCTGCTCCGCTATGGATAAGAACCCGATATCCGGACACCTCTTTGAAGGCAACCCTGTGGATGAAGGCACAACACGAAGGGGCACTGACCCCCTCATGCATCTTACGGAAAAAACCGAAGGTTCCACTCACAGCTCGACAAATGGTCTGTTATCCTGTGAACAACTCGAGGGGCAAGCGGAGTTCAATTCCTCCACACAAGACGAGGCCTGACTCTCCTGTCCCAACTCTTCAGGGACCCTGTGGTCGGAGTTTGAAATGGAGAGGAACCCTTAGGTTCCTGCCTCAACTCGAGATGAGAACCTTTGCCATTGCACCAAACCCAGTGGAGTTCCGAGAGCCCCTCCCAAGTCCACAGTATGCCTGACTTCTCAGAGGCACCCTGAGAAGCTCCCTGAGGTCACCGGTTCAAGTCGAGGGAACCCAGGGTTTCCTGCCGCAACCTGAGAAAGACCTCGAGACTCCTTCTTCAACGCGTCTTGAGTCCCGATTTCCCTACCATGACTCGAGAGCATTTATGGGCTCCCCCTCATCACACGCATAGAGACCTGACTTTCCTGGCGCCACACGAGAGGCTCCCTGAGCTCCCCGTCGTACCTCGTGAGAAAACTCATACTTGCGCCCCAACTCGAGAAAACCCACAAGATGCCCCCGTCATTGCGAGCTGAGGGCCTTCTCTTCCTGTATGGCCTGGAGAGGAATCCCGAGTCCTCTCTCCAAACTCCACAGGAGGCTTGACTCCATGGAGGCCACTCAGTGGGCTCCAAGAGATACCTAATACGACCCAGGAGGATATCAGAATCCTTTGCTTCCCCTCGAGCCGAGGCCTGTCTCACTGGATGAGTCTGGAATGCGTCCCCGTGATCCCTATCGCCCCTGGAGAGGAACATTAGGTCCTGGACACAAGCCTAGATGAGGTCTATTTTGACCTGCCGTGATTCGAGAGCAATTCCCACCCAGCTCTCCCTGGCAACTCGAATGGAAGAATGGACTTCCCTGGGCCAACACAAGAGGAAGCCTGAATTCCCCGTCATAAGTCAACAATCCCATCGCAACTTGAAAAAAACCACATGGTTTCCCCTTCATCACAAGATGAGGCCCTTGCCCGCCACAGCGTCTCAAGAGAAGTCCCACGTTTCGTCTTGAAGTTTGAAACAGTATTTGGCAAGCTTCATGTGACCCCAAAAGTTCCCTGACATACTGGTCTCACTCGAGGGTAACACCGAGGTTCCCGGCACCACTTCATCTGAGCCCCTTCTCCCCTCCTGATCGCGACAGGAGGGTCGATTAACCTGCTTTGTCTGGAAGGCTTTCCCCACCTTCCAGGGGCACCTCAGCATGAGGCCCGTCTCACGAGGAAATTCGAGACGTAGCCTCGTGTGTGGTGCCGCATTCCAAAAGACCCCGATTTCCCGGTCCGCTCTTGATAAGAACCCGATGCCCACACACCACTTCGAAGGCAACCCTGTGGATGAAAGCACATCACGTAGGGGCACTGACACCCCCATGCATTGTCTGGAAAAAACCGCAGGTTCCACACACAGCTCGCCAAGTGGCCTGTCACTCCTTGAACAACTCGAGAGGCAAGCGGAGTTCCATTCCTCCACACAAGACGAGGCCTGACTCTCCTGTCCCAACTCTGCAGGGACCCTGCAATCTGAGTCAGAAATGGAGAGGAACCCTGAGGTTCCTTCCTGATCTCGAGATTAGGCCCTCTTCCATTGCAGCAAACCCAGTGGAGTCCCGAGAGGCCTCTCCCAGCTCCATAGTATCCCTGACTTCTCAGAGGCACCCTGAGAAGCTACCTGAGGTCACAGGCACAAGTCGAGGGAACCCAGGGTTTCCTGCTGCAACCCGAGAAAGACCTCGAGCGTCCTTTTTCATTGTGTTGAGCCCTGATTCCACTACCATGACTCGAGAGCAATGACGTGCGCCCCCTCGCCACTCGTATGGAGACTTGACTTCCCTGACACCACACGAGAGGCTCCCTGAGCTCCCGGTCGTACCTTGTGAGAAACCCCACACTGGCACCGCAGCTCCAGAAAAACCACGAGACTCCCCCGACATCACGAGATGAGGGCCTTCTTTTCCTGCATGGCCTGGAGAGCAATCCCGCGTGCTCTCTCCAAACTCCACAAGAGAGGAGCCAAGATTGCTGAGGAGTAGGACGGGGAGAACTCTTTCCCCCCCAAACAATTTCATCAAAGGAGCATTTAAACGTCGAGTAAATTCCACAATACAACTTATGAATGCTGCCAGAGGACATCAGGCACCCAGAAAAGCAACCCAACTCTTGGAAAGTAGGTGGGAAAAAGTATAAAAGACAAAAAAAGAGACAAAAGAGGGAGGGAGGGATTTCCGTCCCAGGAAGATAGTCTTAAAAAGAGAAAAGTTTCCAAACACCAGGAAAGCTTTTCACTGCCAAATCTTTGCCAAGCTTTGGAAGCACAAAGGGCAACATAAGGGGGATAAAAATAAATAAACAATTAAAACTAGCAGATTGCAAGCCCTACGGTAACTCCCCCAGCCGCGAAGCAGTGCAGACGCCTGCTCACACCATTAGCAAGCAGGGGCTGGGCAGGGAGGCGCGGCGCGGGCTGCATCGCTTAGAGTAAGAATCTGGCCTGAATACCCTGAGCGCTATCTGAACGAAATAACTTGGGCTAGCAAACCAGACTCTGGGATATCTACCACGCAAAAAGCCAGCCCTAACCTAAGACACCGCCAGGCCCGCGCACGGTACAAAGGACTGAACAGAGATAGCCGGCTGCAGACCTTCCCCCTCCGGTGACAGGCAGCCAGAGCCGGAAGGGGGCAATCGCAGCCCCAGAGAGACATTATCTATAAAACTGTAAGCAGGCTTCTTTGCTAACTAAAACTTCTTGGGGATCTGGACGGTCAACATCTGCCTGAGAAGGTGTGCCTGTTTTACACCCAGATAACCGAGTGACGGGGAGGCGATAAGTCACAACATTGGCGCTCGCCAAACACCTCATCACCTGAGCTGCTCGGACCTGGGAAGAGCACAAAACGCAGGCCCAACCGAGTCTGTGCCTCTGAGGACTACCCGAGTGCCTGAACCTGAGCGGCTTGGACCTGGGAGGTGCATGCAGCCCAGGGCCAGCCTCGGATTGTTCCCGGTGGAACAACCTAGAGCCCGAGCAGTGTGGGCAGGGAGGCTACACGCGCCGTGAGCGGGGGCAGACCCAGTGTGGCTGAGGCACTGCGAGTGCACGCCAGTGTTATTTGTTTGCAGCATCCCTCCCTCCCTCCCCACTGCGCAATTGAACAAGTGAGCCTAAAAAAAAAAAGTGTCCTCCACCGTCCCCTTTGTGTCAGGGCGTAAACCAGACACTGAAGAGACCAGCAAACAAAAGAAGCTATAACAGAGGGAATCGCCTTGGAAGCTACAGGCAATAAATTAAAACCCTGTGGTTACTAGGACTACATAGGAAGGTGCCTATAGATCTTGAGAAATATAAGTCGGACCAAGGAACTAGCCAAAAATGAACTGAACCCACGATACTCACAACAAAACCAGAGAAAGTCCTAGATATATTTTTATGATCATTCATTCTTTTTTTTAATTTTTTTTAATTTTAAGTCGTCTATTGTTCCTTTAATTTTCACTTTTATAACCTATTACTTTGCAAAAAAAAGACCCTATTTTTTTCTTCTTCAGCAAACTTCATATATATATATATATATATATATATATATATATATATAAAATAATTTTTTGACCGTGTTTTTTTGTTTTGTTTTTTTTTCTTCTTTTCTTTATCATTGTATTTTTGAAATTCCAAAATCTACT
The DNA here is from genome assembly GCF_029407905.1 of Bubalus kerabau. Taxonomy (NCBI): domain Eukaryota; kingdom Metazoa; phylum Chordata; class Mammalia; order Artiodactyla; family Bovidae; genus Bubalus; species Bubalus kerabau. Next base: position 717,791 of record NW_026577905.1, read on the forward strand.
CTAGATTTTTAATTTATGCTTTTTGGTATTTGATATCAATTTTGTACCTGTAGTTTCTTTATAATTTTTGCGACACTGCTTGTTTTTGTTTGTTTGTTTTCTCTTTAGTTTTCTTCTTCCGTTTTTTTAACATTGTATTTTTGAAATTCCAAACTCTACTCTAGATTTTTAATTTTTGCTTTTTGGTATTAGTTATCAATTTTGTACCTGTATTTTCTTGATAATTTTTGCGACCTTGTTTGTTTTTCTTTGTTCGTTTTTTCTCTCTTTCTTTTCCTTCTTCTTTTCTTTAAAATCGTATTTTTGAAAGTCCAAACTCTACTCTAGATTTTTAATTTTTGCTTTTATGTATTTGTTACCAATTTTGTACCTTTAAGAACCCAATCTTCAGTACCCATTTTTCACTAGGGAGCGAGATTACTGGCTTGACTGCTCTCTCTCCCTTTGGACTCTCCTTTTTCTCCACCAGGTCGCCTGTGTCTCCTCCCTAACCCCTCTCTACTCTACCCAACTCTGTGAATTTCTGTGTATTCCAGACGGTGGAGAACACTTAGGGAACTGATTACTGGCTGGATCTGTCTCCCTCCTTTTCATTCCCCCCTTTTATCCTTCTGGCCACCTCTGTCTCCTTCCTCCTTCTTCTTGTCTCTGTATAACTCTGTGAACATCTCTGAGCGGTCCAGTTGTGGAGTGCACATAAGGAAGTGACTACTGGCCAGCCCACTCTCTCCACTGTTGATTCCACCTCATCTCATTTGGGTCACCTCTAACTCCCTCCTCCCTCTTCTCTTCTCCATGTAACGCTGTGAACCTTTCTGAGTGACCCTCACAGTAGAGAAACTTTTCTTCTTTAATGTAGATGTTTTATCAATGGTGCTGTATAGAAGGAGAAGTTTTGAAACTACTGTAAAAGTAAGACAGATAACTGGAAGCAGGAGGCTTAAGTCCAAACCCTGCCTCCAGGGAACTCCTGACTCCAAGGAACATTAATTGACAGGAGCTCATCAAATGCCTCCATACCGACACTGAAATCAAGCACCACACAAGGGCCAACAAGTTCCAGGGCAAGACATACCAAGCAAATTCTCCAGCAACAAAGGAACGCAGCCTTGAGCTTCAAGATACAGGCTGCCCAAAGTCACCCCAAAACCACAGACATCTCATAACTCATTACTGGACACTTCATTGCACTCCAGAGAGAAGAAATACAGCTCCACCCACCAGAACACGGACACAAGCTTCCCTAACCAGGAAACCTTGACAAGACACCTGTACAAACCCACACACAGCGAGGAAATGCCACATTAAAGAACTCCACAAACTGCCAGAATACAGAAAGGACACCCCAAACTCAGCAATTTAAACAAGATGAGACAGAGGAATACCCAGCAGATAAAGGAACAGGATAAATGCCCACCAAACCAAACAAAAGAGGAAGAGATAGGGAATCTACCTGATAAAGAATTCCGAATAAGGAGAGTGAAATGGATCTAAAATCTTGAAATTAAAATGGAATCACAGATAAATAGCCTGGAGACAAGGATTGAGAAGATGCAAGAAAGGTTTAACAAGGACCTAGAAGAAATAAAAAAAGAGTCAATATATAATGAATAATGCAATAAATGAAATTAAAAACACTCTGGAGGCAACAAATAGTAGAATAACAGAGGCAGAAGATAGGATTAGTGAATTCGAAGATAGAATGGTAGAAATAAATGAATCAGAGAGGATAAATGAAAAACGAATTAAAAGAAATGAGCACAATCTCAGAGACCTCCAGGACAATAGTAAACGCTACAACATTCGAATCATAGGGGTCCCAGAAGAAGAAGACAAAAAGAAAGACCGTGAGAAAATACTTGAGGAGATAATAGTTGAAAACTTCCCTAAAATGGGGAAGGAAATACCCACTCAAGTCCAAGAAACCCAGAGAGTCCCAAACAGGATAAAGCCAAGGCGAAACTCCCCAAGACACATATTAATCACATTAACAAAAATCAAACACAAAGAACAAATATGAAAAGCAGCAAGGGAAAAACAACAAATAACACACAAGGGAATTGCCATAAGGATAACAGCTGATCTTTCAATAGAAACTCTTCAAGCAAGGAGGGAATGGCAAGACATACTTAAAATGATGAAAGAAAATAACCTACAGCCCAGATTATTGTACCCAGCAAGGATCTCATTCAAGTATGAATGAGAAATCAAAAGCTTTTCAGACAAGCAAAAGCTGAGAGAATTCTGCACCACCAAACCAGCTCTCCAACAAATACTAAACAGGAAACACAAAAACGGTGTATAAATTCGAACCCCAAACAATAAAGTAAATGGCAATGGGATCATACTTATCAGTAATTACCTTAAACGTAAATGGGTTGAATGCTCCAACCAAAAGACAAAGACTGGCTGAATGGATACAAAAACAAGACCCCTACATATGTTGTCTACAAGAGACCCACCTCAAAACAGGGGATACATACAGACTGAAAGTGAAGGGCTGGAAAAAGATTTTCCATGCAAATAGGGACCAAAAGAAAGCAGGAGTAGCGATACTCATATCAGATAAAATAGACTTTAAAACAAAGGCTGTGAAAAGAGACAAAGAAGGTCACTACATAATGATCAAAGGATCAATCCAAGAAGAAGATATAACAATTATTAATATATATGCACCCAACGCGGGAGCACCACAGTATGTAAGACAAATGCTAACAAGTATGAAAGGAGAAATTAACACTAACACAATAATAGTTGGAGATTTTAATACCCCACTCACACCTATGGATAGATCAACTAAACAGAAATTTAACAAGGAAACACAAACATTAAATGATACAATAGACCAGTTAGACCTAATTGATATCTATAGGACATTTCATCCCAAAACAATGAATTTCACCTTTTTCTAAAGTGCACATGGAACCTTCTCCAGGATAGATCACATCCTGGGCCATAAAGCTAGCCTTGGTAAATTCAAAAAAATAGAAATCATTCCAAGCATCTTTTCTGACCACAATGCAGTAAGATTAGATCTCAATTACAGGAGAAAAACTATTAAAAATTCCAACATATGGAGGCTGAACAACACGCTGCTGAATAACCAACAAATCACAGAAGAAATCAAAAAAAGAAATCAAAATTTGCATAGAAACGGATGAAAATGAAAACAGAACAACCCAAAACTTGTGGGACACGGTAAAAGCAGTCCTAAGGGGAAAGTTCATAGCAATACAGGCACACCTCAAGAAACAAGAAAAAGGTCAAATAAATAACCTAACTCTACACCTAAAGCAACTAGAAAAGGAAGAAATGAAGAACCCCAGGGTTAGTAGAAGGAAAGAAATCTTAAAAATTAGAGCAGAAATAAATGCAAAAGAAACAAAAGAGACCATAGCAAAAATCAACAAAACCAAAAGCTGGTTCTTTGAAACGATAAATAAAATTGACAAACCATTAGCCAGACTCATCAAGAAACAAAGGGAGAAAAATCAAATCAATAAAATTAGAAATGAAAATGGAGAGATCACAACAGAAAACACAGAAATACAAAGGATCATAAGAGACTACTATCAACAATTATATGCCAATAAAATGGACAACGTGGAAGAAATGGACAAATTCTTAGAAAAGTACAACTTTCCAAAACTGGACCAGGGAAGAACTAGAAAATCTTAACAGACCCATCACAAGCACGGAAATTGAAACTGTAATCAAAAATCTTCCAGCCAACAAAAGCCCAGGTCCAGACGGCTTCACAGCTGAATTCTACGAAAAATTTAGAGAAGAGCTAACACCTATCCTGCTCAAACTCTTCCAGAAAATTGCAGAGGAAGGTAAAGTTCCAAACTCATTCTATGAGGCCACCATCAGCCTAATACCAAAACCTGCCAAAGATCCCACAAAAAAAGAAAACTACAGGCCAATATCACTGATGACATAGATGCAAAAATCCTTAACAAAATTCTAGCAATCAGAATCCAACAACACATTAAAAAGATCATACACCATGACCAAGTGGGCTTTATCCCAGGGATGCAAGGATTCTTCAATATCCGCAAATCAATCAATGTAATACACCACCTTAACAAATTGAAAAATAAAAACCATATGATTTTCTCAATAGATGCAGAGAAAGCCTTTGACAAAATTCAACATCCATTTATGATAAAAACTCTCCAGAAAGCAGGAATAGAAGGAACATACCTCAACATAATAAAAGCTATATATGACAAACCCACAGCAAACATTATCCTCAATGGTGAAAAATTGGAAGCATTTCCTCTAAAGTCAGGAACAAGACAAGGGTGCCCACTTTCACCATTACTATTCAACATAGCTTTGGAAGTTTTGGCCACAGCAATCAGAGCAGAAAAAGAAACAAAAGGAATCCAAATTGGAAAAGAAGAAGTAAAACTCTCACTGTTTGCAGATGACATGATCCTCTACATAGAAAACCCTAAAGACTCCAGCAGAAAATTACTAGAACTAGCCAATGACTATAGTAAAGTTGCAGGATATAAAATCAACACACAGAAATCCCTTGAATTCCTATACACTAATAATGAGAAAACAGAAAGAGAAATTAAGGAAACAATTTCATTCACCATTGCAACGGAAAGAATAAAATACTTAGGAATATACCTACCTAAAGAAACTAAAGACCTATATATAGAAAACTATAAAACACTGGTGAAAGAAATCAAAGAGGACACTAATAGGTGGAGAAATATACCATGTTCATGGATTGGAAGAATCAATATAGTGAAAATGAGTATACTACCCAAGGCAATTTATAGATTCAATGCAATCCCTATCAAGCTACCAACAGTATTCTTCACAGAGCTAGAACAAATAATTTCACAATTTGTATGGAAATACAAAAAACCTCGAATAGCCAAAGCGATCTTGAGAAAGAAGAATGGAACTGGAGGAATCAACCTACCTGATTTCAGGCTCCGCTACAAAGCCACAGTTATCAAGACAGTATGGTACTGGCACAAAGACAGAAATATAGATTAGTGGAACAAAATAGAAAGCCCAGAGATAAATCCACACACATATGGACACCTTATCTTTGACAAAGGAGGCAAAAATATACAATGGATTAAAGACAATCTCTTTAACAAGCGGTGCTGGGAAATCTGGTCAACCACTTGTAAAAGAATGAAACTAGAACACTTTCTAACACAATACACAAAAATAAACTCAAAATGGATTAAAGATCTAAACGTAAGACCAGAAACTATAAAACTCCTAGAGGAGAACATAGGCAAAACACTCTCTGAAATACATCACAGCAGGATCCTCTATGACCCACCTCCCAGAATATTGGAAATAAAAGCAAAAATAAACAAATGGGACCTAATTAACCTTAAAAGCTTCTGCACATCAAAGCAAACTATTAGCAAGGTGAAAAGACAGCCTTCAGAATGGGAGAAAATAATAGGAAATGAAGCAACTGACAAACAACTAATCTCAAAAATATACAAGCAACACCTACAGCTCAACTCCAGAAAAATAAATGACTCAATCAAAAAATGGGCCAAAGAACTAAATAGACGTTTCTCCAAAGAAGACATACAGATGGCTAACAAACACATGAAAAGATGCTCAAAATCACTCATTATCATAGAAATGCAAATCAAAACCACTATGAGGTACCATTTCACGCCAGTCAGAATGGCTGCAATCCAAAAGTCTACAAATAATAAATGCTGGAGAGGGTGTGGAGAAAAGGGAACCCTCTTACACTGTTGGTGGGAATGCAAACTAGTACAGCCACTATGGAGAACAGTGTGGAGATTCCTTAAACAACTGGAAATAGAACTGCCTTATGATCCAGCAATCCCACTGCTGGGCATACACACTGAGGAAACCAGAAGGGAAAGAGACACGTGTACCCCAATGTTCATCGCAGCACTGTTTCTAATAGCCAGGACATGGAAGCAACCTAGATGTCCATCAGCAGATGAATGGATAAGAAAGCTGTGGTACATATACACAATGGAGTATTACTCCGCCATTAAAAAGAATAGAATGAATCAGTTCTAATGAGGTGGATGAAACTGCAGCCTATTATACAGAGTGAAGTAAGCCAGAAAGAAAAACACCAATACAGTATACTAACGCATATATATGGAACTTTGAAAGACGGTAACAATAACCCTGAGTACGAGACAGCAAAAGAGACACTGATGTATAGAAGAGTCTTATGGACTCTGTGGGAGAGGGAGAAGGTGGGAAGATGTGGGAGAATGGCATTGAAACATGTAAAATATCATGTATGAAAAGAGTTGCCAGTCCAGGTTTGATGCATGACACTGGATGCTTGGGGCTAGTGCACTGGGACGACCCAGAGGGATGCTATGGGGGGGGGGAGGGAGGAGGGTTCAGGATGGGGAGCACATGTATACCTGAGGCGGATTCATTTTGATATTTGGAAAAACTAATACAATTATGTAAAGTTTAAAAATAAAATAAAATTAAAAAAAAAATCCACAGGAGGCTTGACTCCCTTTAGGCCACTCAGTGGTCTCCAAGAAATACCCGTGGGGACTCGAGAGCAGAGCAGAGTCCTTTCCTTCCTCTCGAGGTGAGGCCTGACTCCTCGGGTGCGTCTAAAATGCAACCCCGAGATCTCTGTCACCCCTGGAGAGGAACATTAGGTCCTGGACACAAGCTTAGATGAGGTCTCTTTTGCCCTGAAGTGACTCGAGAGCAATCCCTAGCTCTCTCTCACAACTCCAATGGAAGATTGGATTTCCCTGGGCCAACACAAGAGGAAGCCTGAATTCCCCATCGTAACTCGAGAATCCCGCCGAAACTCGAGAAAAACCACATGGTTACCCCGTCATCGCAAGATGAGGCCCTTGCCCGCTACAGCGTCTAAAGAGAAGTCCCAGGTTTCTTCTTGAAGTGTTTTCACACTTCAAGTGTGAAAACTTGGCACCCTTGATGCGATTCCAAAAGTTCCCCGACACCCTGGTCTCTCTCGAGGGGAACACCGAGGTTCCCGGTACGACTTCATCTGAGCCACTTCTCCCCTCCTGATTGCGACTGGAGGGTCGACTCCCGTGCTTTGTATGGAAGGGGTTCCCAACCTTCCCGGCGCACCTCAGGATGAGGCCGGTCTAACGAGAATATTTGAGACGTAGCTTCATGGGTGGTAACACATGCCGAAAGACCCCGATTCCCCGGTCCGCTCTTGATAAGAACCCGATGCCCGGACACCTCTTCAAAGACAACCCTGTGGAAGAAGGCACAACACGAAGGGGCACTGACACCCTCGTGCATCGTCTGGAAAAACCCGCAGATTCCAAACACAGTTCGACAAGTTGCCTGTCACCCCGTGAATAACTCGAGAGGCAAGCGGAGTTCCATTCCTCCTTACAAGACGAGGCCTGACTCTCCTGTCCCAACTCTGCAGGGACCCTGCGATCAGAGTCAGAAATGGAGACGAACCCTGAGGTTCCTGCCTCCACTCGAGATGAGGCCCTCTTCTATTGCACCAAACCCAGTGGAGTCCCGAGAGGGCTCTCCCAACTCCAGGGTATCCTTGACTTCTCAGAGGCACACTGAGAAGCTCCCTGAGGCCACCGGCACTAGTCGAGGGAACCCAGGGTTTACTGCCGTGACCCAAGAAACACCTTGAAAGTCCTTCTTTAACGGTTCTTGAGGCCCGATACACCTACCATGACTCTAGAGCAATGACGCGCTCCCCCTCGCAATGCGCATGGAGACCTGACTTCCCAAGCGCCACATGAGAGGCTCCCTGAGCTCCCCGTACTACCTCATGAGAAACCCCACACTGGCGCTGCAACTCGAGAAAACCCACGAGACGCCCCCTTCATCGCGAGATGATGGCCTTCTTTTCCTGCATCGCCTGGAGAGCAATCCCGAGTCCTCTCTCCAAACTCCACAGGAGGCTTGACTCCCTTTAGGCCACTCAGTGGGCTCCAAGAGATACCCGTCGCAACTCGAGAGGAGAGCGGAGTCCTTCGCTTCCCCTCGAGACAAGGACTGACTCCCCGCGTGCATTAGGAAAGCAACCCCGAGATCCCTGTCCCCCCTGGAGACAAACATGATGTCCTGGACACAAGCCTAGATAAGGTCTCTTTTGCCCTGCAGTAACTCAAGCGCAATCCCTAGCTCTCCCTCGCAACTCTAATGGAAGACTGGACTTCACTGGGCCAACACAAGAGGAAGCCTGAATTTCCCGTCTTAACTCGAGAATCCCGCCGCAACTCTTAAAAACCACGTGGTTCCCCATTAATCGCAATATGAGGCCTTTGCCCGCTACAGAGTCTCAAGAGAAGCCTCATGTTTCGTCATAAAGTTCGAAATGCTACTTGGCACCCTTGATGCGACCCCAAAAGTTCCCCAATATACCGGTCTCACCGAAGGTCCTGGCACCACTTCATTTGAGCCCCTTCTCCCCTCCTGATCACGGCAGGAAGGTCGATTCCCCTGCTTTGTCTAGAAGGGGTTCCCGACCTTCATGGCGCACCTCAGGATGAGGCCAGTCTCACGAAGAAATTCGAGACGTAGCCTCGTGTTGGTGCCACGTGCCGAAAGACCACGATTTCTCGGTCTTGCTCTTGATAAGAACCCGATGCCCGGACACCTCTTCTAAGGCAACCCTGTGGATGAAGGCACTACACGAGGGGGCACTGGCAACCCTGTTCATCGTCCGGAAAATCCCACAGGATCCACATACAGCTCCACAACTGGCCTGTCACCCCTTAAACAACGAGAGAGGAAAGCGGAGTTCCCTTCCTCAGACAAGACGAGGCCTGAGTATCCAATCCCAACTCTGCAGGCACGCTTCGATCTGAGTCAGAAATGGAGAAGAAATCTGAGGTTCCTGCCTCAACCCGAGATGAGGCCCTCTTCCATTAAAACAAACCCAGTGGAGTCCCGAGAGGCCACTCCCATCTCCACAGTATCCCTGACTTCTCATAGGCATTCTGAGAAGCTCCTTGAGGCCACCGGCAAACCTCGAGGGAAATAAGGGTTTCCTGCCACAACCGAAGAAAGACCTCGAGAGTCCTTCTTCAATGCGTCTTGAGGTCAGATTCCCCTACCATGGCTCGAGAGCAATAACGCGCTCCCCCTCGCCACGCACATGGAGACCTGACTTCCCTGGCGCCACATGAGAGGCTCCCTGAGCTCCCTGTCGTGCCTCGTGTGAAACCCCACACTGGCGCCGCAGCTCGAGAAAACCCACAAGACCCCTCCGTCATCGCGAGATGAGGGCCATCTTTTCCTGCATGGCCTGGAGAGCAGTCCCAAGTCCTCTCTCCAAAATTCACAGGAGGCTTGACTCCCTTTAGGCCACAAAGTGGGCTCCAAGAGGTGCCCGTCGCGACTCGAAAGGAGAGCGGAGTCCTTTGCTTCCCTTCGACATGAGGCCTGACTCCCTGGGTGAGTCTGGAATGCAAACCTGAGATCCCTGTGGCCCTTGGAGAGGAACAATAGGTCCTGGACAGAAGCCTAGATGAGGTCTCCTTTGTCCTGCAGTGACTCGAGCGCAACCCCCAGCTCTCCCTCGCAACTCGAATGGATGATTGGACTTCCCTGGCCCAACACAAGAGGAAGCCTGAAATCCCCGTCGTAACTCGAGAATCCCGCCGCAGCTCGAGAAAAACCACGTGGCTCCCCCGTCATCGCAAGATGAGGCCCTTGGCCGCTACAGCGTATCAAGGGAAGTCCCACGTTCCATCCTGAAGTACAAAACGGTACTTGGCACCCTTGATGCGACCCCCAAAGTTCCCTGACATACCGGTCTCACTCGAGGGAAACACCAAAGTTCACGGCACCACTTCCTGTGAGCCCCTTCACCCCTCCTGATCGCGACAGGAGGGTCGATTCCCATGCTTTTTCTGCAAGGGTTCCCGACGTTCCCCGTGAACCTCCGGATGAGGCCGGTCTCATGAGGAAATTCGAAAAGTAGCCTCATGGTTGGTGCCACATGCTGAAAGATCCCGAATTCCCGGTCCACTCTAGATAAGAACCTGACGCCCGGACATCTCTTCGAAGGCAACCCTGTGGATGAAGGCACAACACGAAGGGACACTGACATCCCCATGCATCGTCTGGAAAAACCCGCCGATTCCACTCACAGCTCCAAATGTGGACTGTCACCCCGTGAACAACTCGAGAGGCAAGTGAAGTTGCATTCCTTCACACAAGACGAGGCCTTACTCTCCTGTCCCAACTCTTCAGGGACCCTGCGATCGGAGTCAGAAATGGAGAGGAACCCTGAGGTTCCTGCCTCAACTAGAGAAGAGGCCCTCTTCCATTGAACCAAACTCAGTGGTGTCCCGAGAGGCCCCTCCCAACACCACAGTATCCCTGAATTCTCAGAGGCTCCCTGAGAAGCTACCTGAGGTCACTGGCACAAGTCGAGGGAACCCAGAGTTTCCTGAAGTAACCCAAGAAAGACTTGGAGAGTCCTTTTTCAACATCTCTTGATGCCCGATTCCCCTACCATGTCTCCAGAGCAAGGACGCGCTCCCCTCGCCACAAGCAGGAAAACTGACTTCCCTAGTAACACACAAGAGGCTCCCTGAGTACCCCATCATACCTCGTGAGAAAACCCACAGTGGCGCAGCAGTTCGAGAAAAACCACAAGATGCCCCCGTCAAGGAGAGATGGGGGCCTTCTTTTCCTGCCTGACCTGGAGAGCAATCCCTGGTCCTCTCTCCAAACTTTACAGGAGGATTGACTCCCTTTAGGCCACTCAGTTGGGTCCAAGAAATACCCGGTGCGACTCGAGAGGAGAGCGGAGTCCTTGGCTTCCCCTCGAGACGAGGCCTGACTCCCCGGGGGAGCCTGGATGCAACCCCGAGATCCCTGCCTTCCCGGGAGAGGAATGTTAGGTCCTGGACACACGCCTCGATGAGGTCTCTTTGGCCCTGTAGTGACTCGAGCAGAACCCCCAGCTTTCCCTTGCAACTCCAGGGAAGATTGGGCTTCCCAGGGCCAACCCAAGAGGAAGCCTGAAATCCCCGTCGTTTTCGAGAATCCAGACGCAACTCGAGAAAAACGACGTGGTTCCAACGTCTTCACAGGATGAGGCCCTTGCCCGCTACAGCGTCTCCAGGGAAGTCCCATGTTCCGTCCTGAAGTCGGAAACGGTACTTGGCTCCCTTGATGCGACCCCTAAAGTTCCCTGAAACGCCGGGTTCCCTCGAGTGGAAAACCTAGAGTCCCGGCCCCACTTCATCTGAGCCCCATCTCCCCTCCTGATCGCGACAGGAGAGTCGATTCCCCTGCTTTGTGTGGAAGGTGTTCCCAGCCTTCCCGGCGCACCTCAGGATGATGCTGGTCTCACGAGAAAATTCGAGATGAGCCACGTGGGTGGTGCCACATGCCGAACGACCCCGATTTCCCGGTCCGCTCTTGAAATGAACCCGATGCTCGGACACCTCTTTGAAGGCAACCCTGTGGGGGAAGGCACAAAATGAAGGGGCAATGAAACCCCCGTGCATCTTCTGGAAACACCCGCAGGTTCCACACACAGCTCGACAAGGGGCCTGAGACCCACTGAACGACTCAAGAGGCAAGCAGAGTTCCATTACTCAGACAAGACGAGGCCTGACTCTCCTGTCCCAACCCTGCAGGGACCCTGCGGTCGGAGTCAGAAATGGAGAGGAAGCCTGAAGTTCCTGCCTCCAATCGAGATGAGGCCCTCTTTCATTTCGTCAAACCTAGTGGAGTCCCGAGAGGCCCCTCTAACTCCTCAGTATCCCTCACCTCTCAGAGGCACCTGGGAAGTTCACTAAGGTTCCCGGTAGAGGTCGAGGGAAACGAGTGTTTCCCGCCCCAACCCAAGAAAGACCTCGAGAGTCCTTCGTAAATGCGTCTTGAGGCCCTAGTCCCTCCCATGACTCCAGAGCAATGACGCGATCTGCCTGGCCACACGCATGGAGGCCTGACTTCTCTGGTGCTGCACGAGAGGCTCCCTGATCTCCCCATCATATCTCGTGAGAAACCCCACACTGGCGCCGCAGCTCGAGAAAAACCCATGAGACGCTCCCGTCATCACGAGAGGAGGGCCATCTTTAACTGCATGGTATGCAGATCAAGCGTGAACCTTCTGTCCAAGCTACACAGGACGCTTGACTCACTTTAGGCCACTCATTGGGCTCAAAGAGTTACACGTCGCACTCGAGAGGATAGTGGAGTCCTTTGCTTCCACTCGAGACGAGGCGTGACCCACCGGGTGAGACTGGAATGCGACCCCGATATCCCTGTTGCCCCTGGAGAGGAACACTACGTCCTGGACCCAAGCCTAGATGAGGACTCTTTGCCCTGAAGTGACTCGAGAGCAACCCCCAGCTCTCTCTGACAAGTTGAATGGAAGATTGGACTTCCTGGGCCAACACAAGAGGAAGCCTGAATTCCCCGTCGTAACTCGAGAATCCCGCCGCATCTCGAGAAAAACCACGTGTTTCCCTTGTCATCGCAATATGAGTCCCTTGCCCGCTAGAGCATCTCCAGAGAATTCCCACGTTCCGTCTTGAAGTGCGAAACTGTACTTGGCACCCTTGATGCGACCTCAAAAGTGCCGTGACATACCGGTCTCACTCGAGGGGACCACCGAGGTTCCCGGCACCACTTCATCTGAGCCCCTTCTCCCCTTTTGATCGCGACCGGTGGGTCGATTCCCCTGCTTTGTCTGCAAGGGGTTCCCTACCTTCCCGGCGCACCTCAGGATGAGGCCGGTCTCCCGAGGAAATTCGAGACATAGCCTCGTGGGTGGTACCACATGCTGAAAGACCCCAATTTTCCGGTACGCTCTTGAAAAGAACCCGATGCCCGGACACCTCTTTGAAGGCAACCCTGTGGATGAAGGCACAACACGAAGGGGCACTGACACCCCTGTGCATCGTCCGGAAAAACCCGCAGGTTCCACGCACAGCTCAACAAGTGGCCTGTCACTCTGTGAACAACTCGAAAGGCAAGCGGAGATCCATTCCTCCACAGAAGACGAGGCGTGACTCTCTTGTCCATACTCGGCAGGTAGCCTGCGACCCGAGTCAGAAATGGAGAGGACCCCTGATGTTCCTGCCTCCATTCGAGATGAGGCCCTCTTCGATTGCACCAAACCCAGTTGAGTAACGAAAGGCCCCTCCCAAATCCACAGTGTCCCTGAATTCTCAGAGGCACCCTGAGAAGTTGCCTGAAGTCACCGACACAAGTCGAGGGAACCCAGGGTTCCCTGCCGCAACCCGAGAAAGACCTCGAGAGTCCTTCTTCAATGCGTCTTGAGGCCCGATTCGCCTACTATGACTCGAGAGCAATCACGCACTCCCCTTCACCACATGCACGGAGACCTGACGTCCCTAGCACCACACGAGAGGCTCTCTGAGTTCCCCGTCGTACCTCGTGAGAAATCTGATACTGGCGCCGCAGCTGGAGAAAACCCACGAGACGCCCCGGTCATCGCGAGATGAGGGCCTTTTTTCCTGCATGGCCAGGAAAACAATCCCGAGTCATCTCTCCAAACTCCATAGGAGGCTTCACTCCCTTTACGCCACGCAGTGGGCTCCAAGAGATACCCGTCGCGAATCGACAGGAGAGTGGAGTCCTTTTTTTCCCCTCAAGACGAGGCCTGACTCTCCGGGTGAGTTGAGAATGCAACCCTGAGATCCCTGTCGGCCCAGTAGTGGAACACTAGGTCCTGGACACAAGCCTAGATGATGTCTATTTTGCCCTGCAGTGACTGGAGAGCAATCCCCAGTTCTAACTCGCAACTCGAAAGGAATACTGGATTTTCCTGGCGCCACACAAGAGGCTCCCTGAGATCCCCGTGGTACTTCATGAGACACCCCACACTGGCGCCTCAGCTCGAGAAAACCCACGAGACGCCACCGTCATCTCGAAATGAGGGCCTCCTTTTCCTGCATGGCCTGGAGTCCAATCCCGAGTCCTCTCTCCAAACTCCACAGGAGGCTTGACTCCCTTTAGTACACACATTGGGCTCCAAGAGATACCCATCACGACTCGAGACGAGAGCGGAATTCTTTGCTTACCCTCGAGGTGAGAACTGACTCCCCGGATGAGTCTGGAATGCAAACCCGAGATCCCTGTCGCCCCTGGAGAGCAACATTAGATCCTGGACACAAGCCTAGATTAGGTCTCTTTTGCCCTGCAGTGACTCTAGTGCAATCCCCAGCTCCCCCTCGCAACCCGAATGGAAGATTGGATTTCAAGGCCAACAAGAGGAAGCCTAAATTCCCGGTCATAACTCGAGAATCCCGCCGCAACTCGAGCAAAACCACGTGGTTCTCCCGTCATCGCAAGATGAGGCCCTTGCCCACTACAGCGTTTCAAACGATGTCCCAGGTTCCGTCTTGAAATGCGAAATGGTACTTGGCACCCTTGATGCGACCCCAAAAGTCCCCCAACACGCCGGTCTCACTCAAGGGGAACACCGAGGTTCCCGGCACCACTTCATTTAAGCCCCTTCTCCCCTCCTGAGGGTGACCGGTGGGTCGATTCCCCTGCTTTGTCTGCAAGGGGGCCCGACCTTCCCTGCACAACTCAGGATGAGGCCGGTCTCATGGGTAAATTCGATACGTAGCTTTGTGGGTGGTGCCACTTGCCGAAAGACTCCAATTTCCCGGTCCGCTCTTGATAAGAATCAGATGCTCGGACACCTCTTGGAAGGCAGCCTTGAGTATGAAGGTACAACACGAAGGGGCACTAACACACCTGTGCATCATCCGGAAAAACGGGCAGGTTACACACACAGCTCGACAAGTGGCCTGTCACCTCGAGAACAACTCGAGAGGCAAGAGGAGTCCCATCCTCCAGAAAAGACGAGGCCTGACTCTCCTGTACCAACATGCAGGGACCTTGCGATCTGAGTCAGAAATGGAGAGGAACACTGAGGTTCCTGCTTCAACTCGAGATGAGTCCCTCTTACATTCCACCAAATGCAGAGGAGTCTCGAGAGGCCCCTCCAAACTGCACAGTATCCCTGACTTCTCAGAGGCACTCTGAGAAGCTCCCTGAGGTCGCAGGCACAAGTCAAGGGAACCCTGGGTTTTATGCAGTAACCCGAGAAAGACCTCGAGAGTCCTTCTTCAACCCGTCTTGAGGCCCGATTACCCTACCATGACTCGAGAGCAATGACGAACTCCCCCTAGCCATCTCATGGGGACCTGACTTCCCTGGAGCCACACGAGAGGCTCCCTGAGCTCCCTCTCGTACCTCGTCAGAAACCCGGCACTAGCGCAGCAGTCTAGAAAACCCACGAGATGCCGCCGTCATCGCGAGATGAGGGCCTTCTTTTCCTGCATGGCCTGGAGAGGAATCCCGAGTCCTCTATCCAAACACCACAGGAGGCTTGACTCCCTTTAGGGCACACAGTGGGCTCCAAGAGATACCCATCGCGACTCAAAAGGACAGCGGAGTTCTTTGCTTCCCCTCGAGACGAGGCCTGATTCCCCGGGTGAGTCTGGTATGCAACCCCCAGATCCCTGTCGCCCCTAGGGACGAACATTAAGTCCTGGACACAAGCCTAGATGAGGTCTATTTTGCCCTGCAGTGACTCGTGGAAAATCCCCAGTTCTCCCTTGAAACTCGAATGGAAGATAGGACTTCCCTGGGCCAACACATGAGGAAGACTGTATTCCCCGTCGAAACTCGAGAATCCCGCCACAACTCGAGAAACGCCACGTGGTTCCCCCGTCATCGCAAGATGAGGCCCTTGCCCCCTACAGCGTCTCAAGAGAAGTCCCACGTTCCGTCTTGAAGTGCGAAACGGTATTGGCACCCTTGATGCGACCTCAAAAGTTCCTCGACACACCGGTCTGACTCGAGGAGAACACCGAGGTTCCCGGCACCACTACATCTGGGCCCCTTCTCCCCTCCTGATCGTGACAGGAGGGTTGATTCCCCTGTTTTGTCTTGAAGGGGTTCCCGCCTTTCCCGGTGCATCTCAGGATGAGGCCGGTCTCACGAGGATATTCGAGACATAGCCTCGTGGATGGTGACACATGCCGAAAGACCCCGATTTCCAGGTTCACTCTTGATAAGATCCCAATGCCCGGACACCTCTTTGAAGATAACCCTTTTGAAGAAGGCACAACACGAAGGGGCACTGACACCCACAGGTATCATCCGGAGAAACCCGCAGGTACCACACACAGCTAGAGAAGTGACCTGTCACCCCGTGAACAACTGGAGAGGCAAGCAGAGTTCCATTCCTCCACACAAGACGAGGCCTGACTCTCCTGTTCGAACTCTGCAGCGAAACTGCGATCCGAGTCAGATCTGGCCCAGGGGAAGTCAGGAGAGGAAACATGAGTTTCCTGCCTCCACTCGAGATGAGGCCCTCTTCCATTGCACCGAACCCAGTGGAGTCCCGAGAGGCCCCTCCCAACTGCACAGTATCCCTGACTTCTCAGAGGCACCCTTAGACCTTCCTGAGATCACCGGCACAAGTCGAGGGAACCAAGGGTTTCCTGCCCCAACCCGTAAAAGACCTCGAGAGTCCTTCTTCAATGCGTCTTGAGGTGCGATTCCCCTACCATGACTCAGGAGCAATGACGCGCTCCCCCTAGCCACACGCATAGAAACCTGACTTCCCTGGCGCCACAGGAGAGGCTCCCTGAGCTCCCCATTATACCTCGTGAGCAACACCACACTGGAGCCGCAGCTCGAGAATACCCACGAGATGCCCCAGTCCTCACGAGATGAGGGCCTTCTTTTGCTGTATGGCCTGGAGAGCAATCCTGAGTCCTCTCTCCAAACTCCACAGGAGGCTTGACTCATTTTAGGCCACACAGTGAGCTCCAAGATATACCCGTCGCCACTCGAGAGGAGAGCGGTGTCCTTGGCTTCCCCTCGAGACGAGGCCTGATTCCCAGGGTGAGTCGAGAATGCAATGCCGAGATCGCTGTCGCCCCAGCAGAGGAACATTAGGTCCTGGACACAAGCCTAGATGAGGTCTATTTGGCCCTGCAGTGTCTCGAGAGCAATCCCCAGTTCTAACTCGCAATTCGAATGAAAACTGGACTTCCCTGGGCCAGTTGAAGAGGAAGCCTGAATTCCCCGTCGTAACTCGAGAATCCCGCCACAACTCAAGAAAAACCACGTGGTTCCCCCGTCATCGAAAGATGAGGCCCTTGCCCGCTACAGCGTCTCAAGAGAAGTCCCACGTTCCGTATTGAAGAGCGAAAAGTTACTTGGAACCCTTGATGCGACCCCAAAAGTTCCCCGACATACCAGTCTCACTTGAGGAGAACACCGAGGTTCCCGGCACCACTTCATCTGAGACTCTTCTCCCCTCTTGATCGCGACAGGAGGTTCGATTCCCCTGCTTTGTCTGGAAGGCGTTCCCGACCTTCCTGGCGCACATCAAGATGAGGCCAGTCTCACGAGGAAATTCGAGACATAGCCTCATGGGTGGTGCGGCATGCCAAAAGACCCCGATTCCCTGGTCCGCTCTTGATAAGAACCCGATGGCAGAACCCAACTCGAAGGCAATCCTGTGGATCAAGGCACAACACGAAGGGGCATTGACACCCTGGTGCATCGTCCAGAAAAACCCGCAAGTTCCACATACAAATCGACAAGTGGCCTGTCACCCCATGAACAACGCGAGAGTCAAGCGGAGTTCCATTCCTCCACACAAGACGAGGCCTGACTCTCCTGTCCCAACTCTGCAGGGACTCTGGGATCCGAGTCAGATCCGGCGCATTCGAAGCCAGGAGAGGAACCCTGAGGTTCCTGCCTCAACTTGTCATGAGGCCCTCTTCCATTGCACCAAACCCAGTGGAGTTCCGAGAGGCCCCTCCCAACTCCACAGTATCCCTGACTTCTCAGAGGCACGCTGAGAAGCTTCCTGAGGTCACTGGCACAAGTCGATGGAACCCAGGGTTTCCTGCTGCAACCCAAGAAAGACCTTGAGAGTCCTTCTTTAACACGTCTTCAGGCCCAATTCCCCTACCATGACTCGAGAACAATGACGGGCTCCCTCTCACCACGTGCATAGAGACCTGACTGCCCTGGCACCACGTGAGAGGCTCACTGAGCTCCCAGTCTTACTTCGTGAGAAACCCCACACTAGCGCCACAGCTCGAGAAAACCTACGAGACGCCCCAGTCATTCGGAGATGAGGGCCTTCATTTCATGCATTGCCTGGAGAGCAATCCCGTGTCCTCTCTCCAAACACCAGAGGAGGTTTGACTCCCTTTAAGCCACTCAGTGGGCTCCAAGACATACCCGTCCGACTCGAGAGGAGAGCAGAGTCCTTTGCTTCCCCTCGAGACGAGGCCTGACTCCAAGGTGAGTCTGGAATGCAACCCCGAGATTTCTTTCGAGTCTTGAGATGAACATTAGGTCCTGCACACAAGCTTTGGTGGGGTCTCTTTTGCCTTCAGTGACTAGAGCGCACCTCCAGCTCTTCCTCGAATCTCGAATGGAAGATAAGACTTTTGTGGGCCAACACAAGAGGAAGCATGAATTCCCTGTGGTAACTCAAATATCCCACCACAACTCGAGAAAAACCAAGTGGTTCAGTAGTCATTCCAAGATGAGGCCCTTGCCCGCTGGGGCACCCCAAGAGAAGTCCAACTTTCCATTTTGAAGAGTGAAACGGTACTTGGAACGCTTTATGTGACCCCAAAAGTTACCCGACATACCTGTCTCACTTGAGGGAAACACCAAGGTTCCCAGCAGCACTTCATCTGAGCCACTTCTCCCCTCCTGATCGCCACAGGAGGGTCGATTCCTCTGCTTTGTCTGGAACAGTTTCATGACCTTCGCGGCACACCTCAGGATGAGGCCGGTTTCATGAGGAAATTCGAGACAACCCATGTAGGTGCTGCCAAATGCTGAACGACCCCGATTTCCCAGTCCGCTCTTCATAAGAACCCGATGCCCGGACACCTCTTCGAAGGCAACCCTGTGGATGAAGGCACAAATCAAAGGATCACTGACACCCCCATGCATCGTCTGGAAAAACCTGCAGATTCCACACACAGTTTGACAAGGGGCCTGAAACCCGATGAACAACTCGAGAGGCAAGCGGAGTTCCATTCCTCAGAAAAGACGTAGCCTGACTCTCCTGTCCCAACTCTGCAGGGACCCTGCGGTCTGAGGCCGAAACAGAGAGGAAGTCTGAGGTTCCTGCCTCCCCTCGAGATGAGGCCCTCTTCCATTGCGACAAACCCAGCGGAGTCCCGAGAGGCCCCGCCAACTCCACAGTATCCATCAACTCTCAGAGACACCCTGGGAAGTTCCCTAAGGTCCCCGGCAGAAGGCGAGGGAAATGACTTTTCCCGACAGAACCCGAGAAAGACCTCCATAGTCCCTCTTCAACGCGTCTCGAGGCCCTACTCCCCTCCCGTGACTCGAGAGCCATGACGCGCTCCCCCTCGCCACGCGCAGGGAGACCTGACTTCCCTGGCGCCGCACGAGAGGCTCCCTGAGATCCTCGTCGTGCCTCGCGAGAAAACCCCCTAGGGCGCCGCAGCTCGAGGAAACCCCTGAGACGCCCCCGTCCTCACGAGGTGAAGGGCCTTCTTTTCCTACATGGCCTGGAGAACAATCCCGAGCCCTCTCTCCAAAATGAAGAGGAGGCTTGACTCCACTGAGGCCACTAGGGGGCTCCAAGAGATCCGCGTCGCGACTCGGGAGGACAGCGGAGTCCTTGGCTTCCCCTCGAGACGAGGCCTGACACCCCGGGGGATCCTGGAATGCAACCCCGAGATCCCTGCCTTCCCTGGATAGGAACATTAGGTCCTGGACACACGCCTAGATGAGGTCTCTTTGGCCCTGCAGTGACTCAAGGCAGCCCCCAGCTTTCCCTCGCCACTCGAATGGAAGACGGGGCTTCCCAGGGCCAACAGAGGAGGAAGCCTGTAATCCCCGTCGTCACTCGAGAATCCCGCCGCAAATCGAGAAAAAACACGTGGTTCCAACGTCTTCGCAAGATGAGGCCCTTGCCCACTACGGCGTCTCAAGGGAAGTCCCATGTTCCACCCTGAAGTGCGAAACGGTACCTGACACCCTTCGTACGACACCCAAAAGTTCCCCGACACGCCGGGTTCCCTCGAGGGGAACACCGAGAGTCCCGGCACAGCTTCATCTGAGCCCCTTCTCCCCTCCTGATCGCGACAGGAGAGGCGATTCCCCTGCGTGGTCCAGAAGGGGTTCCCGGCCTTCCCGGCGCACCTCAGGATGAGGCCGGTCTCACGGGGAAATTCGAGACGAGCCACGTGGGTGGTGCCACATGCCGAACGCCCCCGATTCCCCGGTCCGCTCTTGAGAAGGACCCGAGGCCCGGACCCCTCTTCGAAGGCAACCCTGTGGGTGAAGGTACCACTCGAAGGGGCACTGACACCCCCGTGAGTCGTCCGGAAAAACCCGCGGTTTCCACACACAGCTCGACGAGGTGCGTGAGACACCCTGAGCAATTCGAGAGGCAAGCGGAGTTCCCTTCCTCGGACAAGACGAGGCCTGACTCTCCTGTCCCAACTCTGCAGGGACCCTGTGGTTGGAGTCCGAAAAGGAGAGGAAGCCTAAGTTTCCTGTCTCCCCTCGAGATGAGGCCCTCTTCCATTGCGCCAAGCCCAGCGGAGTCCCGAGAGGCCCCGCCAACTCCACAGCATCCCTCACCTATCAGAGGCACCCTGGAAAGTTCCCTCAGGTCCCCGGCAGAAGTCGAGGGAAATGAGGCTTTCCCGTCGCAACCCCAGAAAGACCTCGAGTGTCCTTCTTCAACGCGTCTAGAGGCCCTAGTCCTCTCCCATGACTCGAGAGCCATGACGCGCTCCCCCTCGCCACGCGCACAGAGACCTGACTTCCCTGGCACCGCACGAGAGGCTCCCTGAGATCCTCGTCTTGCCTCGTGAGAAAACCCCCACGGGCGCCGCAGCTCAAGGAAACCCCTGAGAAGCCCCCATCCTCGCGAGGTGAGGGCCTTCTTTTCCTGCCTGACCCAGACCGCAATCCTGAGTCCTCTCTCCAAACTGAAGAGAAGGCCTGACTCCATTGAGGCCACTCAGTGGGCTCCAAGAGATCTGCGTCGCGACTTGAGAGGAGAGCGGCATCCTTTGCTTGCCCTCGAATCTAGGCCTGACTCCCCGGGGGAGTCTGGAACGCCACCCTGAGATCCCTGTCTTCCCTTGAGAGGAACGTTAAGTCCAGGACACAGGCCTAGATGAGGTCTCTTTGGCCCTGCAGTGACTCGAGTGCAACCCCAAGCTTTCCCTCGCAACTCGAATGGAAGATTAGGCTTCCCGGGGCCAACACAAGAGGAAGCCTGAAATCCCCGTCGTAACTCTAGAATCCCGCCGCAACTCGAGAAAATCCACATGGTTCCAACGTCTTCGCAAGATGAGGCCCTTGCCCGCTACGGCGTCTCAAGGGAAGTCCCGGGTTCTGTCCTGACCTGCGAAATGGTACCTGACTCCTTTCATGCAACCCCCAAAAGTCCCCCACACGCCGGTTTCCCTCGAGGGTAACACCGAGGGTTCCGGCCCCACTTCATCTGAGCCCCTTCTCCGCTCCTGATGGCGACAGGAGAGTCGATCCCCCTGCGTTGTCTGGAAGGGTCCCCGGCCTTCCCGGCACACGTCAGGATGAAGCCTTCCTCACTAGGAAATTTGAAACTAGCCCCGTGGGTGGTCCCACATGCCGAAAGACCCCTATTTCCCGGTCCGCTCTTAAAAAGAACCCGAGGCCCAGACACCTCTTCGAAGGCAACCCAGTGGGTGAAGGCACAACACGAAGGGGCACTGTCACCGTCGTGCATTTCCGGAAATACCCGCAGGTTCCACACACAGCTCAACAAGGGGCCTGAGACCCCCTGAGCACCTCGAGAGGCAAGCGGAGTTCCCTTCCTCAGACAAGACGATTCCTGACTCTCCTGTCCCAACTCTGCAGGGACCCTGCGGTCGGAGTCCGAAACGGAGAGGAAGCCTGAGGTTCCTGCCTCCCCTCGAGGTGAGGCCCTCTTCCGTTGCGCCAGACCCAGCGGAGTCCCGAGGGGCCCCGCCACCTCCACAGGATCCCTCGCCTCTCAGAGGCACCCTGGGAAGTTCCCTAAGGTCCCCGGCAGAAGGCGAGGGACACGAGGGTTTCCCGCCGCCCCCCGAGGAAGACCTCGAGAGTCCTTCTTCAACGCGTCTCGAGGCCCTAATCCCCTCCCGTGACTCGAGAGCCAGGACGCGCTCCCCCTCGCCACGCGCATGGAGACCTGACTTCCCTGGCGCCGCACGAGAGGCTCCCTGAGATCCTCGTCGTGCCTCGGGAGAAAACCCCCACGGGTGCCGCAGCTCGAGGAAACCCATGAGACGCCCCCGTCCTCGCGAGCTGAGGGCCTTCTTTTCCTGCATGGCCTGGAGAGCAATCCTGGGTCCTCTCTCCAAACGGAAGAGGAGGCTGGACTCCCTTGAGGCCGCTCAGGGGGCTCCAAGAGACCCGCGTCGCGACTCGAGAGGAGAGCGGAGTCCTTGGCTTCCCCTAGAGACGAGGCCTGACTCCCCGGGGGAGCCTGGAATGCAACCCCGAGATCCCTGCCTTCCCTGGAGAGGAATATTAGGTCCCGGACACACGCCTAGGTGAGGTCTCTTAGGCCTTGCAGTGACTCGAGCGCAACCCCCAGCTTTCCCTCGCAACCCGAGGGGAAGATTGGGCTTCCCAGGGCCAACCCAAGGGGAAGGCTGAGATCCCTGTCATTACTCGAGAATCCCGCCGCAACTCGAGAAAAACCACGTGGTTCCCACCTCTTGGCTAGATGAGGCCCTTGCCCGCCACGGCGTCTCAAGGGAACTCCCCTGTTCCGCCCTGAAGGGCGAAACGGTCCCTGCCAGCCTTCATGCGACCCCCAAAATTTCCCCGACACGCCGAGTTCCCTCGAGGGGAACACCGAGGGTCCCGGCACCGCTTCCTCTGAGCCCCTTCTCCCCTCCTGATCGCGACAGGAGAGGCGATTCCCCTGCGTGGTCTGGAAGGGGTTCCCGGCCTTCCCGGCGCACCTCAGGATGAGGCCGGTCTCACGAGGAAATTCGAGACGAGCCACGTGGGTGGTGCCACATGCCGAACGCCCCCGATTCCCCGGTCCGCCCTTGAGAAGGACCCGAGGCCCGGACCCCTCTTCGAAGGCAACCCTGTGGGTGAAGGCACAACACGAAGGGGCACTGCCACCACCGGGCATCGTCCGCAAAGATCCGCAGGTTCCACACACAGCTCGACGACGGGCCTGAGACCCCCTGAGCAACTCGAGAGGCCAGCGGGGTTCCCTTCCTCAGACAAGACGAGGCCTGACTCTCCTGTCCCAACTCTGCAGGGACCCTGCGGTCGGAGTCCGAAACGGAGAGGAAGCCTGAGGTTCCTGCCTCCCCTCGAGGTGAGGCCCCCTTCCGTTGCGCCAGACCCAGCGGAGTCCCGAGGGGCCCCTCCACCTCCACAGGATCCCTCGCCTCTCAGAGGCACCCTGGGAAGTTCCCTAAAGTCCCCGGCAGAACACGAGGTAAACGAGGGTTTCCCGCCGCCCCCCGAGAAAGACCTCGAGAGTCCTTCTTCAATGCGTCTCGAGGCCCTAGTGCCCTCCCGTGACTCGAGAGCCATGACGCGCTCCCCCTCGCCACGCGCATGGAGACCTGACTTCCCTGGTGCCGAACGAGAGTCTCCCTTAGATCCTCGTCGTGCCTCCGGAGAAAACCCCCATGGGCGCCGCAGCTCGAGGAACACCTGAGACGCCCCCTTCCTCGCGAGCTGAGGTCCTTCTTTTCCTGCATGGCCTGGAGAGCAATCCCGAGTCCTCTCTCCAAACTGAAGAGGAGGCTTGACTCCCTTGAGGCCACTCAGTGGGCTCCAAGAGATCCGCGTCGTGGCTCGAGAGGAGAGCGCAGTCCTTTGCTTCCCCTCGAGGCGAAGCCTGACTCCCCGGTGGAGTCTGGAGTGCGACCCCGAGATCCTTGTCTTCCCATGAGAGGACTATTAGGTCCTGGACACACGCCTAGATAAGGTCTCTTTGGCCCTGCAGTGACTCGAGCACAACCCCCAGCTTTCGCTCGCAACTCGAAGGGAAGTTTGGGCTTCCCAGGGCCAACACAAGAGGAAGCCTGAAATCCCCGTCGTAACTCGAGAATCCCGCCGCAACTCGAGAAAAACCACGTGGTTCCATCGTCTTCGCAGCATGAGCCCCTTGCCCGCCACGGCGTCTCAAAAGAAGTCCCACGTACCTACTGAAGTGCAAAATGGTACTCTGCACCCATGATGGCACCCGCAAAGTTCCCCAACGTACATGCCTCACTCGAGGGGAACACCCATGTTCCCCACACCACATCATTTGAGCCCCTTTTCCCCTCCTGATTGCAACAGGAGTGTCGATTCTCCTGCTTTGTCTGGAAGGTGTTACCGATCTTCCCAGCGCACCTCAGAATGAGGCCGGTCTCACGAGGAAATTGGAGATGTAGCCTCGTGGGTGGTGCCACATGCGGAAAGACCCCATTTCCTGGTCCGCTATTAATAAGAACCCGATGCTCGTACACTTCTTCGAATGTATCCCGTTGGATGAAGGCACAATAAGGAGGGGCCCTGCACACCCATGCATCTTTTGGAAAATTCTGCAGGTTCCACATACAGCTCGACAAGTGATCTGTTACCTCGTGAACAACTCGAGAGGCAAGCTAAGTTTCATTTCTCCACAGAATACGAGGCCTGACTCTCCTGTCCCAACTCTGCAGGAATCCTGAGATCGGAGTCTGAAATGGAGAGGAACCCTGAGGTTCCTTCCTCAACACGAGATGAGGCCCTCTTGCATTATACCACACCCAGTGGTGTCCCGAGTGGCCCCTCCCAACTCCACAGAATCCCTGACTTCTCAGAGGCACCATGTTAAGCTCCCTGAGGTCACCGGCACAAGTCGAGAAAAACCAGGGTTTCCTGCCGCAACCGGAGATAGACCTTGAGAGTCGTTCTTCAACGCCTCTTGAGGCCCGATGCCCCTACCATGACTCGAGAGCAATGACACGCTCCCCCTCCACACGTGCATGGAGACCTGACTTTCCTGTCACCACACGAGAGACTCCCTGAGCTCCCCATCGTATCTTGTGAGAAACCCCATCCTGGCACCGCACCTCGAGAAAATGCACAAGACGCCCCTGTCATCACGATATGCGGGCCTTCTTTTCCTGCATGGCCTGGAGAGCAATCCCGAGTCCTCTCTCCAATCTCCACAGGAGGCTTGACTCCCTTTAGGCCACACAATGGGCTCTAAGAGATACCCGTCGCGACTCAAGAGGAGAGGGGAGTCCATTCATTACCCTCTTGAAGAGGCCTGACTCCTCGGGAGGATCTGGAATGCAACTCCGAGATCCCTGTTGCCCCTTGAAAGGAACATTAGGTCCTAGACACAAGCCTAGATGAGGTCTCTTTTGCCCTGCAATAACTCGAACCAACCCCCAGCTCTAGCTCTCAACTCGTATGGAAATTTGGACTTCCCTGGGCCAACACAAGAGGAAGCCTGAATTCCCTGCCGCGACTCGAGAAAAACCACGTGGTTCCCCCGTCATCACAAGATGGGGCCCGTGCTCACTACAGCGTCTCAAGAGAAGTCCCACGTTCCGTGTTGAAGTGCGAAACGTTACTTGGCACCCTTAATGCGACCCCAAATGTTCCCCAACACACCGGTTTCATTTGAGGGGAACACCGAGGTTCCCGGCACCACTTCTTTTGAGCCCCTTCTCCCCTCCTGATAGCGACAAGAGGGTCGATTCCCCTGCTTTGACTTAAAGGGGTTCCCGACATTCACGGCGCACCTCAGGATGAAGCCGGAGTCATGGGAAATTTCGAGACGTGGCCTCGTGGGGGGTGCCACATGCCGAAAGACCCCGATTTCCCAGTACACTCTTGAGAAGAACCCGATGACCAGACACCTCTTTGAAGACAACCCTGTGGATGAAGGTACAACAAAAGGGGCACTGACACCCCTGTGCATCGTCCAGAAAAACCCACAGGTTCCACATACAGCTCTACAAGAGGCCTGTCACCCCGTGAACAACTCGAGATGCAAGCGGATTTCCATTCCTCCACACAAGATGAGTCCTGACTCTCCTCTCCCAACTCTGCAGGAACATGCGATCCGAGGCAGAAATGAAGAGGAAACCTGATGTTCCTGCTTTATCTAAAGATGATGCCTTTTTCCATTTCACCAAACCCAGTGGAGTTCCGAGAGGTCACTCCCAACTCCACAGTATCCCTGATTTCACAGAGGCACCTGAGAAGCTCCCTGACGTAACATGCATGAGTCGAGGGAACCCATGGTTTCCTGCCACAACCTGAGAAAGACCTTGAGAGTCCTTCTTCAATGCGTCTTGAGGTCCAAATCCCCTATCATGACAAGAGAGCAATGACGCACTCCCCCTCGCCACGCGCATGGAGACCTGACTTCCCTGGCGCCGCACAAGATGCTCCCTGAGCTCCCAGCCTTACCACGTGGGAAACACCACACTTGTGCCTCAGCTCGAGAAAACCCACGAGATGCCCCTGTCATCGCGAGATGAGGGCCTTCTTTTTCTGCATGGCCTGGAGAGCAATACCGAGTCCTCTCTCCAAAATCCACAGGAAGCTTGGCTCCCTGTAGGCCACTCAGTGGGCTCCAAGAGATATCCGTCGCGACTCGAGAGGAGAGTGGAGTCATTTGCTTCCCCTCGAGATGAGGCCTGACTCCCCGGGTGAGTCTGGAATGCAACCCCGAGATCCCTGTCGCCCCTGGAGAGCAACATTAGATCCTGGACACAAGCCAAGATGAGGTCTCTTTTTCCCTACAGTGACTCGTGCGCAATCCCCAGCTCTCCCTCGCAACTGGAATTGAAGATTGGACTTCCCTGGGCCAACACAAGAGGAAGCCTGAAATCCCCGTCGTAACTCGAGACTCCCGCCGCAATGCGAGAAAAACCACGTGGTTCACTCGTCATCCCAAGATGAGGCCCTGGCCCGCTACAGCGTCTCAAGTGAAGTCCCACGTTCCGTCTTGAAGTGCGAAATGCTACTTTTCACCCTTGATGTAACCCCAAAAGTTCCCCGACACACCGTTCTCACCGAGGGGAACACCGAAGTTCCCGGCACCACTTCATCTGATCACTTTCTCCCCTCCTGATCACGACAGGAGGGTAAATTCCCCTGCTTTGCCTGGAAGGAGTTCCCGCCCATCCCGGCGCACCTAAGGATGAGGCCTTTCTCAGGAGGAAATTCGAGACGTAGCCTCGTGGGTGGTGCCACATGCCAAAAGACCCCGATTGTTCGGTCCACTCTGGATAAGAACCCGATGCCCGGACACCACTTCGAAGGCAACCCTGTGGATGAAGGCACCACAGAAGGGTTACTAAAACTCCCATGCATCGTACAGAAAAACACGCAGGTTCTACACACAGCTCGACAAGTGGAATGTCACCCCATGAACAACTCGATAGGCAAGCAGAGTTCGTTTCCTCCACACAAAACGAGGCCTGACTCTCCTGTCCCAACTCTTCAGGGACCCTGCCATCCGAGTCAGAAATGGAGAGGAAACCTGAGGTTCCTGCCTCAACTAGAGATGAGGCCCTCTTCCATTGCATCAAACCCAGATGAGTCGCGAGAGGCCCCTCCCAACTCCACAGTATCCCTGAATTCTCAGAGGCACCTTGAGAATCTACCTGAGGTCACCGGCACAAGTCGAGGGAACACAGGGTTTCCTGCTGCGACCCGAGAAAGACCTTGAGAGTCCTTCGGTGCGTCTTGAGGCCCGATTCCCCTACCATGACTCGAGAGCAAAGACCCGCTCCCCATCGCCATGCGCATGGAGACCTGACTTCCCTGACGCCTGAAGAGAGTCTCCCTGAGCTCCCTGTCGTACCTCTTCGGAAACCCCATTCAGGCACCGCAGCTCGAGAAAACCCACGATACGCCCCCGTCATCACGAGATGAGAGACTTCTTTCCTGCCTGGCATGGAGAGCAAAACCGAGTCCTCTCTCCAGACTCCACAGGAGGCTTGACTCTCTTTAGGCCTCTCAGTTGGCTCCAAGAGATACCTGTCAGGACTTGAAGGGAGAGCGGAGTCCTTTGCTTCCCCTCGAGACGAGGTCTGATTCCCCGTGTGAGTCTGGAATGCAACCCCGAGTTCCTGTCGCACCTAGAGAGGAAAATTCGGTCCTGGACACAAGCCTAGATGAGGTCTATTTTGCACTGCAGTTACTAGAGAGCAATCGCCAGCTCTCCCTTGCAAATCGAATGGAAGATTGGACTTCCCTGGGCCAATACAATTGGAAGCCTGAATTCGACACCGTAACTCGAGAATCCCACCGAAACTCGAGAAAATCCACGTGGTTCCCCCATCAGCGCTAGATGAGGCCCTTGCCCGCTACAGCGACTCAAGAGAAGTCCCACGTTCTGTCTTGAAGTGCGAAACGGTACTTGGCACCCTTGATGCAATCTCAAAATTCCCCGACATACCGGTCTCACTCGAAAGGAACACCGAGGTTCCCGGAACCACTTCATTTGAGCTCCTTCTCCCCTCGTGATCACGACAGGAGTGTCGATTCCCCTGCTATGTCTGGAAGGGGTTCCCGACCTTTCCGGCGCACCTAAGGATGAGGCAGGTCTCACGAGGAAATTCGAGACATAGCCTCGTGGGTGGTGCCACAAGCCAAAAGACCCCGATTTCCCGGTCTGCTCTTGATAAGAACGTGATGCCCTGACACCTTTACGAAGGAAAACCTGTGGATGAAAGCACAACACGAAGGGGCACTGACACCCTCGTGCATCGTCCAGAAAAACCCGCAGGTTACAAACACAGTTCGACAAGTGGTCTGTCAGCCCATGAACAACTCGAGAGGCAAGTGGAGTTCCATTCCTCCACACAAGACGAGACCTGATTTTCTGTACCAACTCTGCAGGGAAACTGCGATCCGAGTCAGTACCAGCGACAGGAAACCCAGGAGAGGAAACATGAGGTTCCTGCCTCCACTCGAGATGAGGCTCTCATCCATTGCACCAAACCCAGTGGAGTCCAGAGAGGCCCCTCCCAACTCCACAGTACCCCTGACTTCTCAGAGGCACCCGGAGAAGCTCCATGAGGTCACCGGCACATGTCGAGGGAACACAGGGTTTCCTGCCACAATGCGAAAAAGACCTCGAGAGTCCTACTTCAACGTGTCTTGAAGCCCGAATCTGCTTCCATGGCTCTATAGAAATGACACGCACCCTCTCGCCACACACATGGAGACCTGACTTCCCTGGCGACATAAGAGAGGCTCCCTGAGCTCCCTGTCGTACCTCGTGAGAAACCCCACACTGACGGCGCAGCTCGAGAAAACCCACCATACGCCCCTGTCATCGCGAGATGAGGGCCTTCTTTTCCTGCATGGCCTGGAGAGGAATCCCGAATCCTCTTTCCAAACTCCACAGGAGGCTTGACTCCCTTTAGGCCACTTAGTGGGCTCCAAGAGATACCCGTCGCGACTCGAGAGGAGAATGGAGTCCTTTGCTTCTCCTCGAGACAAGGCCTGACTCACCAGGTGGGTCTGGGATGCAACCCCGAGATCCCTATCTCCCCTGGAGAGCAACATTAGATCCTGGAAACAAGCCTAGATGAGGTCTCTTTTGCCCTTCTGTAACTCGAGAGCAATCCCCCGCTCTCCCTAACAACTCGAATGGAAGATTGGACTTCCCTGGGCCAACACAAGAGGAAGCCTGAATTCCCCTTCGTAACTCGAGAATCCCGCCGCAACTCGAGAAAAAACACTTGGTTCCCTCGTCATCGCAAGATGAGGCCCTTGCCCGCTACAGCTTCTCAAGAAAAGTCCCACGTTCTGTCTTGAAGTGCGAAACGATACTTGACACCCTTGATGTGACCCCAAAAGTTCCCCGAAATATCGGTCTCACTCGAGGTGAACACCGAGGTTCCCGGCACCAGTTTATCTGAGCCCCTTCTCCCCTCCTGTTCGAGATAGGAGGGTCACTTCCCCTGCTTTGTTTGTAAGGGGTTCCCGACCATCACGGGGCACTTCAGGATGAGGCCGGTCTCACGAGGAAATTCGAGACGTAGCTCGCGGGTGGTGCCACATGCCAAAAGACTATGATTTCCCGGTATGCTCTTGATAAGAACCCGATGCCTGGACACCTCTTCGAAGGCAACCCTGTGGATGAAGGCACAACACAAAGGGGCACTGACACCCTCATGCATCGTCCGGAAAAACCCGCAGGTTCCACATACAGCTCAACAAGTGGCTTGTCACCCCTGAAGAACTCGAGAGGCAAGTGGGGTTTCATTCCTCTACACAAGACGAGGCCTGACTCTCCTGTCCCAACTCTGCAGGGACTTTGCGATCCGAATCAGACCAGCGCCAGTGAAGTCACGAGAGGAACGCTGAGGTTCCTGCCTCCACTCGAGATTAGGACCTCTTCCATTGCACGAAACCAAGTGGAGTCCCGAGAGACGCGTCCCAGCTCCACAGTATCCCTGACTTCTCAGAGGCACCCTGAGAAGCTCCCTGAGGTCACCAGCACAATTCGAGTGAACCCAGGGTTTATTGCCGCCACCATAGAAAGAACTCAAGAGTCCTTCTTCAACACGCTTTGAGGCCTGATTCCCCTACCATGACTCGAGGGCAATGACGCACTCCCTCTGCTACACTCATGAAGCCCTGACTTCCCTGGCACCACACGAGAGGCTCCCTGAGCTCCCCATCATACCTCGTGAGAAACCCCACACTGGCGCCGCAGATAGAGAAAACCCACGAGACGCCCCCGTTTTCGCAACATGACGGCCTTCTTTTCTAGCACGGCCTGGAGAGCAATCCCGAGTCCTCTCTCCAAACTCCACAGTAGGCTTGACTCCATTTTGGTCACTCAGTGGACTCCAAGACATACCCGTCGCGACTCGAGAGGAGAGCGGAGTCTTTTCCTTCCACTCGAGGCGAGGCCTGACTCCTCGGGTGAGTCTGATATACAAACTGGAGATCCCTGTCGCCCCTGGAGAGAAACATTAGGTCCTGGACATAAGCCTAGATGAGGTCTCTTTTGCCCTTCTGTAACTCGAGAGCAATCCCCCGCTCTCCCTAACAACTCGAATGGAAGATTGGACTTCCCTGGGCCAACACAAGAGGAAGCCTGAATTCCCCTTCGTAACTCGAGAATCCCGCCGCAACTCGAGAAAAAGCACTTGGTTCCCTTGTCATCGCAAGATGAGGCCCTTGCCCGCTACAGCTTCTCAAGAAAAGTCCCACGTTCCGTCTTGAAGTGCGAAACGATACTTGACACTCTTGATGTGACCCCAAAAGTTCCCCGAAATATCAGTCTCACTGGAGGTGAACACCGAGGTTCCCGGCACCAGTTTATCTGAGCCCCTTCTCCCCTCCTGTTCGAGATAGGAGGGTCACTTCCTCTGCTTTGTTTGTAAGGGGTTCCCCACCATCACGGGGCACTTCAGGATGAGGCCGGTCTCACGAGGAAATTCGAGACGTAGCTCGCGGGTGGTGCCACATGCCAAAAGACTATGATTTCCCGGTATGCTCTTGATAAGAACCCGATGCCTGGACACCTCTTCGAAGGCAACCCTGTGGATGAAGGCACAACACAAAGGGGCACTGACACCCTCGTGCATCGTCTGGAAAAACCCGCAGGTTCTACATACAGCTCAACAAGTGGCTTGTCACCCCTGAAGAACTCGAGAGGCAAGTGGGGTTTCATTCCTCTACACAAGACGAGGCCTGACTCTCCTGTCCCAACTCTGCAGGGACTTTGCAATCCGAATCAGACCAGCGCCAGTGAAGTCACGAGAGGAACGCTGAGGTTCCTGCCTCCACTCGAGATTAGGACCTCTTCCATTGCACGAAACCCAGTGGAGTCCCAAGAGACGCGTCCCAGCTCCACAGTATCCCTGACTTCTCAGAGGCACCCTGAGAAGCTCCCTGAGGTCACCAGCACAATTCGAGTGAACCCAGGGTTTATTGCCGCCACCATAGAAAGAACTCAAGAGTCCTTCTTCAACACGCTTTGAGGCCTGATTCCCCTACCATGACTCGAGGGCAATGACGCACTCCCTCTGCTACACTCATGAAGCCCTGACTTCCCTGGCGCCACACGAGAGGTTCCCTGAGCTCCCCTTCATACCTCGTGAGAAACCCCACACTGGCGCCGCAGATAGAGAAAACCCACGAGACGCCCCTGTTTTCGCGACATGATGGCCTTCTTTTCTAGCACGGCCTGGAGAGCAATCCCGAGTCCTCTCTCCAAACTCCACAGTAGGCTTGACTCCATTTTGGTCACTCAGTGGACTCCAAGACATACCCGTTGCGACTCGAGAGGAGAGCGGAATCTTTTCCTTCCCCTCGAGGCGAGGCCTAACTCCTCGGGTGAGTCTGATATGCGAACCGGAGATCCCTGTCGCCCCTGGAGAGAAACATTAGGTCCTGGACACAAGCCTAGATGAGGTCTCTTTTTTCCTGCAGTGACTCTAGAGCAATCCCCAACTCTCCCTCGAAACTCGAATGGAAGACTGGACTTCCCTGGGCAAACAGAAGAGGAAGCCTGAATTTCCCGTTGTAACTCAAGAATCCCGCCACAACTCGAGAAAAACCACGTCGTTCCCTCTTCATCGCAAGATGCGGCCATTGCCGCTACAGCGTCTCAAAAGAAGTCTTACGTTCCATCTTGAAGTGCGATACGGTACTTGGCACCTTTGATGCGACCCCAAAATTTCCCCAACACACTGGTCTCACTGGAGGGGAACACCGAGGTTCCCGGCATCACCTCATCTGTGCCCCTTCTCCCCTCCTGATCGAGACAGGAGGGTCGATTCCCCTGCTTTGTCTGCAAGGGGTTCCGACCTTCCCGGCGCACCTCAGGATGAGGCCGGTCTCACTAGGAAATCCGAGATGTAGCCTGGTGGGTGGTGCCACATGCGGAAAGACCCCGATTTCCCGGTGCGCTCTTAATAAGAACCCGATGCCCGGGCACCTCTTCGAAAGCAAACCTGTGGATGAATGCACAACACGAAGGGGTACTGACATCCCCATGCATAGTACGGAAAAACACGCAGATTCCAAACACAGATCGACAAGTGTCCTGTCATCCCTTGAAGAACTAGAGAGGCATGCGGAGTTCCGTCCCTGCACACAAGAGAAGGCCTGACTCTCCTTTCCCAACTCTGCAGGGACCGTGCGATCGGAGTCAGAAATGTAGATGAAACCTGACGTTCCTGCATCAACTCGAAATGAGGCCCTCTTCCATTGCGCCATACCCAGTGGAGTCCCGAGAGGCCCCTCCCAACTCCACAGTATCCCTGACTTCTCAGAGGCACCCTCAGAAGCTCTCTGCGGTCACTGGCACAAGTCGAGTGAACCCAGGGTTTCCTGCTGCATTCTGAGAAAGACCTCGAGAGTCCTTCTTTACCGCGTCTTGAGGCCCGATACCCTACAATGACTGGAGAGCAATGACGCATTTCCCTCGCCACGCCCATTGAAACCTAACTTCCCTGGCGCCACACGAGAGGCTCCCTGCGCTCCCCGTCCTACCTCATGAAAACCCCACACTGGCACCGCCGCTCGAGAAAACTCACGAGACGCCCCCATCATCGTAAGATGAGGGCCTTCTTTTCCTACATGACCTAGAGAGCAATCCCGAGTCCACTCTCCAAACTCCACTGGAGGCCTGTCTCCCTTTAGGCCACTCAGTAGCCTCCAAGAGATACACGTCGCTACTCTAGAGGAGAGCGGAGTCCGTTGCTTCCCCTCGAGCCGAGGCCTGACTACTTGGATGAGTCTGGAATGGGATCCCGAGATCCGTGTCGCCCCTGTAGAGGAAAACTCGGTCCTGGACACAAGCCTAAATGAGGCCTTTTTTGTCCTGCATTGACTCAAGTGCAATCCCCAGCTCTCCCTCGCAACTCGAATGGATGATTGGACTTCCCTGGGCCAACACAAGAGGAAGCCTGTATTCCCATTGTAATTCGAGAATCCCGCGGCAACTGGAGAAAAACAACGTGGTTCCTCAGTCATCGAAATATGAGGCCCCTGTCAGCTATAGCGTCTCCAGGGAAGTCCCATGTTCCGTCTTGAAGTGTGAAACGGTACTTGGCACCCTTGATGCGACCCCCAAATTTCCCTGACACCCCGGTCTCACTCGAGGAGAACACGGAGGTTCCCAGCACCGCTTCAGCTGAGCCTCTTCTCCCCTCCTGATGGCGACAGGAGGGTCGATTCCCCTGCTTTGTCTGGAAGGGGTTCCCAGACTTCCCGGCAAACCTCAGGATGAGGCCAGTCTCACGAGGGAATTCGAGACGTAGCCTCGTGTGTTGTGCCACATGCCGAAAGACCCCGATTTCCTGGTCCGCTATTGATAAGATCCCGATGCCCGGTCACCTCTTCGAAGGTAACCCTGTGGATGAAGGCACAACACGAAGGGGCACTGACACCCCTGTGCATCGTCCCCCAAAACCGCAGGTTCCACATACAACTCGACAGGTGGCCTGTCATCCCGTGAACAACTCGAAAGGTAAGTGGAGTTCCATTACTCCGCACAAGACGAGGTCTGACTCTCCTGTCCCAACTCTGCAGGGACCCTGCTATCCGAGTCAGAAATGGAGAGGAACCCTGACGTTACTGCCTCAATCCGAGATTAGGTCCTCTTCAATTGCACCAGTCCCTGTGAAGTCCCGAGAAGCCCCTCTCAATTCCACAGTGTCCCTGACTTCTCAGAGGCACCCCGCTAAGCTCCCTGAGGTTATGGGCACAAGTCGAGGGAACCCAGGGTTTCCTGCCACACCCCGAGAAAGACCTCGAGAGTTCTTCTTCGAAGCGTCTTGAGGCTCGATTCCCCTACCATGACTTGAGAGCAATGAGGCGCTCCCCCTCGCCACGTCCATGGAGACCTGACTTCCGTGGCACCACAGGAGTCTCCCTGAGCTCCCCGTCCTATCTCGTGAGAAACCCCAACCAGGCACTGCACCTTGAGAAAACCCACGAGACGCCCTCGTCATCGCGAGATGAGGGCCTTCTTTTCCTGCATGGCCTAGAGAGCAATCCCGAGTCCTCTCTCCAAACTCCACAGGAGGCTTAACTCCATTTAGGCCACTCTTGGGCTCCAAGGGATACCCGTCGCGACTCGAGAGGAGAGCGGAGTCCATTCATTCCCTTCGAGACGAGGCCTGACTCCCCGGGTGAGTCTGGAATGCAACCCCAAGATCCCTGTCGCCCCTGGAGAGAAAAACTGGGTCCTGGACACAAACCTAGATGAGCTCTATTTTGCCCTGCAGTGACTCAAGAGCAATCTCCAGCTCTCACTTGCAACTCGAATGGAAGATTGGACTTCCCTGGGCCAACACAAGAGGAAACCTGTATTCCCCATCGTAACTCAAGAATCCGGCCGCAACTCGAGAAAAAACACGTGGGTCCCCCGTCAGCGCTAGATGAGGCCCTTGCCCACTACTGCGTCTCAAGAGAAGTCCCAGGTTCCATCTTTAAGTGCGAAACGGTACTTGGCACCCTTGATGCAACCCGAAAAGTTACCCGACTTACCAGTTTCACTCAAGGGGAGCACCGAGGTTCCCGGCACTACTTCATCTGAGCCCTTTCTCTTCTCCTGATCCCGAAAGGAGGGTCGATTCCCCTGCTTTGTCTGGAAAGGGTTCCCAGACTTTCCTGCGCACCTCAGGATGAGGCCGATCTCACGAGGAAATTCGAGACGTAGCCTAGTGGGTGGTGCAACATGCTGAAAGACCCCGATTTCCCGGTCCGCACTTGAGGAGAACACGATGCCCGAACACCTCTTCGAAGGCAACCCTGTGGATGAAGGCACAACAGGAAGGAGCACTGACGCCCCCGTGCATCTCCGAAAAACCCGCAGGTTCCACACACATCACGAAAAGTGGTGTCATCCTTGAACAACTTGAGATGTAAGCGGAGTTCCATTCCTCCGCAGAACACGAGACCTGACTCCTGAGCAAACTCAGCAGGGACCCTGCTATCTGAGTCAGATCCGGCTCCAGGAAGTCAGGAGCAGAACCCTGAGGTTCCTGCCTCAACTCGAGATGAGGCCCTCTTCCATTGCACCAAACCCAGAGGAGTCCCGAGAGGCCTCTCCCAAATCCACAGTATCCCTGACTTCTCAGAGGCACCCTGAGAAGCTCCCTGAGGTCACCGGCACAAGTCAAGGGAACCCAGGGTTTCCTGCCGCAACCCTAGAAAGACATCGAGAGTCCTTTTTCAACCCGTCATGAGGCCCGATTCCCCTACCCTGACTGGAGAGCAATGACGCGCTCCCCCTTGCCCCGCCCATGGAGACCTGACTTCTCTGTTGCCACAAGAGAGGCTACCTGAACTCCCCGTCATACCTCGTGAGAAATCCCACACTGGCTCCCCAGCTCGAGAAAACCCACGATACACCTCCGTCATCGCGAGATGAAGGCCTTCTTTTCCTGCATGGCCTGGAGAGCAATCCTGAGTCCTCTCTCCAAACTCCACAGGGGGCTTGACTCCCTTTAGGCCACTCAGTGGGCTCCAAGAGACACCTGTGGTGACTCAAGAGGAGAGCGGGGTCCTTTGCTTCCCCTCGAGTCGAGCTCTGACTCCCAGGATGCGTCTGGAATGCAACCCCGAGATCGCTGTCGGCCCTAGAGAGGAATATTAGGTCCTGGACACAAGCCTAGATGAGGTCTCTTTTGCCCTGCAGTGACTCAAGAGCAAACCCCAGCTCTCCCTCGAAACTCGAATGGAAGATTGGACTTCCCTGGGCCAACACAAGAGGAAGCCTGAATTCCCCGTCGTAACTCGAGAATCCCTCCGCACCTTGAGAAAAACCACGTGATTCCCCCGTCATCCCAAGATGAGGCCCTTGCCCTCTACAGCATGTCAAGTGAAGCCCCAAGTCCGTATTGAAGTGCAAAACGGTACTTGGCACCCTTGAAGCGACCCCAAAAGTTTCCCGACACACCGGTCCCACTCGAGGGGAACACCGAGGTTCCCGGCACGACTTCAACTGAGCCCTTTCACTCCTCCTGGTCGCGACAAGATGGTCGATTCCCCTGCTTTGTCTGGAAGGGGTTCCCAATCTTCATGGCGCACCTCAGGATGACACCAGTCTAACGAAGAAATTCGAGACGTAGCCTCATGGATGGTGCCACGTTCTGAAAGACCCCGATTTCCTGCTCCGCTATGGATAAGAACCCGATATCCGGACACCTCTTTGAAGGCAACCCTGTGGATGAAGGCACAACACGAAGGGGCACTGACCCCCTCATGCATCTTACGGAAAAAACCGAAGGTTCCACTCACAGCTCGACAAATGGTCTGTTATCCTGTGAACAACTCGAGGGGCAAGCGGAGTTCAATTCCTCCACACAAGACGAGGCCTGACTCTCCTGTCCCAACTCTTCAGGGACCCTGTGGTCGGAGTTTGAAATGGAGAGGAACCCTTAGGTTCCTGCCTCAACTCGAGATGAGAACCTTTGCCATTGCACCAAACCCAGTGGAGTTCCGAGAGCCCCTCCCAAGTCCACAGTATGCCTGACTTCTCAGAGGCACCCTGAGAAGCTCCCTGAGGTCACCGGTTCAAGTCGAGGGAACCCAGGGTTTCCTGCCGCAACCTGAGAAAGACCTCGAGACTCCTTCTTCAACGCGTCTTGAGTCCCGATTTCCCTACCATGACTCGAGAGCATTTATGGGCTCCCCCTCATCACACGCATAGAGACCTGACTTTCCTGGCGCCACACGAGAGGCTCCCTGAGCTCCCCGTCGTACCTCGTGAGAAAACTCATACTTGCGCCCCAACTCGAGAAAACCCACAAGACGCCCCCGTCATTGCGAGCTGAGGGCCTTCTCTTCCTGTAAGGCCTGGAGAGGAATCCCGAGTCCTCTCTCCAAACTCCACAGGAGGCTTGACTCCCTGGAGGCCACTCAGTGGGCTCCAAGAGATACCTATCGCGACCCAGGAGGATATCAGAATCCTTTGCTTCCCCTCGAGCCGAGGCCTGACTCACTGGGTGAGTCTGGAATGCGTCCCCGTGATCCCTATCGCCCCTGGAGAGGAACATTAGGTCCTGGACACAAGCCTAGATGAGGTCTATTTTGACCTGCCGTGACTCGAGAGCAATTCCCACCCAGCTCTCCCTGGCAACTCGAATGGAAGAATGGACTTCCCTGGGCCAACACAAGAGGAAGCCTGAATTCCCCGTCATAAGTCAACAATCCCATCGCAACTTGAAAAAAACCACATAGTTTCCCCTTCATCACAAGATGAGGCCCTTGCCCACCACAGCGTCTCAAGAGAAGTCCCACGTTTCGTCTTGAAGTTTGAAACAGTATTTGGCAAGCTTCATGTGACCCCAAAGGTTCCCTGACATACTGGTCTCACTCGAGGGGAACACCGAGGTTCCCGGCACCACTTCATCTGAGCCCCTTCTCCCCTCCTGATCGCGACAGGAGGGTCGATTAACCTGCTTTGTCTGGAAGGCTTTCCCCACCTTCCAGGGGCACCTCAGCATGAGGCCCGTCTCACGAGGAAATTCGAGACGTAGCCTCGTGTGTGGTGCCGCATTCCAAAAGACCCCGATTTCCCGGTCCGCTCTTGATAAGAACCCGATGCCCACACACCACTTCAAAGGCAACCCTGTGGATGAAAGCACATCACGTAGGGGCACTGACACCCCCATGCATTGTCTGGAAAAAACCGCAGGTTCCACACACAGCTCGCCAAGTGGCCTGTCACTCCTTGAACAACTCGAGAGGCAAGCGGAGTTCCATTCCTCCACACAAGACGAGGCCTGACTCTCCTGTCCCAACTCTGCAGGGACCCTGCAATCTGAGTCAGAAATGGAGAGGAACCCTGAGGTTCCTTCCTGATCTCGAGATTAGGCCCTCTTCCATTGCAGCAAACCCAGTGGAGTCCCGAGAGGCCTCTCCCAGCTCCATAGTATCCCTGACTTCTCAGAGGCACCCTGAGAAGCTACCTGAGGTCACAGGCACAAGTCGAGGGAACCCAGGGTTTCCTGCTGCAACCCGAGAAAGACCTCGAGCGTCCTTTTTCATTGTGTTGAGCCCTGATTCCACTACCATGACTCGAGAGCAATGACGTGCGCCCCCTCGCCACTCGTATGGAGACT
Source organism: Bubalus kerabau (assembly GCF_029407905.1). Classification (NCBI taxonomy): domain Eukaryota; kingdom Metazoa; phylum Chordata; class Mammalia; order Artiodactyla; family Bovidae; genus Bubalus; species Bubalus kerabau. The sequence continues at coordinate 756,898 of NW_026577905.1, forward strand.
TGACTTCCCTGACACCACACGAGAGGCTCCCTGAGCTCCCGGTCGTACCTTGTGAGAAACCCCACACTGGCACCGCAGCTCCAGAAAAACCACGAGACTCCCCCGACATCACGAGATGAGGGCCTTCTTTTCCTGCATGGCCTGGAGAGCAATCCCGCGTGCTCTCTCCAAACTCCACAAGAGAGGAGCCAAGATTGCTGAGGAGTAGGACGGGGAGAACTCTTTCCCCCCCAAACAATTTCATCAAAAGAGCATTTAAACGTCGAGTAAATTCCACAATACAACTTATGAATGCTGCCAGAGGACATCAGGCACCCAGAAAAGAACCCAACTCTTGGAAAGTAGGTAGGAAAAAGTATAAAAGACAAAAAAAGAGACAAAAGAGGGAGGGAGGGATTTCCGTCCCGGGAAGATAGTCTTAAAAAGAGAAAAGTTTCCAAACACCAGGAAAGCTTTTCACTGCCAAATCTTTGCCAAGCTTTGGAAGCACAAAGGGCAACATAAGGGGGATAAAAATAAATAAACAATTAAAACTAGCAGATTGCAATCCCTACAGTAACTCCCCCAGCCGCGAAGCAGTGCAGACGCCTGCTCACACCATTAGCAAGCAGGGGCTGGGCAGGGAGGCGCGGCGCGGGCTGCATCGCTTAGAGTCAGAATCTGGCCTGAATACCCTGAGCGCTATCTGAACGAAATAACTTGGGCTAGCAAACCAGACTCTGGGTTATCTACCACGCAAAAAGCCAGCCCTAACCTAAGACACCGCCAGGCCCACGCACGGTACAAAGGACTGAACAGAGATAGCCGGCTGCAGACCTTCCCCCTCCGGTGACAGGCAGCCAGAGCCGGAAGGGGGCAATCGCAGCCCCAGAGAGACATTATCTATAAAACTGTAAGCAGGCTTCTTTGCTAACTAAAACTTCTTGGGGATCTGGACGGTCAACATCTGCCTGAGAAGGTGTGCCTGTTTTACACCCAGATAACCGAGTGACGGGGAGGCGATAAGTCACAACATTGGCGCTCGCCAAACACCTCATCACCTGAGCTGCTCGGACCTGGGAAGAGCACAAAACGCAGGCCCAACCGAGTCTGTGCCTCTGAGGACTACCCGAGTGCCTGAACCTGAGCGGCTTGGACCTGGGAGGTGCATGCAGCCCAGGGCCAGCCTCGGATTGTTCCCGGTGGAACAACCTAGAGCCCGAGCAGTGTGGGCAGGGAGGCTACACGCGCCGTGAGCGGGGGCAGACCCAGTGTGGCTGAGGCACTGCGAGCGCACGCCAGTGTTATTTGTTTGCAGCATCCCTCCCTCCCTCCCCACTGCGCAATTGAACAAGTGAGCCTAAAAAAAAAAAGTGTCCTCCACCGTCCCCTTTGTGTCAGGGCGTAAACCAGACACTGAAGAGACCAGCAAACAAAAGAAGCTATAACAGAGGGAATCGCCTTGGAAGCTACAGGCAATAAATTAAAACCCTGTGGTTACTAGGACTACATAGGAAGGTGCCTATAGATCTTGAGAAATATAAGTCGGACCAAGGAACTAGCCAAAAATGAACTGAACCCACGATACTCACAACAAAACCAGAGAAAGTCCTAGATATATTTTTATGATCATTCATTCTTTTTTTTAATTTTTTTTAATTTTAAGTCGTCTATTGTTCCTTTAATTTTCACTTTTATAACCTATTACTTTGCAAAAAAAAGACCCTATTTTTTTCTTCTTCAGCAAACTTCATATATATATATATATATATATATATATATATATATATATATAAAATAATTTTTTGACCGTGTTTTTTTGTTTTGTTTTTTTTTCTTCTTTTCTTTATCATTGTATTTTTGAAATTCCAAAATCTACTCTAGATTTTTAATTTATGCTTTTTGGTATTTGATATCAATTTTGTACCTGTAGTTTCTTTATAATTTTTGCGACACTGCTTGTTTTTGTTTGTTTGTTTTCTCTTTAGTTTTCTTCTTCCGTTTTTTTAACATTGTATTTTTGAAATTCCAAACTCTACTCTAGATTTTTAATTTTTGCTTTTTGGTATTAGTTATCAATTTTGTACCTGTATTTTCTTGATAATTTTTGCGACCTTGTTTGTTTTTCTTTGTTCGTTTTTTCTCTCTTTCTTTTCCTTCTTCTTTTCTTTAAAATCGTATTTTTGAAAGTCCAAACTCTACTCTAGATTTTTAATTTTTGCTTTTATGTATTTGTTACCAATTTTGTACCTTTAAGAACCCAATCTTCAGTACCCATTTTTCACTAGGGAGCGAGATTACTGGCTTGACTGCTCTCTCTCCCTTTGGACTCTCCTTTTTCTCCACCAGGTCGCCTGTGTCTCCTCCCTAACCCCTCTCTACTCTACCCAACTCTGTGAATTTCTGTGTATTCCAGACGGTGGAGAACACTTAGGGAACTGATTACTGGCTGGATCTGTCTCCCTCCTTTTCATTCCCCCCTTTTATCCTTCTGGCCACCTCTGTCTCCTTCCTCCTTCTTCTTGTCTCTGTATAACTCTGTGAACATCTCTGAGCGGTCCAGTTGTGGAGTGCACATAAGGAAGTGACTACTGGCCAGCCCACTCTCTCCACTGTTGATTCCACCTCATCTCATTTGGGTCACCTCTAACTCCCTCCTCCCTCTTCTCTTCTCCATGTAACGCTGTGAACCTTTCTGAGTGACCCTCACAGTAGAGAAACTTTTCTTCTTTAACGTAGATGTTTTATCAATGGTGCTGTATAGAAGGAGAAGTTTTGAAACTACTGTAAAAGTAAGACAGATAACTGGAAGCAGGAGGCTTAAGTCCAAACCCTGCCTCCAGGGAACTCCTGACTCCAAGGAACATTAATTGACAGGAGCTCATCAAATGCCTCCATACCGACACTGAAATCAAGCACCACACAAGGGCCAACAAGTTCCAGGGCAAGACATACCAAGCAAATTCTCCAGCAACAAAGGAACGCAGCCTTGAGCTTCAAGATACAGGCTGCCCAAAGTCACCCCAAAACCACAGACATCTCATAACTCATTACTGGACACTTCATTGCACTCCAGAGAGAAGAAATACAGCTCCACCCACCAGAACACGGACACAAGCTTCCCTAACCAGGAAACCTTGACAAGACACCTGTACAAACCCACACACAGCGAGGAAATGCCACATTAAAGAACTCCACAAACTGCCAGAATACAGAAAGGACACCCCAAACTCAGCAATTTAAACAAGATGAGACAGAGGAATACCCAGCAGATAAAGGAACAGGATAAATGCCCACCAAACCAAACAAAAGAGGAAGAGATAGGGAATCTACCTGATAAAGAATTCCGAATAAGGAGAGTGAAATGGATCTAAAATCTTGAAATTAAAATGGAATCACAGATAAATAGCCTGGAGACAAGGATTGAGAAGATGCAAGAAAGGTTTAACAAGGACCTAGAAGAAATAAAAAAAGAGTCAATATATAATGAATAATGCAATAAATGAAATTAAAAACACTCTGGAGGCAACAAATAGTAGAATAACAGAGGCAGAAGATAGGATTAGTGAATTCGAAGATAGAATGGTAGAAATAAATGAATCAGAGAGGATAAATGAAAAACGAATTAAAAGAAATGAGCACAATCTCAGAGACCTCCAGGACAATAGTAAACGCTACAACATTCGAATCATAGGGGTCCCAGAAGAAGAAGACAAAAAGAAAGACCGTGAGAAAATACTTGAGGAGATAATAGTTGAAAACTTCCCTAAAATGGGGAAGGAAATACCCACTCAAGTCCAAGAAACCCAGAGAGTCCCAAACAGGATAAAGCCAAGGCGAAACTCCCCAAGACACATATTAATCACATTAACAAAAATCAAACACAAAGAACAAATATGAAAAGCAGCAAGGGAAAAACAACAAATAACACACAAGGGAATTGCCATAAGGATAACAGCTGATCTTTCAATAGAAACTCTTCAAGCAAGGAGGGAATGGCAAGACATACTTAAAATGATGAAAGAAAATAACCTACAGCCCAGATTATTGTACCCAGCAAGGATCTCATTCAAGTATGAATGAGAAATCAAAAGCTTTTCAGACAAGCAAAAGCTGAGAGAATTCTGCACCACCAAACCAGCTCTCCAACAAATACTAAACAGGAAACACAAAAACGGTGTATAAATTCGAACCCCAAACAATAAAGTAAATGGCAATGGGATCATACTTATCAGTAATTACCTTAAACGTAAATGGGTTGAATGCTCCAACCAAAAGACAAAGACTGGCTGAATGGATACAAAAACAAGACCCCTACATATGTTGTCTACAAGAGACCCACCTCAAAACAGGGGATACATACAGACTGAAAGTGAAGGGCTGGAAAAAGATTTTCCATGCAAATAGGGACCAAAAGAAAGCAGGAGTAGCGATACTCATATCAGATAAAATAGACTTTAAAACAAAGGCTGTGAAAAGAGACAAAGAAGGTCACTACATAATGATCAAAGGATCAATCCAAGAAGAAGATATAACAATTATTAATATATATGCACCCAACGCAGGAGCACCACAGTATGTAAGACAAATGCTAACAAGTATGAAAGGAGAAATTAACACTAACACAATAATAGTTGGAGATTTTAATACCCCACTCACACCTATGGATAGATCAACTAAACAGAAATTTAACAAGGAAACACAAACATTAAATGATACAATAGACCAGTTAGACCTAATTGATATCTATAGGACATTTCATCCCAAAACAATGAATTTCACCTTTTTCTAAAGTGCACATGGAACCTTCTCCAGGATAGATCACATCCTGGGCCATAAAGCTAGCCTTGGTAAATTCAAAAAAATAGAAATCATTCCAAGCATCTTTTCTGACCACAATGCAGTAAGATTAGATCTCAATTACAGGAGAAAAACTATTAAAAATTCCAACATATGGAGGCTGAACAACACGCTGCTGAATAACCAACAAATCACAGAAGAAATCAAAAAAAGAAATCAAAATTTGCATAGAAACGGATGAAAATGAAAACAGAACAACCCAAAACTTGTGGGACACGGTAAAAGCAGTCCTAAGGGGAAAGTTCATAGCAATACAGGCACACCTCAAGAAACAAGAAAAAGGTCAAATAAATAACCTAACTCTACACCTAAAGCAACTAGAAAAGGAAGAAATGAAGAACCCCAGGGTTAGTAGAAGGAAAGAAATCTTAAAAATTAGAGCATAAATAAATGCAAAAGAAACAAAAGAGACCATAGCAAAAATCAACAAAACCAAAAGCTGGTTCTTTGAAACGATAAATAAAATTGACAAACCATTAGCCAGACTCATCAAGAAACAAAGGGAGAAAAATCAAATCAATAAAATTAGAAATGAAAATGGAGAGATCACAACAGAAAACACAGAAATACAAAGGATCATAAGAGACTACTATCAACAATTATATGCCAATAAAATGGACAACGTGGAAGAAATGGACAAATTCTTAGAAAAGTACAACTTTCCAAAACTGGACCAGGGAAGAACTAGAAAATCTTAACAGACCCATCACAAGCACGGAAATTGAAACTGTAATCAAAAATCTTCCAGCCAACAAAAGCCCAGGTCCAGACGGCTTCACAGCTGAATTCTACGAAAAATTTAGAGAAGAGCTAACACCTATCCTGCTCAAACTCTTCCAGAAAATTGCAGAGGAAGGTAAAGTTCCAAACTCATTCTATGAGGCCACCATCAGCCTAATACCAAAACCTGCCAAAGATCCCACAAAAAAAGAAAACTACAGGCCAATATCACTGATGACATAGATGCAAAAATCCTTAACAAAATTCTAGCAATCAGAATCCAACAACACATTAAAAAGATCATACACCATGACCAAGTGGGCTTTATCCCAGGGATGCAAGGATTCTTCAATATCCGCAAATCAATCAATGTAATACACCACCTTAACAAATTGAAAAATAAAAACCATATGATTTTCTCAATAGATGCAGAGAAAGCCTTTGACAAAATTCAACATCCATTTATGATAAAAACTCTCCAGAAAGCAGGAATAGAAGGAACATACCTCAACATAATAAAAGCTATATATGACAAACCCACAGCAAACATTATCCTCAATGGTGAAAAATTGGAAGCATTTCCTCTAAAGTCAGGAACAAGACAAGGGTGCCCACTTTCACCATTACTATTCAACATAGCTTTGGAAGTTTTGGCCACAGCAATCAGAGCAGAAAAAGAAACAAAAGGAATCCAAATTGGAAAAGAAGAAGTAAAACTCTCACTGTTTGCAGATGACATGATCCTCTACATAGAAAACCCTAAAGACTCCAGCAGAAAATTACTAGAACTAGCCAATGACTATAGTAAAGTTGCAGGATATAAAATCAACACACAGAAATCCCTTGAATTCCTATACACTAATAATGAGAAAACAGAAAGAGAAATTAAGGAAACAATTTCATTCACCATTGCAACGGAAAGAATAAAATACTTAGGAATATACCTACCTAAAGAAACTAAAGACCTATATATAGAAAACTATAAAACACTGGTGAAAGAAATCAAAGAGGACACTAATAGGTGGAGAAATATACCATGTTCATGGATTGGAAGAATCAATATAGTGAAAATGAGTATACTACCCAAGGCAATTTATAGATTCAATGCAATCCCTATCAAGCTACCAACAGTATTCTTCACAGAGCTAGAACAAATAATTTCACAATTTGTATGGAAATACAAAAAACCTCGAATAGCCAAAGCGATCTTGAGAAAGAAGAATGGAACTGGAGGAATCAACCTACCTGATTTCAGGCTCCGCTACAAAGCCACAGTTATCAAGACAGTATGGTACTGGCACAAAGACAGAAATATAGATTAGTGGAACAAAATAGAAAGCCCAGAGATAAATCCACACACATATGGACACCTTATCTTTGACAAAGGAGGCAAAAATATACAATGGATTAAAGACAATCTCTTTAACAAGCGGTGCTGGGAAATCTGGTCAACCACTTGTAAAAGAATGAAACTAGAACACTTTCTAACACAATACACAAAAATAAACTCAAAATGGATTAAAGATCTAAACGTAAGACCAGAAACTATAAAACTCCTAGAGGAGAACATAGGCAAAACACTCTCTGAAATACATCACAGCAGGATCCTCTATGACCCACCTCCCAGAATATTGGAAATAAAAGCAAAAATAAACAAATGGGACCTAATTAACCTTAAAAGCTTCTGCACATCAAAGCAAACTATTAGCAAGGTGAAAAGACAGCCTTCAGAATGGGAGAAAATAATAGGAAATGAAGCAACTGACAAACAACTAATCTCAAAAATATACAAGCAACACCTACAGCTCAACTCCAGAAAAATAAATGACTCAATCAAAAAATGGGCCAAAGAACTAAATAGACGTTTCTCCAAAGAAGACATACAGATGGCTAACAAACACATGAAAAGATGCTCAAAATAACTCATTATCATAGAAATGCAAATCAAAACCACTATGAGGTACCATTTCACGCCAGTCAGAATGGCTGCAATCCAAAAGTCTACAAATAATAAATGCTGGAGAGGGTGTGGAGAAAAGGGAACCCTCTTACACTGTTGGTGGGAATGCAAACTAGTACAGCCACTATGGAGAACAGTGTGGAGATTCCTTAAACAACTGGAAATAGAACTGCCTTATGATCCAGCAATCCCACTGCTGGGCATACACACTGAGGAAACCAGAAGGGAAAGAGACACGTGTACCCCAATGTTCATCGCAGCACTGTTTCTAATAGCCAGGACATGGAAGCAACCTAGATGTCCATCAGCAGATGAATGGATAAGAAAGCTGTGGTACATATACACAATGGAGTATTACTCCGCCATTAAAAAGAATAGAATGAATCAGTTCTAATGAGGTGGATGAAACTGCAGCCTATTATACAGAGTGAAGTAAGCCAGAAAGAAAAACACCAATACAGTATACTAACGCATATATATGGAACTTTGAAAGACGGTAACAATAACCCTGAGTACGAGACAGCAAAAGAGACACTGATGTATAGAAGAGTCTTATGGACTCTGTGGGAGAGGGAGAAGGTGGGAAGATGTGGGAGAATGGCATTGAAACATGTAAAATATCATGTATGAAAAGAGTTGCCAGTCCAGGTTTGATGCATGACACTGGATGCTTGGGGCTAGTGCACTGGGACGACCCAGAGGGATGCTATGGGGGGGAGGAGGGAGGAGGGTTCAGGATGGGGAGCACATGTATACCTGAGGCGGATTCATTTTGATATTTGGAAAAACTAATACAATTATGTAAAGTTTAAAAATAAAATAAAATTAAAAAAAAAATCCACAGGAGGCTTGACTCCCTTTAGGCCACTCAGTGGTCTCCAAGAAATACCCGTGGGGACTCGAGAGCAGAGCAGAGTCCTTTCCTTCCTCTCAAGATGAGGCCTGACTCCTCGGGTGCGTCTAAAATGCAACCCCGAGATCTCTGTCGCCCCTGGAGAGGAACATTAGGTCCTGGACACAAGCTTAGATGAGGTCTCTTTTGCCCTGAAGTGACTCGAGAGCAATCCCTAGCTCTCTCTCACAACTCCAATGGAAGATTGGATTTCCCTGGGCCAACACAAGAGGAAGCCTGAATTCCCCATCGTAACTCGAGAATCCCGCCGAAACTCGAGAAAAACCACATGGTTACCCCGTCATCGCAAGATGAGGCCCTTGCCCGCTACAGCGTCTAAAGAGAAGTCCCAGGTTTCTTCTTGAAGTGTTTTCACACTTCAAGTGTGAAAACTTGGCACCCTTGATGCGATTCCAAAAGTTCCCCGACACCCTGGTCTCTCTCGAGGGGAACACCGAGGTTCCCGGTACGACTTCATCTGAGCCACTTCTCCCCTCCTGATTGCGACTGGAGGGTCGACTCCCGTGCTTTGTATGGAAGGGGTTCCCAACCTTCCCGGCGCACCTCAGGATGAGGCCGGTCTAACGAGAATATTTGAGACGTAGCTTCATGGGTGGTAACACATGCTGAAAGACCCCGATTCCCCGGTCCGCTCTTGATAAGAACCCGATGCCCGGACACCTCTTCAAAGACAACCCTGTGGAAGAAGGCACAACACGAAGGGGCACTGACACCCTCGTGCATCGTCTGGAAAAACCCGCAGATTCCAAACACAGTTCGACAAGTTGCCTGTCACCCCGTGAATAACTCGAGAGGCAAGCGGAGTTCCATTCCTCCTTACAAGACGAGGCCTGACTCTCCTGTCCCAACTCTGCAGGGACCCTGCGATCAGAGTCAGAAATGGAGATGAACCCTGAGGTTCCTGCCTCCACTCGAGATGAGGCCCTCTTCTATTGCACCAAACCCAGTGGAGTCCCGAGAGGGCTCTCCCAACTCCAGGGTATCCTTGACTTCTCAGAGGCACACTGAGAAGCTCCCTGAGGCCACCGGCACTAGTCGAGGGAACCCAGGGTTTACTGCCGTGACCCAAGAAACACCTTGAAAGTCCTTCTTTAACGGTTCTTGAGGCCCGATACACCTACCATGACTCTAGAGCAATGACGCGCTCCCCCTCGCAATGCGCATGGAGACCTGACTTCCCAAGCGCCACATGAGAGGCTCCCTGAGCTCCCCGTACTACCTCATGAGAAACCCCACACTGGCGCTGCAACTCGAGAAAACCCACGAGACGCCCCCTTCATCGCGAGATGATGGCCTTCTTTTCCTGCATCGCCTGGAGAGCAATCCCGAGTCCTCTCTCCAAACTCCACAGGAGGCTTGACTCCCTTTAGGCCACTCAGTGGGCTCCAAGAGATACCCGTCGCAACTCGAGAGGAGAGCGGAGTCCTTCGCTTCCCCTCGAGACAAGGACTGACTCCCCGCGTGCATTAGGAAAGCAACCCCGAGATCCCTGTCCCCCCTGGAGACGAACATGATGTCCTGGACACAAGCCTAGATAAGGTCTCTTTTGCCCTGCAGTAACTCAAGCGCAATCCCTAGCTCTCCCTCGCAACTCTAATGGAAGACTGGACTTCACTGGGCCAACACAAGAGGAAGCCTGAATTTCCCGTCTTAACTCGAGAATCCCGCCGCAACTCTTAAAAACCACGTGGTTCCCCATTAATCGCAATATGAGGCCTTTGCCCGCTACAGAGTCTCAAGAGAAGCCTCATGTTTCATCATAAAGTTCGAAATGCTACTTGGCACCCTTGATGCGACCCCAAAAGTTCCCCAATATACCGGTCTCACCGAAGGTCCTGGCACCACTTCATTTGAGCCCCTTCTCCCCTCCTGATCACGGCAGGAAGGTCGATTCCCCTGCTTTGTCTAGAAGGGGTTCCCGACCTTCATGGCGCACCTCAGGATGAGGCCAGTCTCACGAAGAAATTCGAGACGTAGCCTCGTGTTGGTGCCACGTGCCGAAAGACCCCGATTTCTCGGTCTTGCTCTTGATAAGAACCCGATGCCCGGACACCTCTTCTAAGGCAACCCTGTGGATGAAGGCACTACACGAGGGGGCACTGGCAACCCTGTTCATCGTCCGGAAAATCCCACAGGATCCACATACAGCTCCACAACTGGCCTGTCACCCCTTAAACAACGAGAGAGGCAAGCGGAGTTCCCTTCCTCAGACAAGACGAGGCCTGAGTATCCAATCCCAACTCTGCAGGCACGCTTCGATCTGAGTCAGAAATGGAGAGGAAACCTGAGGTTCCTGCCTCAACCCGAGATGAGGCCCTCTTCCATTAAAACAAACCCAGTGGAGTCCCGAGAGGCCACTCCCATCTCCACAGTATCCCTGACTTCTCATAGGCATTCTGAGAAGCTCCTTGAGGCCACCGGCAAACCTCGAGGGAAATAAGGGTTTCCTGCCACAACCGAAGAAAGACCTCGAGAGTCCTTCTTCAATGCGTCTTGAGGTCAGATTCCCCTACCATGGCTCGAGAGCAATAACGCGCTCCCCCTCGCCACGCACATGGAGACCTGACTTCCCTGGCGCCACATGAGAGGCTCCCTGAGCTCCCTGACGTAACTCGTGTGAAACCCCACACTGGCGCCGCAGCTCGAGAAAACCCACAAGACCCCTCCGTCATCGCGAGATGAGGGCCATCTTTTCCTGCATGGCCTGGAGAGCAGTCCCAAGTCCTCTCTCCAAACTTCACAGGAGGCTTGACTCCCTTTAGGCCACAAAGTGGGCTCCAAGAGGTGCCCGTCGCGACTCGAAAGGAGAGCGGAGTCCTTTGCTTCCCTTCGACACGAGGCCTGACTCCCTGGGTGAGTCTGGAATGCAAACCTGAGATCCCTGTGGCCCTTGGAGAGGAACATTAGGTCCTGGAGAGAAGCCTAGATGAGGTCTCCTTTGTCCTGCAGTGACTCGAGCGCAACCCCCAGCTCTCCCTCGCAACTCGAATGGATGATTGGACTTCCCTGGCCCAACACAAGAGGAAGCCTGAAATCCCCGTCGTAACTCGAGAATCCCGCCGCAGCTCGAGAAAAACCACGTGGCTCCCCCGTCATCGCAAGATGAGGCCCTTGGCCGCTACAGCGTATCAAGGGAAGTCCCACGTTCCATCCTGAAGTACAAAACGGTACTTGGCACCCTTGATGCGACCCCCAAAGTTCCCTGACATACCGGTCTCACTCGAGGGAAACACCAAAGTTCACGGCACCACTTCCTGTGAGCCCCTTCACCCCTCCTGATCGCGACAGGAGGGTCGATTCCCATGCTTTGTCTGCAAGGGTTCCCTACGTTCCCCGTGAACCTCCAGATGAGGCCGGTCTCATGAGGAAATTCGAAAAGTAGCCTCATGGTTGGTGCCATATGCTGAAAGATCCCGAATTCCCGGTCCACTCTAGATAAGAACCTGACGCCCTGACATCTCTTCGAAGGCAACCCTGTGGATGAAGGCACAACACAAAGGGACACTGACATCCCCATGCATCGTCTGGAAAAACCCGCCGATTCCACTCACAGCTCCAAATGTGGACTGTCACCCCGTGAACAACTCGAGAGGCAAGTGAAGTTGCATTCCTTCACACAAGATGAGGCCTTACTCTCCTGTCCCAACTCTTCAGGGACCCTGCGATCGGAGTCGGAAATGGAGAGGAACCCTGAGGTTCCTGCCTCAACTAGAGAAGAGGCCCTCTTCCATTGAACCAAACTCAGTGGTCTCCCGAGAGGCCCCTCCCAACACCACAGTATCCCTGAATTCTCAGAGGCTCCCTGAGAAGCTACCTGAGGTCACTGGCACAAGTCGAGGGAACCCAGAGTTTCCTGAAGTAACCCAAGAAAGACTTGGAGAGTCCTTTTTCAACATCTCTTGATGCCCAATTCCCCTACCATGTCTCCAGAGCAAGGACGCGCTCCCCTCGCCACAAGCAGGAAAACTGACTTCCCTAGTAACACACAAGAGGCTCCCTGAGTACCCCATCATACCTCGTGAGAAAACCCACAGTGGCGCAGCAGTTCGAGAAAAACCACAAGATGCCCCCGTCAAGGAGAGATGGGGGCCTTCTTTTCCTGCCTGACCTGGAGAGCAATCCCTGGTCCTCTCTCCAAACTTTACAGGAGGATTGACTCCCTTTAGGCCACTCAGTTGGGTCCAAGAAATACCCGGTGCGACTCGAGAGGAGAGCGGAGTCCTTGGCTTCCCCTCGAGACGAGGCCTGACTCCCCGGGGGAGCCTGGATGCTACCCCGAGATCCCTGCCTTCCCGGGAGAGGAATGTTAGGTCCTGGACCCACGCCTCGATGAGGTCTCATTGGCCCTGTAGTGACTCGAGCAGAACCCCCAGCTTTCCCTCGCAACTCCAGGGAAGATTGGGCTTCCCAGGGCCAACCCAAGAGGAAGCCTGAAATCCCCGTCGTTTTCGAGAATCCAGACGCAACTCGAGAAAAACGACGTGGTTCCAACGTCTTCACAGGATGAGGCCCTTGCCCGCTACAGCGTCTCCAGGGAAGTCCCATGTTCCGTCCTGAAGTCGGAAACGGTACTTGGCTCCCTTGATGCGACACCTAAAGTTCCCTGAAACGCAGGGTTCCCTCGAGTGGAACACCTAGAGTCCCGGCCCCACTTCATCTGAGCCCCATCTCCCATCCTGATCGCGACAGGAGAGTCGATTCCCCTGCTTTGTGTGGAAGGTGTTCCCAGCCTTCCCGGTGCACCTCAGGATGATGCTGGTCTCACGAGAAAATTCGAGATGAGCCACGTGGGTGGTGCCACATGCCGAACGACCCCGATTTCCCGGTCCGCTCTTGAAATGAACCCGATGCTCGGACACCTCTTTGAAGGCAACCCTGTGGGGGAAGGCACAAAATGAAGGGGCAATGAAACCCCCGTGCATCTTCTGGAAACACCCGCAGGTTCCACACACAGCTCGACAAAGGGCCTGAGACCCACTGAACGACTCAAGAGGCAAGCAGAGTTCCATTACTCAGACAAGACGAGGCCTGACTCTCCTGTCCCAACCCTGCAGGGACCCTGCGGTCGGAGTCAGAAATGGAGAGGAAGCCTGAAGTTCCTGCCTCCAATCGAGATGAGGCCCTCTTTCATTTCGTCAAACCTAGTGGAGTCCCGAGAGGCCCCTCTAATTCCTCAGTATCCCTCACCTCTCAGAGGCACCTGGGAAGTTCACTAAGGTCCCCGGTAGAGGTCGAGGGAAACGAGTGTTTCCCGCCCCAACCCAAGAAAGACCTCGAGAGTCCTTCGTAAATGCGTCTTGAGGCCCTAGTCCCTCCCATGACTCCAGAGCAATGACGCGATCTGCCTGGCCACACGCATGGAGGCCTGACTTCTCTGGTGCTGCACGAGAGGCTCCCTGATCTCCCCATCATATCTCGTGAGAAACCCCACACTGGCGCCGCAGCTCGAGAAAAACCCATGAGACGCTCCCGTCATCACGAGAGGAGGGCCATCTTTAACTGCATGGTATGCAGATCAAGCGTGAACCTTCTGTCCAAGCTACACAGGACGCTTGACTCACTTTAGGCCACTCATTGGGCTCAAAGAGTTACACGTCGCACTCGAGAGGATAGTGGAGTCCTTTGCTTCCACTCGAGACGAGGCGTGACCCACCGGGTGAGACTGGAATGCGACCCCGATATCCCTGTTGCCCCTGGAGAGGAACACTACGTCCTGGACCCAAGCCTAGATGAGGACTCTTTGCCCTGAAGTGACTCGAGAGCAACCGCCAGCTCTCTCTGACAAGTTGAATGGAAGATTGGACTTCCTGGGCCAACACAAGAGGAAGCCTGAATTCCCCGTCGTAACTCGAGAATCCCGCCGCAACTTGAGAAAAACCACGTGTTTCCCTCGTCATCCCAATATGAGGCCCTTGCCCGCTAGAGCATCTCCAGAGAATTCCCACGTTCCGTCTTGAAGTGCGAAACTGTACTTGGCACCCTTGATGCGACCTCAAAAGTGCCGTGACATACCGGTCTCACTCGAGGGGACCACCGAGGTTCCCGGCACCACTTCATCTGAGCCCCTTCTCCCCTTCTGATCGCGACCGGTGGGTCGATTCCCCTGCTTTGTCTGCAAGGGTTCCCTACCTTCCCGGCGCACCTCAGGATGAGGCCGGTCTCCCGAGGAAATTCGAGACATAGCCTCGTGGGTGGTACCACATGCTGAAAGACCCCAATTTTCCGGTACGCTCTTGAAAAGAACCCGATGCCCGGACAGCTCTTTGAAGGCAACCCTGTGGATGAAGGCACAACACGAAGGGGCACTGACACCCCTGTGCATCGTCCGGAAAAACCCGCAGGTTCCACGCACAGCTCAACAAGTGGCCTGTCACTCTGTGAACAACTCGAAAGGCAAGCGGAGATCCATTCCTCCACAGAAGATGAGGCGTGACTCTCTTGTCCATACTCGGCAGGTAGCCTGTGACCCGAGTCAGAAATGGAGAGGACCCCTGATGTTCCTGCCTCCATTCGAGATGAGGCCCTCTTCGATTGCACCAAACCCAGTTGAGTAACGAAAGGCCCCTCCCAAATCCACAGTGTCCCTGAATTCTCAGAGGCACCCTGAGAAGTTGCCTGAAGTCACCGACACAAGTCGAGGGAACCCAGGGTTCCCTGCCGCAACCCGAGAAAGACCTCGAGAGTCCTTTTTCAATGCGTCTTGAGGCCAGATTCGCCTACTATGAATCGAGAGCAATCACGCACTCCCCTTCACCACACGCACGGAGACCTGACGTCCCTAGCACCACACGAGAGGCTCTCTGAGCTCCCCGTCATACCTCGTGAGAAATCTGATACTGGCGCCGCAGCTGGAGAAAACCCACGAGACGCCCCCGTCATCGCGAGATGAGGGCCTTTTTTCCTGCATGGCCAGGAAAACAATCCTGAGTCATCTCTCCAAACTCCATAGGAGGCTTCACTCCCTTTACGCCACGCAGTGTGCTCCAAGAGATACCCGTCGCGACTCGACAGGAGAGCGGAGTCCTTTTTTTCCCCTCAAGATGAGGCCTGACTCTCCGGGTGAGTCGAGAATGCAACCCTGAGATCCCTGTCGGCCCAGTAGTGGAACACTAGGTCCTGGACACAAGCGTAGATGATGTCTATTTTGCCCTGCAGTGACTGGAGAGCAATCCCCAGTTCTAACTTGCAACTCGAATGGAATACTGGATTTTCCTGGCGCCACACAAGAGGCTCCCTGAGATCCCCGTGGTACTTCATGAGACACCCCACACTGGCGCCACAGCTCAAGAAAACCCACGAGACGCCACCGTCATCTCGAGATGAGGGCCTTCTTTTCCTGCATGGCCTGGAATCCAATCCCGAGTCCTCTCTCCAAACTCCACAGGAGGCTTGACTCCCTTTAGTGCACACATTGGGCTCCAAGAGATACCCATCGCGACTCGAGACGAGAGCGGACTTCTTTGCTTACCCTCGAGGTGAGAACTGACTCCCCGGATGAGTCTGGAATGCAAACCCGAGATCCCTGTCGCCCCTGGAGAGCAACATTAGATCCTGGACACAAGCCTAGATTAGGTCTCTTTTGCCCTGCAGTGACTCTAGCGCAATCCCCAGCTCCCCCTCGCAACCCGAATGGAAGATTGGATTTCAAGGCCAACAAGAGGAAGCCTAAATTCCCGGTCATAACTCGAGAATCCCGCTGCAACTCGAGCAAAACCACGTGGTTCTCCCGTCATCGCAAGATGAGGCCCTTGCCCACTACAGCGTTTCAAAAGATGTCCCAGGTTCCGTCTTGAAATGCGAAACGGTACTTGGCACCCTTGATGCGACCCCAAAAGTCCCCCAACACGCCGGTCTCACTCTAGTGGAACACCGAGGTTCCCGGCACCACTTCATTTAAGCCCCTTCTCCCCTCCTGATCGTGACCGGTGGGTCGATTCCCCTGCTTTTTCTGTAAGGGGGCCAGACCTTCCCTGCACAACTCAGGATGAGGCCGGTCTCATGGGGAAATTCGATACGTAGCTTTGTGGGTGGTGCCACTTGCCGAAAGACTCCAATTTCCCGGTTCGCTCTTGATAAGAATCCGATGCTCAGACACCTCTTGGAAGGCAGCCTTGAGTATGAAGGTACAACACGAAGGGGCACTAACACACCTGTGCATCATCCGGAAAAACGGGCAGGTTACACACACAGCTCGACAAGTGGCCTGTCACCTCGAGAACAACTCGAGAGGCAAGAGGAGTCCCATCCTCCAGAAAAGACGAGGCCTGACTCTCCTGTACCAACATGCAGGGACCTTGCGATCTGAGTCAGAAATGGAGAGGAACACTGAGGTTCCTGCTTCAACTCGAGATGAGTCCCTCTTACATTCCACCAAATGCGGAGGAGTCTCGAGAGGCCCCTCAAAACTGCACAGTATCCCTGACTTCTCAGAGGCACTCTGAGAAGCTCCCTGAGGTCGCAGGCACAAGTCAAGGGAACCCTGGGTTTTATGCAGTGACCCGAGAAAGACCTCGAGAGTCCTTCTTCAACCCGTCTTGAGGCCCGATTACCCTACCATGACTCGAGAGCAATGACGAACTCCCCCTAGCCATCTCATGGGGACCTGACTTCCCTGGCGCCACACGAGAGGCTCCCTGAGCTCCCTCTCGTACCTCGTCAGAAACCTGGAACTAGTGCGGCAGTCTAGAAAACCCACGAGATGCCGCCGTCATCGCGAGATGAGGGCCTTCTTTTCCTGCATGGCCTGGAGAGGAATCCCGAGTCCTCTATCCAAACACCACAGGAGGCTTGACTCCATTTAGGGCACACAGTGGGCTCCAAGAGATACCCATCGCGACTCAAAAGGACAGCGGAGTTCTTTGTTTCCCCTCGAGATGAGGCCTGATTCCCCGGGTGAGTCTGGTATGCAAGCCCGAGATCCCTGTCGCCCCTAGGGATGAACATTAAGTCCTGGACACAAGCCTAGATGAGGTCTATTTTGCCCTGCAGTGACTCGAGGGCAATCCCCAGCTCTCCCTTGAAACTCGAATGGAAGATAGGACTTCCCTGGGCCAACACATGAGGAAGACTGTATTCCCCTTCGAAACTCGAGAATCCCGCCACAACTCGAGAAACGCCACGTAGTTCCCCTGTCATCGCAAGATGAGGCCCTTGCCCTCTACAGCGTCTCAAGAGAAGTCCTACGTTCCGTCTTGAAGTACGAAACGGTATTGGCACCCTTGATGCGACCACAAAAGTTCCTCGACACACCGGTCTGACTCGAGGAGAACACCGAGGTTCCCAGTACCACTACATCTGGGCCCCTTCTCCCCTCCTGATCGCGACAGGAGGGTCGATTCCCCTGTTTTGTCTGAAGGGGTTCCCGCCTTTCCCGGTGCATCTCAGGATGAGGCCGGTCTCACGAGGATATTCGAGACATAGCCTCGTGGATGGTGACACATGCCGAAAGACCCCGATTTCCCGGTTCGCTCTTGATAAGATCCCAATGCTCAGACACCTCTTTGAAGATAACCCTTTTGATGAAGGCACAACACGAAGGGGCACTGACACCCCCGGGTATCGTCCGGAGAAACCCGCAGGTACCACACACAGCTAGAGAAGTGACCTGTCACCCCGTGAACAACTGGAGAGGCAAGCAGAGTTCCATTCCTCCACACAAGACGAGCCCTGACTCTCCTGTTCGAACTCTGCAGCGAAACTGCGATCTGAGTCAGATCTGGCCCAGGGGAAGTCAGGAGAGGAAACATGAATTTCCTGCCTCCACTCGAGATGAGGCCCTCTTCCATTGCACCGAACCCAGTGGAGTCTCGAGAGGCCCCTCCCAACTGCACAGTATCCCTGACTTCTCAGAGGCACCCTTATACCTTCCTGAGATCACCGGCACAAGCCGAGGGAAGCAAGGGTTTCCTGCCCCAACCCGTAAAAGACCTCGAGAGTCCTTCTTCAACGCGTCTTGAGGTGCGATTCCCCTACCATGACTCAAGAGCAATGACGCACTCCCCCTAGCCACGCGCATAGAAACCTGACTTCCCTGGCGCCACAGGAGAGGCTCCCTGAGCTCCCCATTATACCTCGTGAGCAACACCACACAGGAGCCGCAGCTCGAGAATACCCACGAGACGCCCCAGTCCTCACGAGATGAGGGCCTTCTTTTGCTGTATGGCCTGGAGAGCAATCCTGAGTCCTCTCTCCAAACTCCACAGGAGGCTTGACTCATTTTAGGCCACACAGTGAGCTCCAAGATATACCCGTCGCGACTTGACAGGAGAGCGGTGTCCTTGGCTTCCCCTTGAGTCGAGGCCTGATTCCCTGGATGAGTCGAGAATGCAATGCCGAGATCGCTGTCGCCCCAGCAGAGGAACATTAGGTCCTGGACACAAGCCTAGATGAGGTCTATTTGGCCCTGCAGTGTCTCGAGAGCAATCCCCAGTTCTAACTCGCAATTCGAATGAAAACTGGACTTCCCTGGGCCAGTTGAAGAGGAAGCCTGAATTCCCCGTCGTAACTCGAGAATCCCGCCGCAACTCAAGAAAAACCACGTGGTTCCCCCGTCATCGAAAGATGAGGCCCTTACCCGCTACAGCGTCTCAAGAGCAGTCCCACGTTCCTTATTGAAGAGCGAAAAGTTACTTGGAACCCTTGATGCGACCACAAAAGTTTCCCGACATACCATTCTCACTTGAGGAGAACACCGAGGTTCCCGGCACCACTTCATCTGAGACTCTTCTCCCCTCTTGATCGCGACAGGAGGTTCGATTCCCTGATTTGTCTGGAAGGCGTTCCCGACCTTCCTGGCGCACCTCAAGATGAGGCCAGTCTCACGAGGAAATTCGAGACATAGCCTCGTGGGTGGTGCGGCATGCCAAAAGACCCCGATTCCCTGGTCCGCTCTTGATAAGAACCCGATGGCAGAACCCAACTCGAAGGCAATCCTGTGGATCAAGGCACAACACGAAGGGGCAGTGACACCCCGGTGCATTGTCCAGAAAAACCCGCAAGTTCCACATACAAATCGACAAGTGGCCTGTCACCCCATGAACAACGCGAGAGTCAAGCGGAGTTCCATTCCTCCACACAAGACGAGGCCTGACTCTCCTGTCCCAACTCTGCAGGGACTCTGCGATCCGAGTCAGATCTGGCGCATTCGAAGCCAGGAGAGGAACCCTGAGGTTCCTGCCTCAACTTGTCATGAGGCCCTCTTCCATTGCACCAAACCCAGTGGAGTTCCGAGAGGCCCCTCCCAACTCCACAGTGACCCTGACTTCTCAGAGGCACGCTGAGAAGCTTCCTGAGGTCACTGGCACAAGTCGATGGAACCCAGGGTTTCCTGCTGCAACCCAAGAAAGACCTCGAGAGTCCTTCTTTAACACGTCTTCAGGCCCAATCCCCTACCATGACTCGAGAACAATGACGGGCTCCCTCTCACCACGTGCATAGAGACCTGACTGCCCTGGCACCACGTGAGAGGCTCACTGAGCTCCCAGTCTTACTTCGTGAGAAACCCCACACTAGCGCCACAGCTCGAGAAAACCTACGAGATGCCCCAGTCATCGGGAGATGAGGGCCTTCATTTCATGCATTGCCTGGAGAGCAATCCCGTGTCCTCCCTCCAAACACCAGAGGAGGTTTGACTCCCTTTAAGCCACTCAGTGGGCTCCAAGAGACCCGTGTCGCGACTCGAGAGGAGAGCGGAGTCCTTTGCTTCCCCTCGAGACGAGGCCTGACTCCAAGGTGAGTCTGGAATGCAACCCCGAGATTTCTGTCGAGCCTTGACATGAACATTAGGTCCTGCACACAAGCCTTGGAGGGGTCTCTTTTGCCTTCAGTGACTAGAGCGCACATCCAGCTATTCCTCGAATCTCGAATGGAAGATAAGACTTTTGTGGGCCAACACAAGAGGAAGCATGAATTCCCTGTGGTGACTCAAATATCCCACCGCAACTCGAGAAAAACCAAGTGGTTCCACAGTCATTCCAAAATGAGGCCCTTGCCCGCTGGAGCACCCCAAGAGAAGTCCAACTTTCCATTTTCAATTGCGAAACGGTACTTGGAACGCTTTATGCGACCCCAAAAGCTACCCGACATACCTGTCTCACTTGAGGGAAACACCGAGGTTCCCAGCAGCACTTCATCTGAGCCACTTCTCCCCTCCTGATCGCCACAGGAGGGTCGATTCCTCTGCTTTGTCTGGAAGAGTTTCATGACCTTCGCGGCACACCTCAGGATGAGGCCGGTCTCACGAGGAAATTCGAGATGAGCCACGTGTGTGGTGCCACATGCCGAACGACCCCGATTTCCCGGTCCGCTCTTGAAATGAACCCGATACCCGGACACCTCTTTGAAGGCAACCCAGTGGGGGAAGACACAAAAAGAAGGGGCAATGACACCCCCGTGCATCTTCTGGAAACACCCGCAGGCTCCACACACAGCTCGACAAGGGGCCTGAGACCCACTGAACGACTCGAGAGGCAAGCAGAGTTCCATTACTCAGACAAGATGAGGCCTGACTCTCCTGTCCCAACCCTGCAGGGACCCTGCGGTCGGAGTCAGAAATGGAGAGGAAGCTGAGGTTCCTGCCTCCAATCGAGATGAGGCCCTCTTTCATTTCGTCAAACCTAGTGGAGTCCCGAGAGGCCCCTCTAACTCCTCAGTATCCCTCACCTCTCAGAGGCACCTGGGAAGTTCACTAAGGTTCCCGGTAGAGGTCGAGGGAAACGAGTGTTTCCCACCCCAAACCAAGAAAGACCTCGAGAGTCCTTCTTAAATGCGTCTTGAGGCCCTAGTCCCTCCCATGACTCCAGAGCAATGACGCGATCTGCCTGGCCACACGCATGGAGGCCTGACTTCTCTGGCGTTGCACGAGAGGCTCCCTGATCTCCCCATCATATCTCGTGAGAAACCCCACACTGGCGCCGCAGCTCGAGAAAACCCATGAGACGCTCCCGTCATCACGAGAGGAGGGCCATCTTTAACTGCATGGTATGCAGATCAAGCGTGAACCTTCTGTCCAAGCTACACAGGACGCTTGACTCCCTTTAGGCCACTCATTGGGCTCCAAGAGTTACATGTCGCGACTCGAGAGGATAGTGGAGTCCTTTGCTTCCACTCGAGACGAGGCGTGACCCACCGGGTGAGACTGGAATGCGACCCCGATATCCCTGTTGCCCCTGGAGAGCAATACTACGTCCTGGACCCAAGCCTAGATGAGGACTCTTTGCCCTGAAGTGACTCGAGAGCAACCCACAGCTCTCTCTGACAAGTTGAATGGAAGATTGGACTTCCTGGGCCAACACAAGAGGAAGCCTGAACTCCCCGTCGTAACTAGAGAATCCCGCCGCAACTCGAGAAAAACCACGTGTTTCCCTCGTCATCGCAATATGAGGCCCTTGCCCGCTACAGCATCTCCAGAGAATTCCCACGTTCTGTCTTGAAGTTTGAAACTGTACTTGGCACCCTTGATGCGACCTCAAAAGTGCCGTGACATACCGGTCTCACTCGAGGGGACCACCGAGGTTCCCGGCACCACTTCATCTGAGCCCCTTCTCCCCTTCTGATCGCGACCGGTAGGTCGATTCCCCTGCTTTGTCTGCAAGGGGTTCCCTACCTTCCCGGCGAACCTCAGGATGAGGCCGGTCTCCTGAGGAAATTCGGGATGTAGCCTCGTGGGTGGTACCACATGCTGAAAGACCCCAATTTTCTGGTACGCTCTTGAAAAGAACCCGATGCCCGGACACCTCTTTGAAGGCAACCCTGTGGATGAAGGCACAACACGAAGGGGCACTGACACCCCTCTGCATCATCCGGAAAAACCCACAGGTTCCACACACAGCTCAACAAGAGGCCTGTCACTCCATGAACAACTCGCAAGGAAAGCGGAGATCCATTCCTCCACAGAAGATCAGGCGTGACTCTCTTGTCCATACTCTGCTGGTACTCTGCGACCCGAGTCAGAAATGGAGAGGACCCCTGAGGTTCCTGCCTGCATACGAGATGAGGCCCTCTTCAATTGCACCAAACCCAGTTGAGTAACGAAAGGCCCCTCCCAAATCCACAGTGTCCCTGACTTCTCAGAGGCACCCTGAGAAGTTGCCTGAGGTCACCGACACAATTCGAGGGAACCCAGGGTTCCCTGCCGCAACCCGAGAAAGACCTCGAGAGTCCTTCTTCAATGCGTCTTGAGGCCCGATTCGCCTACTATGACTCGAGAGCAATCACGCACTCCCCTTCACCACACGCACGGAGACCTGACATCCCTAGCACCACACGAGAGGCTCTCTGAGCTCCCCGTTGTACCTCGTGAGAAATCTGATACTGGCGCCACAGCTGGAGAAAACCCACGAGACGCCCCCGTCATCGCAAGATGAGGGCCTTTTTTCCTGCATGGCCAGGAAAACAATCCCGAGTCATCTCTCCAAACTCCATAGGAGGCTTCACTCCCTTTACGCCACGCAGTGGGCTCCAAGAGATACCCGTCGCGACTTGACAGGAGAGCGGAGTCCTTTTTTTCCCCTCAAGACGAGGCCTGACTCTCCGGGTGAGTCGAGAATGCAACCCTGAGGTCCCTGTCGGCCCAGTAGTGGAACAATAGGTCCTGGACACAAGCGTAGATGATGTCTATTTTGCCCTGCAGTGACTGGAGAGCAATCCCCAGTTCTAACTCGCAACTCGAATGGAACACTGGATTTTCCTGGCGCCACACAAGAGGCTCCCTGAGATCCCCGTGGTACTTCATGAGACACCCCACACTGGCGCCGCAGCTCGAGAAAACCCACGAGATGCCACCGTCATCTTGAGATGAGGGCCTTCCTTTCCTGCATGGCCTGGAGTCCAATCCGAGTCCTCTCTCCAAACTCCACAGGAGGCTTGACTCCCTTTAGTACACACATTGGGCTCCAAGAGATACCCATCGCGACTCGAGACGAGAGCGGAATTCTTTGCTTACCCTCGAGGTGAGAACTGACTCCCCGGATGAGTCTGGAATGCAAACCCGAGATCCCTGTCGCCCCTGGAGAGCAACGTTAGATCCTGGACACAAGCCTAGATTAGGTCTTTCTTCAACGCGTCTTGAGGTGCGATGCCCCTACCATGACTCGAGAGCAATGACGCGCTCCCCCTAGCCACGCGCATAGAAACCTGACTTCCCTGTCGCCACAGGAGAGGCTCCCTGAGCTCCCCATTATACCTCGTGAGCAACACCACACTGGAGCCGCAGCTCGAGAATACCCACGAGACACCCCAGTCCTCACGAGATGAGGGCCTTCTTTTGCTGTATGGCCTGGAGAGCAATCCTGAGTCCTCTCTCCAAACTCCACAGGAGGCTTGACTCATTTTAGGCCACACAGTGAGCTCCAAGATATACCCCTCGCAACTTCACAGGAGAGCAGTGTCCTTGGCTTCCCCTCGAGACGAGGCCTGATTCCCCGGGTGAGTCGAGAATGCAATGCCGAGATAGCTGTCGCCCCAGCAGAGGAACATTAGGTCCTGGACACAAGCCTAGAAGAGCTCTATTTGGCCCTGCAGTGTCTCGAGAGCAATCCCCAGTTCTAACTCGCAATTCGAATGAAAACTGGACTTCCCTGGGCCAGTTGAAGAGGAAGCCTGAATTCCCCGTCGTCACTCGACAATCCCGCCGCAACTCGAGAAAAAACACGTGGTTCCAACGTCTTCGCAAGATGAGGCCCTTGCCCACTACGGCGTCTCAAGGGAAGTCCATTGTTCCACCCTGAAGTGCGAAACGGTACCTAACACCCTTCGTGAGAACCCCAAAAGTTCCCCGACACCTCGGGTTCCCTCGAAGGGAACACCGAGAGTCCCGGCACCGCTTCATCTGAGCCCCTTCTCCCCTCCTGATCGCGACAGGAGAGTCTATTCCCTGCGTGGTCCGGAAGGGGTTCCCGGCCCTCCCGGCGCACCTCAGGATGAGGCCGGTCTCACGAGGAAATTCGAGACGAGCCACGTGGGTGGTGCCACATGCCGAACACCCCCGATTCCCCGGTCCGCCCTTGAGAAGGACCCGAGGCCCGGACCCCTCTTCGAAGGCAACCCTGTGGGTGAAGGCACAACACGAAGGGGCACTGACACCCCCGTGCATCGTCCGCAAAGACCCGCGGGTTCCACACACAGCTCGACGAGGGGCCTGAGTCCCCCTGAACAACTCGAGAGGCAAGCGGGGTTTCCTTCCTCAGACAAGACGAGGCCTGACTCTCCTGTCCCAACTCTGCAGGGACCCTGCGGTCGGAGTCCGAAACGGAGAGGAAGCCTGAGGTGCCTGCCTCCCCTCTAGGTGAGGCCCTCTTCCGTTGCGCCAGACCCAGCGGAGTCCCGAGAGGCCCCGACAACTCCACAGGATCCCTCACCTCTCAGAGCACCCTGGGAAGTTCCCTAAGGTCCCCGGCAGAAGGCGAGGGAAACGAGGGTTTCCTGCCGCCACCCGAGAAAGACCTCGAGAGTCCTTCTTCAACGCGTCTCGAGGCCCTAGTCCCCTCCCGTGACTCGAGAGCCATGACGTGCTCCCCCTCGCCACGCGCATGGAGACCTGACTTCCCTGGCGCCGCACGAGAGGCTCCCTGAGATCCTCGTCGTGCCTCGGGAGAAAACCCCCACAGGCGCCGCAGCTCGAGGAAACCCCTGAGACGCCCCCGTCCTCGCGAGCTGAGGGCCTTCTGTTCCTGCATGGCCTGGAGAGCAATACCGGGTCCTCTCTCCAAACGGAAGAGGAGGCTGGACTCCCTTGAGGCCGCTCAGGGGGCTCCAAGAGATCCGAGTCGCGACTCAAGGGGAGAGCGGAGTCCTTGGCTTCCCCTCGAGACGAGCCCTGATTCCCCGGGGTAACCTGGAATGCAACCCCGAGATCCCTGCCTTCTCTGGAGAGGAATATTAGGTCCCGGACACACGCCTAGATGAGGTGTCTTGGGCCCTGCAGTGACTCTAGCGCAACCCCCAGCTTTCCCTCGCAACTCGAGGGGAAGATTGGGCTTCGCAGGGCCAACCCAAGAGGAAGCCTTAGATCCCCGTCGTAATTCAAGAATCCGCCGCAACTCGAGAAAAACCACGTGGTTCCCACGTCTTCGCAAGATGACGCCCTTGCCCGCGACGGCGTCTGAAGGGAAGTCCCCTGTTCCGCCCTGAAGGGCGAAACGGTCCCTGACAGCCTTCATGCAACCCCCAAAAGTTCCTCGACACGCCGGGTTCCCTCGAGGGTAACACCGAGGGTTCTGGCCCCACTTCTTCTGAGCCCCTTCTCCCCTCCTGATGGCGACAGGAGAGTCGATCCCCCTGCGTTGTCTGGAAGGCTCCCCGGCCTTCCCGGCATACCTCAGGATGTAGCCGGCCTCACTAGGAAATTTGAGACTAGCCCCGTGGGTTGTCCCACATGCCGAAAGACCCCGATTTCCCTGTCCGCTCTTGAAAAGAACCCGAGGCCCGGACACCTCTTCGAAGGCAACGCAGTGGGTGAAGGCACAACACGAAGGGGCACTGTCACCGTCGTGCATCGTCCGGAAACACCCGCAGGTTCCACACACAGCTGAACAAGGGGCCTGAGACCCCCTGAACACCTCGACAGGTAAGCGGAGTTCCCTTCCTCAGACAAGACGATTCCTGACTCTCCTGTCCCAACTTTGCAGGGACCCTGCGGTCGGAGTCCGAAACGGAGAGGAAGCCTGAGGTTCCTGCCTTCCCTGGAGATGAGGCCCTCTTCCATTGCGCCAAACCCAGCGTAGTCCTGAGAGGCCCCTCCAACTCCACAGCATCCCTCATCTGTCAGAAGCACACTGGGAAGTTCCCTAAGGTCACCGGTAAACTTTTATTGCACAAGGTCCACATGAAAAGGCCCACGCAGCAGGACATCCACAGATTCTGTCTGCCATTAAAGGGCAGTAAGGTGCCCTCCCCCCTTCTTTGCTGCCTAGGCGGCCACCAGGGTGCAATTCGCGTACCCTTCCCTTTCCCATCATAGCAGGTGCTCCAGGGCCCGCTGGCCTACAAAGTGCCAGAAGCAGGGCTGGGCCAGCCGGCCAGAGTTCAGGGTTCTGTCCCTTGGACTTCCAGCGGACACTAGGCTGCTTGGGAAAACCGCGCAGACTCTGAGGTTTTTCAGCAGAGGGGTGGAGTGGTAAAGGCCTTGACCCCAAAGACGAGGCCTTCCTGCGACCGCCAGGTTGGGGAGCTCTGAGACTGTGCCAACACAGGGCGGAATACATGGTTCACTGCTCCACGCAGTCCCCGTTCCCTTACCTGTGTTCCGCACCCCTCCGCTGTGGCCAATGGATGCCGATCCTTGGGGATCCAGGAGTTCACGAAATGGGCATTCCCAGCCGCAATGGCGACCCCCAACAGCACATCTGGAAAGCCCTCCCCCACCCCCGCCAGGAGCCGACCCCCGCTGCGAACGGACCCCCACCCCGCCCCGCGCCTCCAGGTCTTGCACCGGCCCTGCTGGGCTCCCGGCGGGTTCCCAGCCACATTGGCGACCCCCGGGAGCACAACAGGGACCGACCCCCCACCCACAGCGAGCGGAATCTCGACCTGTGCAGCCCAGGTTTACCCCACCCTGGGTGCGCTCCCGGCGTGTTTCCAGCCGCAGTGGCCATCTCCGAGAGGACAACTGGGAAGCCCTCCCCTACCCCCGCCAGGAGCCGACACCCGCCCTGCGCCGCCCGGGTTCGCCCCGCCCCTGCCGAGCTCCAGGGGCGCTGCCCACCTTCACCAGCGGCTCTCGGTGAGCCCCGTCCCCACGCCCGGTTCCAGGAGAGGCTCTCGGACCTCGCTGCTGCTGCCAGGTCAAACATGAGGACAATACATACACCCCACAGAGACAATCCAAGCTGTCTATGATTTAGGGATAAAACGAGGACTACAGAAAGGCAAGATGACCTGACCTAGGAGGGCCATGATATTCTATAGAACCAGACAAAGTTGGTTACCAAGGAAACTTTTTTCCTTGGAACCCGGAAAGCTGGTTCTTTGCATATGCAATGACCAACAATTAGCTTGTTACCCAAGCCTGCCTCACTGCCACCCCCATCCCCCCACTCCCCAGAAGACTGGCTCAAAGAAATATTTTAAATCTCAGGCGGAAACCTGGAAGATGTCTTGTCTGTCTGTTTGGATTAAGGTATGTGTCAGTGTGAGCCTTGTGTTTTTTGATAATATTGCTCAAGTTCTGTGTTCTGATTTCAAAGGTCTCAAGACAAGGCAGCCCTTCCAAATCAAACTGCTGGAAATACAAGAAAACATTGACCTAAATGAATGTCAGAGTCCCGTGAACTGGGAACTAGTCAATATTAAATATCTAGTATTTTTGGTTTTGCTCCTCCACTATAGACATGTCTAAGAGTCAACAACATTAAGCACAACATGTTCATAGTGCCTAGGTTTCTTTTGAGGTAAAAATTGCTCTATTGTTATATCTGTCACAAGCTTGTCAGCAAGAAACTACCTGGAAACGACAACAACAAAAGTAAAAAATGTAAATGTGATATGAGCTTTTAGACAAACTCTTTACAATAATTATACTCTAAAATATCTGCCTCTCATAGTCTTGATTGAAGGCAGAGGAGAAGGGGATGACAGAGGATACGATGGTTGTATGGCATCACTGACTCGATGGAAATGAGTTTGAGCAAGCCCCTGGAGTTGGTGACGGACACGGAAGCCTGGCGTCCTTCAGGCCACGGGGTCCCAAAGAGTCAGACACGACTGAGCAACTGAACTGAACTGAACTAACAAATGTTTCTCCAGGTGTTTTGGTTACCCGAGTTTCTATCCTTGTGACGACAGTGTATTGAATAGCTAGGTCATTTCCAAATAAATGAAAGTTCTGAAACATTCACGACTTGAAAGGACCTCCCTTTTACACAGAAACAAAAGAGATTTTTGACTCTCCATGAATAGTGTCTGGCACCATCCTGACATGTTAAATGTAAGAAAGCAATTGTTTTGTTTTTTTTTGTTCTGTTCTTGGGGGTGGGGGGAGGGGGGCGGGCTATAGCCAATGCCAATATAAAAGTCAGTTCTTGGTTGCTGAAGGGAAATGTATGACTTGTTATATCAAGAAAGTATGTGGAATGCAATGGCACTTGAGGAAGGAAAACGAAGTAGTTCTGTCTTACAGGTGGCAGTTTCAGGATGGGAGAAGCAAAGGAATGGGTACTGAATGGGATAAGGAGGTTGTAGGGAAAGTGGACCCCCAGAAAAGAGTTCTGTGCCTAGCACAAGTTTTCTTGAGATGTCGAACTGCCTTTGCTAATGGAGTTTAAGTTTCTTTACCTCTTAAGTGATCTCTTCTAGGTTGACCTAGAACAGAAATCTTTGGTTAGCTTTGGCTAAGTGGAGAAGTAGTGTTTCACGGTGACATATGTGATCCTTCCTGAC
This sequence comes from Bubalus kerabau, assembly GCF_029407905.1. Taxonomy (NCBI): domain Eukaryota; kingdom Metazoa; phylum Chordata; class Mammalia; order Artiodactyla; family Bovidae; genus Bubalus; species Bubalus kerabau. Next base: position 785,703 of record NW_026577905.1, read on the forward strand.
TGTTTGCAGCCCTTTTGATATCGATGCCTTGCTTCTGCTGCTGCTGCCGCCGCCGCTGCTGCTAAGTCGTTTCAGTCGTGTCCGACTCTGTGCGACCCCATAGACAGCAGCCCACCAGGCCCCGCAGTCCCTGGGGTTCTCTAGGCAAGAACACTGGAGTGGGTTGCCATTTCCTCCTCCCATGCATGAAAGTGAAAAGTGAACGTGAAGTCGCTCAGTGGTGTCCGACTCTTAACCACCCCATGGACTGCAGCCTACCAGGCTCCTCCATCCATGGGATTTTCCACGCAAGAGTACTGGAGTGGGGTGCCATTGCCTTCTCCCATATCTATGCACAAGCCTGCCTAAATAATTGACTTCTAGCTAGCTTTGGGATGCCAATGACCATCCACCCTTACCAGGCAACAGAGAAGAGAAAAACACTTACCACAGGAGGTCCTGGTAAGGAACAAGGAACTAACAAGCTCCCGCCAACCAGGATTCTGCAGAGGTCAACAAGAGGTCAGTAAGAGATGGAAGACTGCAGTCCAGAGGTCCTAGCAACTTCCATCTTGCAGCAGAGACCCAGCATAGTCAAAACGAATTCAATGTTGCAAAAAATAAGTAAACAAATAAAGGACAGAAGTTCTTTGAACACATGACTGAGATTAGGGGTGAGGCAGTACATGTATGGTGCCCGGAAAATCTTAAAGTATGAGAAAGGAAAGAAATTAAAGACAACTATCAAGCTGTCCAAACTGATAAAAACGAAAGATTACACGGTTTTTTCTGTATATATTACCAGATAATAATCTGAAAAGGAATTAAAAAAAATTCCCTTTCAATAATGTCAACATGAATACAACACTTTGCCATGGATGTAACGAGGATGACAAGACTGGCACACTGGAACTTATACACCCTGGCTGAAAACTATCCTGAATACATGGACAGGTATTCTGTAACAATGGAAAGACTTAAGATGGCAATACCATGGAATGCATCTTCAATCTGAAATGAAGATTTGATATGATTTGATCGCTCAGAGCTTTTGTGTCATCAATTGTTATTAAAGTATAAATGAGATAGAGAAAGCTGCTGACTTAGACTTGAGGCGGGGTGTACGCCCTGCTGGTCTCTAGCCAGATATTCTACAGGCACTAGCAGTCAGCTAAGGAAGGAAAGGCACTGTCTCAGGGAATGGCACCAGGCCCCTCCCCCACGACATGCCTTGAGGTCACATTGGCAGCAGGTGAGTCATCCTGGGCCAAAAACTGATTGACATGAATCTTGAAGAAAGGCAGTATTCCAGGCAAATATATCATTTCCTTAACATAGATTAGGAGAACAAGGTACGAGGAAAACATACAGTTTTGTTCAAGTCGCTTCTGAGCCTACTGGGGGAACCGACCTGAAGCCAGAGTCCAGCGGATATACATAGGATATTTACATCGCTTAAGACAAACATTTCCTCAGGAACAAATGCATTGCTTAGCTCAAGGTTTGTCTGCGAAATTCTTACACATCAGGAGATGGCTCCGAGCTGGGTTTCTACACACAAGTACATGAATGCAAAGGACAAGCCTGCACAGCCCATCTGCCCCCCTTCCCCACAGCCAGCAGCATTTCCAAGTGACCTCCTAAGGCCTTCCCCAAAATACAGGGGCACCTCTGGGTTTCCTGTTTCCCTCACTTCGAACACTTTTCTTAAAAAAAAAAAAAAATCCTGCACACTTCTTGATAGAATGCCACAGTGCAAGGAAAACAGGCCTTCAATACTTAAACCTCCCTGTGCCAAACACTTGGGGCTTGGTTTTGTTTTGTTTTGTTTTTTAATTACACCACCACATAATTTAAACTTTTTACAATTTCTAATTATTCAGTACCAAAACACCAAACTTTTATTGCACAAGGTCCCCATGAAAAGGCCCACGCATCAGGACAGCCACAGATTCTGCCATGAAAGGGCAGCAAGGTGCCCTCCCCCCTTCTTTGCTGCCTGGGCGGCCACCAGGGTTTGAAATCCATGCACCCTACTAACTTTCTAGGGTGCAATTCGCGGACCCTTCCCTTTCTCATCCTAGCAGGTGCTCCAGGGCCCGCTGGCCTACAAAGTGCCAGAAGCAGGGCTGGGCCAGCCGGCCAGAGTTCAGGGTTCTGTCCCTTGGACTTCCAGGGGACACTAGGCTGCTTGGGAAAACCGTGCAGACTGAGATTTTTCAGCAAAGGGGTGGAGCGGTAAAGGCCTTGACACCAAGGGCAAGGCCTTTCTGCAACCGCCAGGTTGGGGAGCTCCAAGAATGTGCCAACAGAGGGCGGAATACGTGGTTCCCTGCTCCAAGCAGTCCCAGTTCCCTGACCTGTGGCCCGCAGCCCTCCACTGCACCCACTAGATGTGGAATCTTGGGGACACAGGAGCGTAGGAAATGGGCGTTCCTAGCCGCAGTGTCGACCCCCGAGAGCACAACTGGGACCAACCCCCCACCCACAGCCATCGAAATCTCGACCCGCGCAGCCCAGGTTTACCCCACCCCGGGTGCGCTCCCGGCGCATTTCCAGCCGCAGTGGCCACCACCGAGAGCACAACTGGGAAGCCCTCCCCTACCCCCGCCAGGAGCCGAACCCCGCCCCGCGCCACCCGGGTTCACCCCGCCCCTGCCGCACTCCCAGCGCGTTTCCAGCTGCAGTGGGGACCCCCGAGAGCACAACTGTTACCGCCCCCCACCCCCTCCCGACCGGAACCCCGACCCGCGCCGCCCGGGATCGCCCCACCCCTGGCGCGCTCCCGGCGCGTTGCCCACTTCCACCAGGGGATCCCGGTGAGCCCCGTCCCCACGCCCGGTTCCAGGAGAGGCTCTCGGACCTCGCTTCTGCCGCCAGGTCAAACACAAGGACAATACATCCACCCCACAGAGACAATCCAAGCTGTCTATGATTTAGGGATAAAACGAGGACTACAAAAAGGAAAGATGTCCTGACCTAGGAGGGCCATGAGAGTCTATAGATCCAAACAAAATTGGGTACCAAGGAAACTTTTTTCCTTGGAACCTGGAAAGCTGGTTCTTTGCATATGCAATGACCAACAATTAGCTTGTTACCCAAGCCTGCCTCGCTGCCACCCCCACTCCCCCCCCACCACCACCACTTCCCAGGAAAACGGCTCAAAGAAATATTTTAAATCTCAGGCGGAAAACTGGAAGATGTCTTGTCTGTCTGTCTGGATTAAGGTATATGTCAGTGTGAGCCTTGTGTTTTTTGATAATATTGCTCAAGTTCTGAGTTCTGATTTCAACGGTCTCAAGACAAGGCAGCCCTTCCAAATCAAACTGCTGGAAATACAAGAAAACATTGACCTAAATGAATGTCAGAGTCCCGTGAACTGGGAACTAGTCAATATTAAATATCTAGTATTTTTGGTTTTGCTCCTCCACTATAGACATGTCTAAGAGTCAACAACATTAAGCACAACATGTTCATAGTGCCTAGGTTTCTTCTGAGGTAAAAATTGCTCTATTGTTATATGTGTCACAAGCTTGTCAGCAAGAAAGTACCTGGAAACAGCAACAACCAATGTAAAATATGTAAATGTGATATGAGCTTTTAGATAAACTCTTAACAATAATTATACTCTAAAATATCTGCCTCTCATAGTCTTGATTGAAGGCAGAGGAGAAGGGGATGACAGAGGATAAGATGGTTGGATGGCATCACTGACTCGATGGACATGAGTTTGAGCAAGGCCCTGGAGTTGGTGATGGACACGGAAGCCTGGTGTTCTGCAGGCCACGGGGTCCCAAAGAGTCAGACTCGACTGAGCAACTGAACTGAACTGAACTTACAATCGTTCCTCCAGGTGTTTTGGTTACCTGAGTTTCTATCCTGGTGCTAAACTAAGTGACGACAGTGTATTGAATAGCTAGGTCACTTCCAAATAAATGAAACTTCTTAAACATTCACGACTTGAAAGGACCTCCCTTTTACACAGAAACAAAAGAGATTTTTGACTCTGCATGAATAGTGACTGGCACCATCCGAACATATTAAATGTAAGAAAGCAATTTCTTTGTTTTGTTTTGTTTTGTTCTGTTCTTGCAGGAAGCGGGGTGGGCGCTATTATCACTGATAGGTATGCTCACCAATCTATCAAATGCCAATATAAGAGTCAGTTCTTGGTTGCTGAAGGGAAATGTATGACTTGTTATTACAAGAATGTATGGAATGCAATCACACTTTAAGAAGGAAAACGAAGTAGTTCTGTCTTACAGGTGGCATTTTCAGGACGGGAGAAGCAAAGGAATGGGTACAGAATGGGATAAGGAGGTTGTAGGGAAAGTAGGCCCCCAGAAAAGAGTTTTGTGCCTAGCACAAGTTTTCTTGAGATGTTGAACTGCCTTTGCTAATGGAGTTTAAGTTTCTTTACCTCTTAAGTGATCTCTTCTAGGTTGACCTAGAACAGAAATCTTTCGTTAGCTTTGGCTAAGAGGAGAAGTATTGTTTCACGATGACATATGTGATCCTACCTGACTGTTCTCATCCCCTTTGATATCTATGCACTGCTGCTGCTGCTGCTGCAGCTGCTAAGTGGTTCAGTTGAGGCCGACCCTGTGCCACGCCATAGATGGCAGCCCACCAGGCCCCGCAGTCTCTGGGGTTCTCTAGGCAAGAACACTGGAGTGGGTTGCCATTTCCTCCTCCTATGCATGAAAGTGAAAAGTGAAAATGAAGTCACTCAGTGGTGTCCGACTCTTAGCCACCCCATGGACTGCAGCCTACCAGGCTCCTCCATCCTTGGGATTTTCCAGGAGTGGGGTGCCATTGCCTTCTCCCATATCTGTGCACAAGCCTGCCTAAATAATTGACTTCTAGCCAACCTTGGGATGCCCATGACCACCCACCCTTACCAGGCAACAGAGAAGAGAAAAACACTTACCACAGGAGGTTTCTGATAAGGAACAAGGAACTAACAAGCTCCCACCTACCAGGAATCTGCAGAGGTCAACAAGAGGTCAGCAAGAGATGAGAGACTGCAGTCCAGAGGTTCTAGCTACTTCCATCTAGCAACAAACACCCAGCATAGTCAAAACGATTTCAATGTTAAAGAATAAATAAATAAATAAATAAATAAAAGGACAGAAGTTCTTTGAACACATGTCTGAATTTAGGGGTGAGGCATTACATGTGTGTCCCAGGATAATCTTAAAGTGTCAGAAAGTAAAGAAATTAAAGACAACTATCAAGCTGTCCAAACTGATAAAAATGAATGATTACACAGTTTTATCTGTATACATTAGCAGATAATAATCTGAAAAGGAATTTTAAAAAATTCCCTTTCAATAATATCAACATGAATAAAACACTTTGCCATGGATGTAACGAGGATGACAAGACTGGCACACTGGAAATTATACACCCTGGCTGAAAACTATCCTGAATACATGGACAGATATTCCATAACGATGGAAAGACTTAAGATGGCAATACCATGGAATGCATCTTCAATCTGAAATGAAGATTTGATATGATTTGATCGCTCAGAGCTTTTGTGCCATCAACTGTTATTAAAGTATGAAAGAGATAGAGAAAGCTGCTGACTTAGACTCAAGGCGGGGTGGGGGGGGTAGTAAGAGTACCCCCTGCTGGTCTTTAGCCAGATATTCTACAGGCACTAGCAGTCAGCTAAGGAAAGAAATGAACTGTTACAGGGAATGGCACCAGGCCCCTCCCCCACGACATGCATTGAGATAATATTGGCAGCAGGTGAGTCATCCCGGGCCAAAACTTGATTGACATGAATCTTGAAGAAAGGCAGTATTGCAGGCAAATATATCATTTCCTTAACATAGATAAGGAGAACAAGCTAGGAGGAAAACATGCTGTTTTGTTCAAATCGCTTATGAGCCTTTTTGGGGAAGCGACCTGAAGCCAGAGTCTAGCGGAAATACATAGGATATTTACATCGCTTAAGACAAACATTTTCTTAGGAAAAAATGCATTGCTTAGCTCAAGGTTTGTCTGCGAAATTCTTACACATCAGGAGATGGCTCCGAGCTGGGTTTCCACACACAAGAACATCCATGCAAAGGACAAGCCTGCACAGCCCATCTGCCCCTCTCCCGCACAGCCAGCAGCATTTCCAAGTGACCTCCTAAGGCCTTCCCCAAAATACAGGGGCACCTCTGGGTTTCCTGTTTCCCTCACTTCGAACACTTTTCTTAAAAAAAAAAAAAATCCTGCACACTTCTTGATAGAATGCCACAGTGCAAGGAATACAGTCCTTCAATATTTAAACCTCCATTTGCAAAACACTTGGAGATTGGTTTTGTTTTGTTTTGTTTTTTAATTACACCACCACATAATTTAAAGCTTTTACACGTTCTAATTATTCAGTTCCAAAACACCAAACTTTTATTGCACAGGGTCCTCATGAAAAGGCCCACGCAGCTGGACAACCACATATTCTGCCATGAAAGGGCAGCAAGGTGCCCTCCCCCCTTCTTTGCTGCCTGGGCGGCCACCAGGGTTTGAAATCCATGCACCCTACTAAGTTTCTAGGGTGCCATTCGTGGACCCTTCCCTTTCCCATCCCAGCAGGTGCTCAAGGGCCCGCTGGCTTACAAAGTGCCAGAAGCAGGGCTGGGCCAGCCGGCAAGAATTCAGTGTTCTGTCCCTTGGACTTCCAGCGGACACTAGGCTGCTTGGAAGAACCGCGCAGACTCTGAGATTTTTCAGCAGAGGGGTGGAGCGGTAAAGGCCTTGACCCCAAAGGCAAGGCCTTTCTGCGACCGCCAGTTTGGGGAGCTCCGAGAATGTGCCAACAGACGGCGGAATACTTGGTTCCCTGCTCCACGCAGTCCCAGTACCCTTACCCGTGGTCCGCAGCCCTCCGCTGCACCCATGGGATGGCGATCCTTGGGGACCCAGGAGCGGACGAAATGGGAGTTCCCAGCCGCAGTTGCAACCCCCGAGAGCGCAACTGGGAACCCCTCCCCATCCCCCCCATGAGCCGACCCCCGCCCCGCGCCGCCAGGGTTAGCCCCGCCCCTGCCGCGCTCCCGGCGCGTTTTCAGCCTCAGTGTCCACCTCCGAGAGCACAACTGGGAAGCCCGCCCCCAACCCCGCCAGAAGCCTACTCCCGCCCCACGCCGCCCGCGTTCACCCCGCCCCTGCACGGTCCAGGTACCTTCCCAGCTTCTAGCGTTCACGCCCGGGTAGGAGCAGGATGTAGGAGTATGGGAGATGTGTCTGGAGCCTGACAGCCTCAGCTCCGCTCTGGCCTGCCCTTTGGACCTAGGAGCCAGGCCAACTTGCAGAGGGCTTAGGGCCCCATTGTATGCAAACTACCAAGGCCTACCGCAAGGAGAGCTCTGTCCGAGGGAAGGGAAGCGCCCCAGGCTGCGTTCCCAAGCTGTTGCTTGGCAATGCAGACTCAGCGGTAAACGGAGGGAATCAGGGTCCTAGTGCCCCTGTCTTGGGGAGGAAGCTCCACAGCCAGAGTGTTCCTCCCTTTGTGCCCAGAAAGCGCCTGCCAGACTGGGCTTCCCCGGAGCTCTGTTGCAGAGCAGAGACGTGTGGATGTGTTTTGGGGCCTTGACATGTGCGTTTGGGCTCCCTAGCACAGCCCCAGCGTAGGGGAACCAGCCCCTGAGCAAAGAGCTCCAGGCAGTGCTTTGTGCCAGGCCTGGATGCCCAGTCCCAGCACGCGGGAGAGATGAGTTAGGCTGCCGGCGGGTCCTTGCAAGCCTGTATTGGAAAGGACCGAGTGAGTTTCCACACCGGCGGAGCTGCAGACCTGCGCCCAGGCGCGATAGGACAGAGCCCCTGTCGAGAGGCTGCTCTGCCTGGGCGAGCCTCGCCAAGCCCTTCCCAGCTTCTAGCGTTTGCGCCTGCAAAGGAGCAGGCTGCGGGAGTGTGGGCGACATGACTGGCTCCTGACTGGCCTCAGCTCCGCTCTTGCCTTCCCTTTGGACCTAGGAGCCAGGCCTCCTTGCAGACGGCTTAGGGCACGGGGGTGTGCAAACTGCGAAAGCCTCCCGCAGGGAGACCTCTGTCTGAGGGAAGGGAAATGCCCCAGGTTGCATTCCCAAGCTGTTGCTTGGTAGCCCAGACTCAGCGCTGAACGGAGGGAATCAGGGTCCCAGTGCCCCTGTCGTGGGGAGGGAGCTCCACAGCCAGAGTGTTCCTCCGTTTGTGTTCAGAAACCGCCTTACAGACTGGGCTTCCCCGGAGCTCAGCTCCAGAGCAGAGTCATGTGCATGTGGTTTGGGGCCTTCCCCTGTGACTTTGGGCTCCCTAGCACAGTCCCAGCGCAGGGGAACCAGCCCCTGAGCAGAGAGCTCCAGGCAGTGCTCTGTGCTCAGGATTGGAAGCCCACTCCCAGCACGCGGGAGAATAGAGTCAGGCCGCCGTCGGATGCTTGCAAGCCTGTATTGGGAAGGACCGAATGAGCTTCCACTCCGGCAGAGCTCCAGATCTGCACCCAGGCGCGATATCGCAGAGCCCCGGCCTAGAGGCTGCTCTGCCTGGGCGAGCCTCGCCAAGCCCTTCCCAGCTTCTAGCTTTCGCGCAGGGGAAGGAACAGACTGCGGAAGTGGGGGAGACGTGACTGGCGGGTGCCTTACTGGCCTCAACTCCGCTCTTCCTTTCCCTTTGCACCTATGATCCATGCCTCCTTGCAGAGGGCTTAGGGACCGAAGGACAGCTCTGTCAGAGGGAAGGGAAGCGCCCCAGGCTGCATTTCCAAGCTGTTGTTTAGCCGCCCAGACTCAGCGCTGCACAGGGGTAATCAGGCTCTCTGTGGCCGCAGCTTCACACACAGGTGTGTCTCCATAGGAATCAAGAAAGATCCTGACAGAGTGAGGTTCATTAGAGCTATAATAAAGAGCAAAGTCTTGTCCATGTGCTCTTGCCTTCCCCTGTGCCTTTGGGTCTCCAGGCTCGGCCCCAGCTCCGTGGAAACAACCCCTGAGAAAATATCTTCAAGATCCACTTTTCCCAGTGTCTGGGAACCGGGGTTCGTAGGAGGACAGAAAAGCACGCCTCCATCGGGAACGAAAAGGCAGTCCACCTGCCTGTGTTTTGAAGCCTCTATTTGGAAGGAATGGGTTAGCTTCTCCTAAAGGAGACCTCCAGATCTGCTCAGAAGTCGGTAATTCCAGAGGCAGGGTACTGGTTCCTGACTGCCCTTTGCTAGCCTTGCAAAGATATTCCTAGATTCTAGAATTCTTTTCCATGAAGGAGCAGGCTTCGGGAATGTGTCAGACGGGACTGGCTCCTTATTGACCTCAGCTCAGCTATTGCCTTTCCATTCAAACTAGGGCAAGGCCCTACTTTATGAAGGGTAAGGGTCTTCTTCTATGCAAACTGCCAAGGGCTACAGCAATGAGACCTCTGTCAAGGTGAGGGAAGCATAAGAGGATGGATTCTCAAGCAGGTGCTTTGCCACAAAGCATCAGCACCCCACAAAGAGAATCAAGCTCCCTGTGCACCAATGTTGGGAGTGTAGCTTCACACACAGAGTTGTCTCTATAGGAGCCAAGAATGTTCCTGAGAGATTAGGTTCACTAAACCTCTCCTACAGAGCATAGACCTGTCAATGTGGTTTTGCCTTCCCCTGTGAGTTGGGTCCTCGAGGTCCGCCACACCTCCGGGGAAACTGTCCCTGAGAAAAGATCTCCAGGAACCGCTTCGCCGAGGCTGGGAAATGCTGTTCACAGGAAGTAAGGCAAGCGAATCTCCTGCAGAGTAAAAGAGGCCTTACAGTCCCTGGAGGAGCAGGCTGCCAGAGTGTGTGAAACCTGACTGTTGCCTTACTGGGCTCAGCTCCGCCATTGCCTGTTCATCCGAGCTAGCACCCAGGCCTACTTGGAAAAGCGTTTGGGTGCAGATTTCTACAAAGTGCCAAGGGCTACAGCAGTGAGAATTCTCTCGGTGGTAAGGGAGAGCATTTTATGGATTCTCAAGCTGTTTTCTGAATGACAGCGTCAAAATGAACAGAGAGAATCAGGCTCTCTGTGCCCCTATGTTAGGTACGCAGCTTCACACACAGAGGTGTCTCTATAGGAGCCAAGAATGCTCCTGAGAGATGAGGTTCACTAGAGGTCTGCTACAGAGCATAGACCTGTCCATGTGGTCTTGCCTTCCCCTGTGCCTTTGGGCCCCGGGCTCGGCCCCAGCTCCGTGGAAAGAACCCCTGAGAAAATATCTTCAAGATCCGCTTTTCCCAGAGCCTGGGAACTGGGGTTCATAGGAGGAGAGAAAAGCAAGCCTCCTTCGGGCACGAAAGGCCGCCAACCTGCCTGTGTTTTGAAGCCTCTTTTTGGAAGGAATGGGTTAGCTTCTCCTAAAGGAGACCTCCAGATCTGCTCAGAAGTCGGTAATTCCAGAGGCAGGGTGCTGGTTCCTGACTGCCCTTTGCCAGCCTTGCAAAGACATTCCAAGATTCTAGAGTTATGTTCCATGAAGGAGCAGGGTTCGGGAATGTGCCAGAGGGGACTGGTTCCTTATTGGCCTCAGCTCAGCTATTGCCTTTCCATTCAAACTAGGACAAGGGCCTACTTTATGAAGGGTAAGGGTCTGCTTCTTTGAAACTGCCAAGGGCTACAGCAATGAGACCTCTGTCAAGGTGAGGGAAGCCTAAGAGGACGGATTCTCAAGCAGGTGCTTTGCTACAAAGCATCAGCACCCCACGGAGAGAACCAAGATCCCTGTTCCCCAATGTTGGGAGTGTAGCTTCACACACAGAGTTGTCTCTATAGGAGCCAAGAATGTTCCTGAGAGATTAGGTTCACTAAACCTCTCCTACAGAGCATAGACCTGTCCATGTGGTTTTTCCTTCCCCTGTGAGTTGGGTCCCCGAGGTCCACCACACCTCCGGGGAAACTGTCCCTGAGAAAAGATCTCCAGGAACCGCTTCGCTGAGGCTGGGAAACGCTGTTCACAGGAAGTAAGGCAAGCGAATCTCCTGCAGAGAAAAAGAGGCCTTACTGTCCCTGGAGGAGCAGGCTGCCAGAGTGTGTGAAACCTGACTGTTGCCTTACTGGCCTCAGTTCCACCATTGCCTGTTCCTCCGAACTAGGACCCAGGCCTATTTGGAGAAGCGTTTGGCTGCGGATTTCGACAAAGTGCCAAGGGCTACAGCAGTGAGAATTCTCTCAGCGGTAAGGGAGAGCATTTTATGGATTCTCAAGCTGTTTTCTGAACGACAGGGTCAAAATGAACTGAGAGAATCAGGCTCTCTGTGCCCCTATGTTAGGTACGCAGCTTCACACACACAAGTGTCTCTATAGGAGCCAAGAATGTTCCTGAGAGATGAGGTTCACTAGAAGTCTGCTACAGAGCATAGACCTGTCCATATGGTTTTGCCTTGCCCTGTGAGTTGGGTCCCCGAGGTCCGCCCCAGCTCAGGGGAAGGAGCCCCTGAGAAAAGATCTCCAGGGACCACTATTCCCCCAGGCTGGCAAACGCAGTTCACAGGAGGTAACGCAAGCGAGCCTCCTGCAAGGCACAACAGGTCTTAGTGTCCCTGGACGATCAGGCTGCCAGAGTGTGTGAGACCTGACTGGTGCCTTACTGGCCTCAGCTCCGCCATTGCATGTTCCTCCGAACTAGGACCCAGGCCTACTAGGAGAAGGGTTTGGGTATGGATTTCTAAATACTGCCAAGGGGTATAGCAATGAGAACTGTGTCACGGGTAAGGAAGAGCATTGTATGGATTTTCAAGCTGTTGTTTGAACGACAGCTTCAAAGCTGCACAGAGAGAATCAGACTCTGTGTCTCCATGTTCGGTACACAGCTTCACAGACAGGGGTGTCTCCATAGGAAACAAGAACGTTCCTGACAGAGTGAGGTTCACTAGAGCTCTCCTAGAGAGCAAAGACTTGTCCATGTGGTTTTTCTTCCCCTGTGCGTTTGGGGCTCCAGGCTCGGCCCCAGCTCCGTGGAAACAACCCCTGAGAAAAGATCTTCAAGATCCGCTTTTCCCAGAGGCTGGGATGTGGGGTTCATAGGAGGCGGGAAAAGCAGGCCTCCTTCAGAGAGCAAGAGGCAGCCAAGCGGCCTGCGTTTTGAAGCCTCTACTTGGAAGAATGGGTTAGCTTCCCCTAAGGGAGACCTCCAGATCTGTTCAGAAGTCGGTAATTCCAGAGGCAGTGTGCAGGGTCCTGACTGCCCTTTGCCAACCTTGCAAAGACATTCCTAGATTCTACAGTTATCTTCCTGAAGAAGCAGGCTTTGGGAATATGTCAGACTTGACTGGTGCCTTATTGGCCTCAGCTCAGCTATTGCCTTTCCATTCAAAGTAGGACAAAGGCCTACTTTATGAAGGGTAAGGGTCTTCTTCTTTCCAAACTGCCGAGGGCTACAGCAATGAGACCTCCGTAAATGCGAGGGAAGCATAAGCGGATGGATTATCAGGAAGGTTCTTTGCCACCAAGCATCAGCACCCCACGGAGAGAATCAGGCTCCCTTTGCCCCTATGTGGGGTGTGTAGATTCACACACAGTGGTGTCTCTACAGGAGCCAAGAATGTTCCTGAGAGATGAGGCTCACAAGAGCTATCCTACAGAGTGCTCACCTGTACATGTGGTTTCACCTTCCCCTGTGAGTTGGGTCCCCGAGGTCCGCCCCAGCTCCGAGAAAACAGCCTCTGAGAAAAGATCTCCAGGAACCGCTTTTCGCCCAGGCTGGGAAAAGCTGTTCACAGGAAGTAAGGCAAGTGAGCCTCCTGCAGAGAAAAAGAAGCCTTACTGTCCCTGGAGGAGCAGGCTGCCAGAGTGTGTGAAAACTGACTGGTGCCATAATGGTCTTAGCTCCGCCATTGCTTGTTCCTCCGAACTGGGACTCAGGCCTACTTGGAGAAGGGTTTAGCTGCAGATTTCTACAAACTGCCAAGGGCTACTGCAATGAGAACTCTCTCAGAGGTAAGGGCGAGAATTGTATGGATTCTCAAGCTGTTTTCTGAACGACAGCATTAAACCTGCACAGAGAGAATCAGGCTCTCTGCCGCCATGTTGGGTACGCAGTTTCACACACAGAGGTGTCCGCATAGGAGCCAAGAACGTTCGTCAAAGACTGAGGTTCACTAGAGCTCTCTTAGAGAGCAAAGACTTGTTCATGTGGTTTTGCCTTCCCCTGTATGTGTGGGTCTCTGGGCATAACCCCAGCTCCGTGGAAACAACCCCTGAGCAAAGATCTCCAAGATCTGCTTTTCCCCCATGCTGGAAACCAGGGATCATAGGAGGCAGGAAAAGCAAGCCTCCTTCAGGCAAGAAGAGGCAGCCAACCGGCCTGTGTTTGGAAGCCTCTATTTGCAAGGAATGGGTTAGCTTCTCCAGAAGGAGACCTCCAGATCTGCTCAGAAGATAGATATTCCAGAGGCAGGGTCGAGGTTCCTGACTGCCCTTTGCCAGCCTTGCAAAGACATTCCTAGATTCTAGCAATATTTTCCATGAAGGAGCAGGCATCGGGAATATGTCACAGTTGACGGGTGCCTCACTGGCCTCAGCTCAGCTATTGCCTTTCCTTTCAAACTAGGATCAGGGCCTACTTGGTGAAGGGTAAGGGTCTGCTTCTTTCCAAACTGCCAAGAGACACAGCAATGAGACCTCTGTCAAGGCGAGGGAAGCGTAAGCGGATGGATTCTCAAACAGGTGCTTTGCCACAAAGCATCAGCACCCCATGGAGAGAATCAGGCTCCCTGTGCCCCTATGTTCGGTGTGTAGCTTTACACACAGAGGTGTCTCTGTACGAGCCAAGAATGTTCCTAAGAGATGAGACACACTAACGTCTCCTACAGAGCATAGACCTGTCCATGTGGTTTTTCCTTCCCCTGTGAGATGGGTCCCCGAGGTCCACCCCAGCTCTGGGGATAGAGCCCCTGAGAAAAGATCTCCAGGAAACGCTGTTTGCCCAGGCTGGGAAACGCAGTTCACAGGAGGCCAGGCAAGCGAGCCTCCCACAGGGAAAAATAGGCCTTACTGTCCCTGGAGGAGCACGCTGCCAGAGTGTGTGACACCTGACTGGTGCCTTACTGACCTCAGCTCCGCCACTGCATGGCCATCCAAACCAGGACCCAGGCCTACTTGGAGAAGGGTTTGGGTGCGGATTTGTAAAAACTGCCAAGGGTTACAGCAATGAGAAGTCTCTCAGAGGTAAGGGAGAGCATTGTATGGATTCTTAAGCTGTTGTTTGAGTGACAGCTTCAAAGCTGCAAAGAGAGAATCAGGCCCTGTGTGCCCCCTTGTTGGGTACGCAGCTCCACACACAGAGGTATCCCCGTGGAATCCAAGACTTTCCTCACATACTGAGGTTAACTAGAGTTCTCCTACAGAGCAAAGACTTGTCCATGTGGTTTTGCCTTCCTCTGTGCGTGTGGGTCTCCGGGCTCGGCTCCAACTCCGTTGAAATAGCCCCTGAAAAAAGATCTCCAAGAACCACTTTTCCCCCAGGCGGGAAGCGGAGTTCACAGGAAGCGGAACAAGCAAGCCTCCTTCGGGCAAGTAGATGCAGCCAACTAGCCTGTGGTTGGAAGCCTCTATTTGGAAGGAATGGTTAGCTTCTCCAAAAGAAGACCTCCAGATCTGCTCAGAAGATGGAAATTCCAGAGGCAGGGTCGAGGTTCCTGACGGTCCTTTACCAGCCTTGCAAAGACATTTCTAGATTCTAGCGTTATGTTCCATGAAGGAGCAGGCTTCAGGAATATGTCAGACTTGACTGGCGCCTTACTGGCCTCAGCTCAGCTATCGCCTTTCCGTTCAAACTAGGACAAGGGCCTACTTGGTGAAGGGTAAGGGTCTGCTTCTTTCCAAACTGCCAAAGGCTACAGCAAAGAGACCTCTGTCAAAGAGAGGGAAGTGGAAGCGGATGGATTCTCAAACAGGTGCTTTGCCACAAAGCATCTGTACCCCACGGAGAGAATCAGGCTGCATTTGCCCCTATGTTGGGTGTGTAGCTTCAAACACAGAGGTGTTTCTATAGGAGCCCAGAATGTTCCTGGGAGATGAGGTTCACTAGAGCTCTGCTACAGAGCATAGACCTGTCCATATGGTTTTGCCTTCCCCTGTGAGTTGGGTTCCCGATGTTCGCCCCAGCTCCGAGGAAGAAACCCCTGAGAAAACACCTCCAGGAACTGCTTTTCGTCCAGACTGGGAAACGCAGTTCACAGAAGGCAAGGCAAGCGAGCCTCCTGCAGAGAAAAAGAGGCCTTACTGCCCCTGGAGGAGCAGGCTGCAAGAGTGTGTGTGACCTGACTGGTGCCTTACTGGCCTCAGCTCCGCCATTGCATGTTCCTCTGAACTAGGACCCAGGCCTACTAGGAGAAGGGTTTGGGTGCGGATTTCTAAAAAACTGCCAAGGGCTACAGCAATGAGAACTCTCTCAGAGATAAGGGAGAGAATTGTATGGATTCTCAAGCTGTTTTCTGAATGACAGCGTTAAACCTTCACAGAGGGAATCAGGCTCTCTGACCCCATAAGTTGTCCCTGTAGGAACCAAGAACGTTCGTCGAAGACTGAGGTTCACTAGAGCTCTCTTAGAGAGCAAAGACTTGTTCATGTAGTTTTGCTTTCCTCTGTATGTGTGGGTCTCCGGGCATAACCTCAGCTCCGTGGAAACAACCCCTGAGCAAAGATCTCCAAGATCTGCTTTTCCCCCATGCTGGGAACCAGGGATCATAGGAGGCAGGAAAAGCAAGCCTCCTTCGGGCAAGAAGAGGCAGCCAACTAGCCTGTGTTTGGAAGCCTATATTTGCAAGGAATGGGTTAGCTTCTCCAGAAGGAGACCTCCAGATCTGCTCAGAAGATAGATATTCCAGAGGCAGGGTCGAGGTTCCTGACTGCCCTTTGCCAGCCTTGCAAAGACATTCCTAGATTCTAGCGCTATTTTCCATGAAGGAGCAGGCATCGGGAATATGTCAGAGTTGACGGGTGCCTTACTGGCCTCAGCTCAGCTATTGCCTTTCCTTTCAAACTAGGATCAGGGCCTACTTGGTAAAGGGTAAGGGTCTGCTTCTTTCCAAACTGCCAAGGGACACAGCAATGAGACCTCTGTCAAGGTGAGGGAAGCCTAAGAGGACGGATTCTCAAGCAGGTGCTTTGCTACAAAGCATCAGCACCCCACGGAGAGAACCAAGATCCCTGTTCCCCAATGTTGGGAGTGTAGCTTCACACACAGAGTTGTCTCTATAGGAGCCAAGAATGTTCCTGAGAGATTAGGTTCACTAAACCTCTCCTACAGAGCATAGACCTGTCCATGTGGTTTTTCCTTCCCCTGTGAGTTGGGTCCCCGAGGTCCACCACACCTCCGGGGAAACTGTCCCTGAGAAAAGATCTCCAGGAACCGCTTCGCTGAGGCTGGGAAACGCTGTTCACAGGAAGTAAGGCAAGCGAATCTCCTGCAGAGAAAAAGAGGCCTTACTGTCCCTGGAGGAGCAGGCTGCCAGAGTGTGTGAAACCTGACTGTTGCCTTACTGGCCTCAGTTCCACCATTGCCTGTTCCTCCGAACTAGGACCCAGGCCTATTTGGAGAAGCGTTTGGCTGCGGATTTCGACAAAGTGCCAAGGGCTACAGCAGTGAGAATTCTCTCAGCGGTAAGGGAGAGCATTTTATGGATTCTCAAGCTGTTTTCTGAACGACAGGGTCAAAATGAACTGAGAGAATCAGGCTCTCTGTGCCCCTATGTTAGGTACGCAGCTTCACACACACAAGTGTCTCTATAGGAGCCAAGAATGTTCCTGAGAGATGAGGTTCACTAGAAGTCTGCTACAGAGCATAGACCTGTCCATATGGTTTTGCCTTGCCCTGTGAGTTGGGTCCCCGAGGTCCGCCCCAGCTCAGGGGAAGGAGCCCCTGAGAAAAGATCTCCAGGGACCACTATTCCCCCAGGCTGGCAAACGCAGTTCACAGGAGGTAACGCAAGCGAGCCTCCTGCAAGGCACAACAGGTCTTAGTGTCCCTGGACGATCAGGCTGCCAGAGTGTGTGAGACCTGACTGGTGCCTTACTGGCCTCAGCTCCGCCATTGCATGTTCCTCCGAACTAGGACCCAGGCCTACTAGGAGAAGGGTTTGGGTATGGATTTCTAAATACTGCCAAGGGGTATAGCAATGAGAACTGTGTCACGGGTAAGGAAGAGCATTGTATGGATTTTCAAGCTGTTGTTTGAACGACAGCTTCAAAGCTGCACAGAGAGAATCAGACTCTGTGTCTCCATGTTCGGTACACAGCTTCACAGACAGGGGTGTCTCCATAGGAAACAAGAACGTTCCTGACAGAGTGAGGTTCACTAGAGCTCTCCTAGAGAGCAAAGACTTGTCCATGTGGTTTTTCTTCCCCTGTGCGTTTGGGGCTCCAGGCTCGGCCCCAGCTCCGTGGAAACAACCCCTGAGAAAAGATCTTCAAGATCCGCTTTTCCCAGAGGCTGGGATGTGGGGTTCATAGGAGGCGGGAAAAGCAGGCCTCCTTCAGAGAGCAAGAGGCAGCCAAGCGGCCTGCGTTTTGAAGCCTCTACTTGGAAGAATGGGTTAGCTTCCCCTAAGGGAGACCTCCAGATCTGTTCAGAAGTCGGTAATTCCAGAGGCAGTGTGCAGGGTCCTGACTGCCCTTTGCCAACCTTGCAAAGACATTCCTAGATTCTACAGTTATCTTCCTGAAGAAGCAGGCTTTGGGAATATGTCAGACTTGACTGGTGCCTTATTGGCCTCAGCTCAGCTATTGCCTTTCCATTCAAAGTAGGACAAAGGCCTACTTTATGAAGGGTAAGGGTCTTCTTCTTTCCAAACTGCCGAGGGCTACAGCAATGAGACCTCCGTAAATGCGAGGGAAGCATAAGCGGATGGATTATCAGGAAGGTTCTTTGCCACCAAGCATCAGCACCCCACGGAGAGAATCAGGCTCCCTTTGCCCCTATGTGGGGTGTGTAGATTCACACACAGTGGTGTCTCTACAGGAGCCAAGAATGTTCCTGAGAGATGAGGCTCACAAGAGCTATCCTACAGAGTGCTCACCTGTACATGTGGTTTCACCTTCCCCTGTGAGTTGGGTCCCCGAGGTCCGCCCCAGCTCCGAGAAAACAGCCTCTGAGAAAAGATCTCCAGGAACCGCTTTTCGCCCAGGCTGGGAAAAGCTGTTCACAGGAAGTAAGGCAAGTGAGCCTCCTGCAGAGAAAAAGAAGCCTTACTGTCCCTGGAGGAGCAGGCTGCCAGAGTGTGTGAAAACTGACTGGTGCCATAATGGTCTTAGCTCCGCCATTGCTTGTTCCTCCGAACTGGGACTCAGGCCTACTTGGAGAAGGGTTTAGCTGCAGATTTCTACAAACTGCCAAGGGCTACTGCAATGAGAACTCTCTCAGAGGTAAGGGCGAGAATTGTATGGATTCCCAAGCTGTTTTCTGAACGACAGCATTAAACCTGCACAGAGAGAATCAGGCTCTCTGCCGCCATGTTGGGTACGCAGTTTCACACACAGAGGTGTCCGCATAGGAGCCAAGAACGTTCGTCAAAGACTGAGGTTCACTAGAGCTCTCTTAGAGAGCAAAGACTTGTTCATGTGGTTTTGCCTTCCCCTGTATGTGTGGGTCTCTGGGCATAACCCCAGCTCCGTGGAAACAACCCCTGAGCAAAGATCTCCAAGATCTGCTTTTCCCCCATGCTGGAAACCAGGGATCATAGGAGGCAGGAAAAGCAAGCCTCCTTCAGGCAAGAAGAGGCAGCCAACCGGCCTGTGTTTGGAAGCCTCTATTTGCAAGGAATGGGTTAGCTTCTCCAGAAGGAGACCTCCAGATCTGCTCAGAAGATAGATATTCCAGAGGCAGGGTCGAGGTTCCTGACTGCCCTTTGCCAGCCTTGCAAAGACATTCCTAGATTCTAGCAATATTTTCCATGAAGGAGCAGGCATCGGGAATATGTCACAGTTGACGGGTGCCTCACTGGCCTCAGCTCAGCTATTGCCTTTCCTTTCAAACTAGGATCAGGGCCTACTTGGTGAAGGGTAAGGGTCTGCTTCTTTCCAAACTGCCAAGAGACACAGCAATGAGACCTCTGTCAAGGCGAGGGAAGCGTAAGCGGATGGATTCTCAAACAGGTGCTTTGCCACAAAGCATCAGCACCCCATGGAGAGAATCAGGCTCCCTGTGCCCCTATGTTCGGTGTGTAGCTTTACACACAGAGGTGTCTCTGTACGAGCCAAGAATGTTCCTAAGAGATGAGACACACTAACGTCTCCTACAGAGCATAGACCTGTCCATGTGGTTTTTCCTTCCCCTGTGAGATGGGTCCCCGAGGTCCACCCCAGCTCTGGGGATAGAGCCCCTGAGAAAAGATCTCCAGGAAACGCTGTTTGCCCAGGCTGGGAAACGCAGTTCACAGGAGGCCAGGCAAGCGAGCCTCCCACAGGGAAAAATAGGCCTTACTGTCCCTGGAGGAGCACGCTGCCAGAGTGTGTGACACCTGACTGGTGCCTTACTGACCTCAGCTCCGCCACTGCATGGCCATCCAAACCAGGACCCAGGCCTACTTGGAGAAGGGTTTGGGTGCGGATTTGTAAAAACTGCCAAGGGTTACAGCAATGAGAAGTCTCTCAGAGGTAAGGGAGAGCATTGTATGGATTCTTAAGCTGTTGTTTGAGTGACAGCTTCAAAGCTGCAAAGAGAGAATCAGGCCCTGTGTGCCCCCTTGTTGGGTACGCAGCTCCACACACAGAGGTATCCCCGTGGAATCCAAGACTTTCCTCACATACTGAGGTTAACTAGAGTTCTCCTACAGAGCAAAGACTTGTCCATGTGGTTTTGCCTTCCTCTGTGCGTGTGGGTCTCCGGGCTCGGCTCCAACTCCGTTGAAATAGCCCCTGAAAAAAGATCTCCAAGAACCACTTTTCCCCCAGGCGGGAAGCGGAGTTCACAGGAAGCGGAACAAGCAAGCCTCCTTCGGGCAAGTAGATGCAGCCAACTAGCCTGTGGTTGGAAGCCTCTATTTGGAAGGAATGGTTAGCTTCTCCAAAAGAAGACCTCCAGATCTGCTCAGAAGATGGAAATTCCAGAGGCAGGGTCGAGGTTCCTGACGGTCCTTTACCAGCCTTGCAAAGACATTTCTAGATTCTAGCGTTATGTTCCATGAAGGAGCAGGCTTCAGGAATATGTCAGACTTGACTGGCGCCTTACTGGCCTCAGCTCAGCTATCGCCTTTCCGTTCAAACTAGGACAAGGGCCTACTTGGTGAAGGGTAAGGGTCTGCTTCTTTCCAAACTGCCAAAGGCTACAGCAAAGAGACCTCTGTCAAAGAGAGGGAAGTGGAAGCGGATGGATTCTCAAACAGGTGCTTTGCCACAAAGCATCTGTACCCCACGGAGAGAATCAGGCTGCATTTGCCCCTATGTTGGGTGTGTAGCTTCAAACACAGAGGTGTTTCTATAGGAGCCCAGAATGTTCCTGGGAGATGAGGTTCACTAGAGCTCTGCTACAGAGCATAGACCTGTCCATATGGTTTTGCCTTCCCCTGTGAGTTGGGTTCCCGATGTTCGCCCCAGCTCCGAGGAAGAAACCCCTGAGAAAACACCTCCAGGAACTGCTTTTCGTCCAGACTGGGAAACGCAGTTCACAGAAGGCAAGGCAAGCGAGCCTCCTGCAGAGAAAAAGAGGCCTTACTGCCCCTGGAGGAGCAGGCTGCAAGAGTGTGTGAGACCTGACTGGTGCCTTACTGGCCTCAGCTCCGCCATTGCATGTTCCTCTGAACTAGGACCCAGGCCTACTAGGAGAAGGGTTTGGGTGCGGATTTCTAAAAAACTGCCAAGGGCTACAGCAATGAGAACTCTCTCAGAGATAAGGGAGAGAATTGTATGGATTCTCAAGCTGTTTTCTGAATGACAGCGTTAAACCTTCACAGAGGGAATCAGGCTCTCTGACCCCATAAGTTGTCCCTGTAGGAACCAAGAACGTTCGTCAAAGACTGAGGTTCACTAGAGCTCTCTTAGAGAGCAAAGACTTGTTCATGTAGTTTTGCTTTCCTCTGTATGTGTGGGTCTCCGGGCATAACCTCAGCTCCGTGGAAACAACCCCTGAGCAAAGATCTCCAAGATCTGCTTTTCCCCCATGCTGGGAACCAGGGATCATAGGAGGCAGGAAAAGCAAGCCTCCTTCGGGCAAGAAGAGGCAGCCAACTAGCCTGTGTTTGGAAGCCTATATTTGCAAGGAATGGGTTAGCTTCTCCAGAAGGAGACCTCCAGATCTGCTCAGAAGATAGATATTCCAGAGGCAGGGTCGAGGTTCCTGACTGCCCTTTGCCAGCCTTGCAAAGACATTCCTAGATTCTAGCGCTATTTTCCATGAAGGAGCAGGCATCGGGAATATGTCAGAGTTGACGGGTGCCTTACTGGCCTCAGCTCAGCTATTGCCTTTCCTTTCAAACTAGGATCAGGGCCTACTTGGTAAAGGGTAAGGGTCTGCTTCTTTCCAAACTGCCAAGGGACACAGCAATGAGACCTCTGTCAAGGTGAGGGAAGCCTAAGAGGACGGATTCTCAAGCAGGTGCTTTGCTACAAAGCATCAGCACCCCACGGAGAGAACCAAGATCCCTGTTCCCCAATGTTGGGAGTGTAGCTTCACACACAGAGTTGTCTCTATAGGAGCCAAGAATGTTCCTGAGAGATTAGGTTCACTAAACCTCTCCTACAGAGCATAGACCTGTCCATGTGGTTTTTCCTTCCCCTGTGAGTTGGGTCCCCGAGGTCCACCACACCTCCGGGGAAACTGTCCCTGAGAAAAGATCTCCAGGAACCGCTTCGCTGAGGCTGGGAAACGCTGTTCACAGGAAGTAAGGCAAGCGAATCTCCTGCAGAGAAAAAGAGGCCTTACTGTCCCTGGAGGAGCAGGCTGCCAGAGTGTGTGAAACCTGACTGTTGCCTTACTGGCCTCAGTTCCACCATTGCCTGTTCCTCCGAACTAGGACCCAGGCCTATTTGGAGAAGCGTTTGGCTGCGGATTTCGACAAAGTGCCAAGGGCTACAGCAGTGAGAATTCTCTCAGCGGTAAGGGAGAGCATTTTATGGATTCTCAAGCTGTTTTCTGAACGACAGGGTCAAAATGAACTGAGAGAATCAGGCTCTCTGTGCCCCTATGTTAGGTACGCAGCTTCACACACACAAGTGTCTCTATAGGAGCCAAGAATGTTCCTGAGAGATGAGGTTCACTAGAAGTCTGCTACAGAGCATAGACCTGTCCATATGGTTTTGCCTTGCCCTGTGAGTTGGGTCCCCGAGGTCCGCCCCAGCTCAGGGGAAGGAGCCCCTGAGAAAAGATCTCCAGGGACCACTATTCCCCCAGGCTGGCAAACGCAGTTCACAGGAGGTAACGCAAGCGAGCCTCCTGCAAGGCACAACAGGTCTTAGTGTCCCTGGACGATCAGGCTGCCAGAGTGTGTGAGACCTGACTGGTGCCTTACTGGCCTCAGCTCCGCCATTGCATGTTCCTCCGAACTAGGACCCAGGCCTACTAGGAGAAGGGTTTGGGTATGGATTTCTAAATACTGCCAAGGGGTATAGCAATGAGAACTGTGTCACGGGTAAGGAAGAGCATTGTATGGATTTTCAAGCTGTTGTTTGAACGACAGCTTCAAAGCTGCACAGAGAGAATCAGACTCTGTGTCTCCATGTTCGGTACACAGCTTCACAGACAGGGGTGTCTCCATAGGAAACAAGAACGTTCCTGACAGAGTGAGGTTCACTAGAGCTCTCCTAGAGAGCAAAGACTTGTCCATGTGGTTTTTCTTCCCCTGTGCGTTTGGGGCTCCAGGCTCGGCCCCAGCTCCGTGGAAACAACCCCTGAGAAAAGATCTTCAAGATCCGCTTTTCCCAGAGGCTGGGATGTGGGGTTCATAGGAGGCGGGAAAAGCAGGCCTCCTTCAGAGAGCAAGAGGCAGCCAAGCGGCCTGCGTTTTGAAGCCTCTACTTGGAAGAATGGGTTAGCTTCCCCTAAGGGAGACCTCCAGATCTGTTCAGAAGTCGGTAATTCCAGAGGCAGTGTGCAGGGTCCTGACTGCCCTTTGCCAACCTTGCAAAGACATTCCTAGATTCTACAGTTATCTTCCTGAAGAAGCAGGCTTTGGGAATATGTCAGACTTGACTGGTGCCTTATTGGCCTCAGCTCAGCTATTGCCTTTCCATTCAAAGTAGGACAAAGGCCTACTTTATGAAGGGTAAGGGTCTTCTTCTTTCCAAACTGCCGAGGGCTACAGCAATGAGACCTCCGTAAATGCGAGGGAAGCATAAGCGGATGGATTATCAGGAAGGTTCTTTGCCACCAAGCATCAGCACCCCACGGAGAGAATCAGGCTCCCTTTGCCCCTATGTGGGGTGTGTAGATTCACACACAGTGGTGTCTCTACAGGAGCCAAGAATGTTCCTGAGAGATGAGGCTCACAAGAGCTATCCTACAGAGTGCTCACCTGTACATGTGGTTTCACCTTCCCCTGTGAGTTGGGTCCCCGAGGTCCGCCCCAGCTCCGAGAAAACAGCCTCTGAGAAAAGATCTCCAGGAACCGCTTTTCGCCCAGGCTGGGAAAAGCTGTTCACAGGAAGTAAGGCAAGTGAGCCTCCTGCAGAGAAAAAGAAGCCTTACTGTCCCTGGAGGAGCAGGCTGCCAGAGTGTGTGAAAACTGACTGGTGCCATAATGGTCTTAGCTCCGCCATTGCTTGTTCCTCCGAACTGGGACTCAGGCCTACTTGGAGAAGGGTTTAGCTGCAGATTTCTACAAACTGCCAAGGGCTACTGCAATGAGAACTCTCTCAGAGGTAAGGGCGAGAATTGTATGGATTCTCAAGCTGTTTTCTGAACGACAGCATTAAACCTGCACAGAGAGAATCAGGCTCTCTGCCGCCATGTTGGGTACGCAGTTTCACACACAGAGGTGTCCGCATAGGAGCCAAGAACGTTCGTCAAAGACTGAGGTTCACTAGAGCTCTCTTAGAGAGCAAAGACTTGTTCATGTGGTTTTGCCTTCCCCTGTATGTGTGGGTCTCTGGGCATAACCCCAGCTCCGTGGAAACAACCCCTGAGCAAAGATCTCCAAGATCTGCTTTTCCCCCATGCTGGAAACCAGGGATCATAGGAGGCAGGAAAAGCAAGCCTCCTTCAGGCAAGAAGAGGCAGCCAACCGGCCTGTGTTTGGAAGCCTCTATTTGCAAGGAATGGGTTAGCTTCTCCAGAAGGAGACCTCCAGATCTGCTCAGAAGATAGATATTCCAGAGGCAGGGTCGAGGTTCCTGACTGCCCTTTGCCAGCCTTGCAAAGACATTCCTAGATTCTAGCAATATTTTCCATGAAGGAGCAGGCATCGGGAATATGTCACAGTTGACGGGTGCCTCACTGGCCTCAGCTCAGCTATTGCCTTTCCTTTCAAACTAGGATCAGGGCCTACTTGGTGAAGGGTAAGGGTCTGCTTCTTTCCAAACTGCCAAGAGACACAGCAATGAGACCTCTGTCAAGGCGAGGGAAGCGTAAGCGGATGGATTCTCAAACAGGTGCTTTGCCACAAAGCATCAGCACCCCATGGAGAGAATCAGGCTCCCTGTGCCCCTATGTTCGGTGTGTAGCTTTACACACAGAGGTGTCTCTGTACGAGCCAAGAATGTTCCTAAGAGATGAGACACACTAACGTCTCCTACAGAGCATAGACCTGTCCATGTGGTTTTTCCTTCCCCTGTGAGATGGGTCCCCGAGGTCCACCCCAGCTCTGGGGATAGAGCCCCTGAGAAAAGATCTCCAGGAAACGCTGTTTGCCCAGGCTGGGAAACGCAGTTCACAGGAGGCCAGGCAAGCGAGCCTCCCACAGGGAAAAATAGGCCTTACTGTCCCTGGAGGAGCATGCTGCCAGAGTGTGTGACACCTGACTGGCGCCTTACTGACCTCAGCTCCGCCACTGCATGGCCATCCAAACCAGGACCCAGGCCTACTTGGAGAAGGGTTTGGGTGCGGATTTGTAAAAACTGCCAAGGGTTACAGCAATGAGAAGTCTCTCAGAGGTAAGGGAGAGCATTGTATGGATTCTTAAGCTGTTGTTTGAGTGACAGCTTCAAAGCTGCAAAGAGAGAATCAGGCCCTGTGTGCCCCCTTGTTGGGTACGCAGCTCCACACACAGAGGTATCCCCGTGGAATCCAAGACTTTCCTCACATACTGAGGTTAACTAGAGTTCTCCTACAGAGCAAAGACTTGTCCATGTGGTTTTGCCTTCCTCTGTGCGTGTGGGTCTCCGGGCTCGGCTCCAACTCCGTTGAAATAGCCCCTGAAAAAAGATCTCCAAGAACCACTTTTCCCCCAGGCGGGAAGCGGAGTTCACAGGAAGCGGAACAAGCAAGCCTCCTTCGGGCAAGTAGATGCAGCCAACTAGCCTGTGGTTGGAAGCCTCTATTTGGAAGGAATGGTTAGCTTCTCCAAAAGAAGACCTCCAGATCTGCTCAGAAGATGGAAATTCCAGAGGCAGGGTCGAGGTTCCTGACGGTCCTTTACCAGCCTTGCAAAGACATTTCTAGATTCTAGCGTTATGTTCCATGAAGGAGCAGGCTTCAGGAATATGTCAGACTTGACTGGCGCCTTACTGGCCTCAGCTCAGCTATCGCCTTTCCGTTCAAACTAGGACAAGGGCCTACTTGGTGAAGGGTAAGGGTCTGCTTCTTTCCAAACTGCCAAAGGCTACAGCAAAGAGACCTCTGTCAAAGAGAGGGAAGTGGAAGCGGATGGATTCTCAAACAGGTGCTTTGCCACAAAGCATCTGTACCCCACGGAGAGAATCAGGCTGCATTTGCCCCTATGTTGGGTGTGTAGCTTCAAACACAGAGGTGTTTCTATAGGAGCCCAGAATGTTCCTGGGAGATGAGGTTCACTAGAGCTCTGCTACAGAGCATAGACCTGTCCATATGGTTTTGCCTTCCCCTGTGAGTTGGGTTCCCGATGTTCGCCCCAGCTCCGAGGAAGAAACCCCTGAGAAAACACCTCCAGGAACTGCTTTTCGTCCAGACTGGGAAACGCAGTTCACAGAAGGCAAGGCAAGCGAGCCTCCTGCAGAGAAAAAGAGGCCTTACTGCCCCTGGAGGAGCAGGCTGCAAGAGTGTGTGAGACCTGACTGGTGCCTTACTGGCCTCAGCTCCGCCATTGCATGTTCCTCTGAACTAGGACCCAGGCCTACTAGGAGAAGGGTTTGGGTGCGGATTTCTAAAAAACTGCCAAGGGCTACAGCAATGAGAACTCTCTCAGAGATAAGGGAGAGAATTGTATGGATTCTCAAGCTGTTTTCTGAATGACAGCGTTAAACCTTCACAGAGGGAATCAGGCTCTCTGACCCCATAAGTTGTCCCTGTAGGAACCAAGAACGTTCGTCGAAGACTGAGGTTCACTAGAGCTCTCTTAGAGAGCAAAGACTTGTTCATGTAGTTTTGCTTTCCTCTGTATGTGTGGGTCTCCGGGCATAACCTCAGCTCCGTGGAAACAACCCCTGAGCAAAGATCTCCAAGATCTGCTTTTCCCCCATGCTGGGAACCAGGGATCATAGGAGGCAGGAAAAGCAAGCCTCCTTCGGGCAAGAAGAGGCAGCCAACTAGCCTGTGTTTGGAAGCCTATATTTGCAAGGAATGGGTTAGCTTCTCCAGAAGGAGACCTCCAGATCTGCTCAGAAGATAGATATTCCAGAGGCAGGGTCGAGGTTCCTGACTGCCCTTTGCCAGCCTTGCAAAGACATTCCTAGATTCTAGCGCTATTTTCCATGAAGGAGCAGGCATCGGGAATATGTCAGAGTTGACGGGTGCCTTATGGCCTCAGCTCAGCTATTGCCTTTCCTTTCAAACTAGGATCAGGGCCTACTTGGTAAAGGGTAAGGGTCTGCTTCTTTCCAAACTGCCAAGGGACACAGCAATGAGACCTCTGTCAAGGTGAGGGAAGCCTAAGAGGACGGATTCTCAAGCAGGTGCTTTGCTACAAAGCATCAGCACCCCACGGAGAGAACCAAGATCCCTGTTCCCCAATGTTGGGAGTGTAGCTTCACACACAGAGTTGTCTCTATAGGAGCCAAGAATGTTCCTGAGAGATTAGGTTCACTAAACCTCTCCTACAGAGCATAGACCTGTCCATGTGGTTTTTCCTTCCCCTGTGAGTTGGGTCCCCGAGGTCCACCACACCTCCGGGGAAACTGTCCCTGAGAAAAGATCTCCAGGAACCGCTTCGCTGAGGCTGGGAAACGCTGTTCACAGGAAGTAAGGCAAGCGAATCTCCTGCAGAGAAAAAGAGGCCTTACTGTCCCTGGAGGAGCAGGCTGCCAGAGTGTGTGAAACCTGACTGTTGCCTTACTGGCCTCAGTTCCACCATTGCCTGTTCCTCCGAACTAGGACCCAGGCCTATTTGGAGAAGCGTTTGGCTGCGGATTTCGACAAAGTGCCAAGGGCTACAGCAGTGAGAATTCTCTCAGCGGTAAGGGAGAGCATTTTATGGATTCTCAAGCTGTTTTCTGAACGACAGGGTCAAAATGAACTGAGAGAATCAGGCTCTCTGTGCCCCTATGTTAGGTACGCAGCTTCACACACACAAGTGTCTCTATAGGAGCCAAGAATGTTCCTGAGAGATGAGGTTCACTAGAAGTCTGCTACAGAGCATAGACCTGTCCATATGGTTTTGCCTTGCCCTGTGAGTTGGGTCCCCGAGGTCCGCCCCAGCTCAGGGGAAGGAGCCCCTGAGAAAAGATCTCCAGGGACCACTATTCCCCCAGGCTGGCAAACGCAGTTCACAGGAGGTAACGCAAGCGAGCCTCCTGCAAGGCACAACAGGTCTTAGTGTCCCTGGACGATCAGGCTGCCAGAGTGTGTGAGACCTGACTGGTGCCTTACTGGCCTCAGCTCCGCCATTGCATGTTCCTCCGAACTAGGACCCAGGCCTACTAGGAGAAGGGTTTGGGTATGGATTTCTAAATACTGCCAAGGGGTATAGCAATGAGAACTGTGTCACGGGTAAGGAAGAGCATTGTATGGATTTTCAAGCTGTTGTTTGAACGACAGCTTCAAAGCTGCACAGAGAGAATCAGACTCTGTGTCTCCATGTTCGGTACACAGCTTCACAGACAGGGGTGTCTCCATAGGAAACAAGAACGTTCCTGACAGAGTGAGGTTCACTAGAGCTCTCCTAGAGAGCAAAGACTTGTCCATGTGGTTTTTCTTCCCCTGTGCGTTTGGGGCTCCAGGCTCGGCCCCAGCTCCGTGGAAACAACCCCTGAGAAAAGATCTTCAAGATCCGCTTTTCCCAGAGGCTGGGATGTGGGGTTCATAGGAGGCGGGAAAAGCAGGCCTCCTTCAGAGAGCAAGAGGCAGCCAAGCGGCCTGCGTTTTGAAGCCTCTACTTGGAAGAATGGGTTAGCTTCCCCTAAGGGAGACCTCCAGATCTGTTCAGAAGTCGGTAATTCCAGAGGCAGTGTGCAGGGTCCTGACTGCCCTTTGCCAACCTTGCAAAGACATTCCTAGATTCTACAGTTATCTTCCTGAAGAAGCAGGCTTTGGGAATATGTCAGACTTGACTGGTGCCTTATTGGCCTCAGCTCAGCTATTGCCTTTCCATTCAAAGTAGGACAAAGGCCTACTTTATGAAGGGTAAGGGTCTTCTTCTTTCCAAACTGCCGAGGGCTACAGCAATGAGACCTCCGTAAATGCGAGGGAAGCATAAGCGGATGGATTATCAGGAAGGTTCTTTGCCACCAAGCATCAGCACCCCACGGAGAGAATCAGGCTCCCTTTGCCCCTATGTGGGGTGTGTAGATTCACACACAGTGGTGTCTCTACAGGAGCCAAGAATGTTCCTGAGAGATGAGGCTCACAAGAGCTATCCTACAGAGTGCTCACCTGTACATGTGGTTTCACCTTCCCCTGTGAGTTGGGTCCCCGAGGTCCGCCCCAGCTCCGAGAAAACAGCTTCTGAGAAAAGATCTCCAGGAACCGCTTTTCGCCCAGGCTGGGAAAAGCTGTTCACAGGAAGTAAGGCAAGTGAGCCTCCTGCAGAGAAAAAGAAGCCTTACTGTCCCTGGAGGAGCAGGCTGCCAGAGTGTGTGAAAACTGACTGGTGCCATAATGGTCTTAGCTCCGCCATTGCTTGTTCCTCCGAACTGGGACTCAGGCCTACTTGGAGAAGGGTTTAGCTGCAGATTTCTACAAACTGCCAAGGGCTACTGCAATGAGAACTCTCTCAGAGGTAAGGGCGAGAATTGTATGGATTCCCAAGCTGTTTTCTGAACGACAGCATTAAACCTGCACAGAGAGAATCAGGCTCTCTGCCGCCATGTTGGGTACGCAGTTTCACACACAGAGGTGTCCGCATAGGAGCCAAGAACGTTCGTCAAAGACTGAGGTTCACTAGAGCTCTCTTAGAGAGCAAAGACTTGTTCATGTGGTTTTGCCTTCCCCTGTATGTGTGGGTCTCTGGGCATAACCCCAGCTCCGTGGAAACAACCCCTGAGCAAAGATCTCCAAGATCTGCTTTTCCCCCATGCTGGAAACCAGGGATCATAGGAGGCAGGAAAAGCAAGCCTCCTTCAGGCAAGAAGAGGCAGCCAACCGGCCTGTGTTTGGAAGCCTCTATTTGCAAGGAATGGGTTAGCTTCTCCAGAAGGAGACCTCCAGATCTGCTCAGAAGATAGATATTCCAGAGGCAGGGTCGAGGTTCCTGACTGCCCTTTGCCAGCCTTGCAAAGACATTCCTAGATTCTAGCAATATTTTCCATGAAGGAGCAGGCATCGGGAATATGTCACAGTTGACGGGTGCCTCACTGGCCTCAGCTCAGCTATTGCCTTTCCTTTCAAACTAGGATCAGGGCCTACTTGGTGAAGGGTAAGGGTCTGCTTCTTTCCAAACTGCCAAGAGACACAGCAATGAGACCTCTGTCAAGGCGAGGGAAGCGTAAGCGGATGGATTCTCAAACAGGTGCTTTGCCACAAAGCATCAGCACCCCATGGAGAGAATCAGGCTCCCTGTGCCCCTATGTTCGGTGTGTAGCTTTACACACAGAGGTGTCTCTGTACGAGCCAAGAATGTTCCTAAGAGATGAGACACACTAACGTCTCCTACAGAGCATAGACCTGTCCATGTGGTTTTTCCTTCCCCTGTGAGATGGGTCCCCGAGGTCCACCCCAGCTCTGGGGATAGAGCCCCTGAGAAAAGATCTCCAGGAACCGCTGTTTGCCCAGGCTGGGAAACGCAGTTCACAGGAGGCCAGGCAAGCGAGCCTCCCACAGGGAAAAATAGGCCTTACTGTCCCTGGAGGAGCACGCTGCCAGAGTGTGTGACACCTGACTGGTGCCTTACTGACCTCAGCTCCGCCACTGCATGGCCATCCAAACCAGGACCCAGGCCTACTTGGAGAAGGGTTTGGGTGTGGATTTGTAAAAACTGCCAAGGGTTACAGCAATGAGAAGTCTCTCAGAGGTAAGGGAGAGCATTGTATGGATTCTTAAGCTGTTGTTTGAGTGACAGCTTCAAAGCTGCAAAGAGAGAATCAGGCCCTGTGTGCCCCCTTGTTGGGTACGCAGCTCCACACACAGAGGTATCCCCGTGGAATCCAAGACTTTCCTCACATACTGAGGTTAACTAGAGTTCTCCTACAGAGCAAAGACTTGTCCATGTGGTTTTGCCTTCCTCTGTGCGTGTGGGTCTCCGGGCTCGGCTCCAACTCCGTTGAAATAGCCCCTGAAAAAAGATCTCCAAGAACAACTTTTCCCCCAGGCGGGAAGCGGAGTTCACAGGAAGCGGAACAAGCAAGCCTCCTTCGGGCAAGTAGATGCAGCCAACTAGCCTGTGGTTGGAAGCCTCTATTTGGAAGGAATGGTTAGCTTCTCCAAAAGAAGACCTCCAGATCTGCTCAGAAGATGGAAATTCCAGAGGCAGGGTCGAGGTTCCTGACGGTCCTTTACCAGCTTTGCAAAGACATTTCTAGATTCTAGCGTTATGTTCCATGAAGGAGCAGGCTTCAGGAATATGTCAGACTTGACTGGCGCCTTACTGGCCTCAGCTCAGCTATCGCCTTTCCGTTCAAACTAGGACAAGGGCCTACTTGGTGAAGGGTAAGGGTCTGCTTCTTTCCAAACTGCCAAAGGCTACAGCAAAGAGACCTCTGTCAAAGAGAGGGAAGTGGAAGCGGATGGATTCTCAAACAGGTGCTTTGCCACAAAGCATCTGTACCCCACGGAGAGAATCAGGCTGCATTTGCCCCTATGTTGGGTGTGTAGCTTCAAACACAGAGGTGTTTCTATAGGAGCCCAGAATGTTCCTGGGAGATGAGGTTCACTAGAGCTCTGCTACAGAGCATAGACCTGTCCATATGGTTTTGCCTTCCCCTGTGAGTTGGGTTCCCGATGTTCGCCCCAGCTCCGAGGAAGAAACCCCTGAGAAAACACCTCCAGGAACTGCTTTTCGTCCAGACTGGGAAACGCAGTTCACAGAAGGCAAGGCAAGCGAGCCTCCTGCAGAGAAAAAGAGGCCTTACTGCCCCTGGAGGAGCAGGCTGCAAGAGTGTGTGAGACCTGACTGGTGCCTTACTGGCCTCAGCTCCGCCATTGCATGTTCCTCTGAACTAGGACCCAGGCCTACTAGGAGAAGGGTTTGGGTGCGGATTTCTAAAAAACTGCCAAGGGCTACAGCAATGAGAACTCTCTCAGAGATAAGGGAGAGAATTGTATGGATTCTCAAGCTGTTTTCTGAATGACAGCGTTAAACCTTCACAGAGGGAATCAGGCTCTCTGACCCCATAAGTTGTCCCTGTAGGAACCAAGAACGTTCGTCAAAGACTGAGGTTCACTAGAGCTCTCTTAGAGAGCAAAGACTTGTTCATGTAGTTTTGCTTTCCTCTGTATGTGTGGGTCTCCGGGCATAACCTCAGCTCCGTGGAAACAACCCCTGAGCAAAGATCTCCAAGATCTGCTTTTCCCCCATGCTGGGAACCAGGGATCATAGGAGGCAGGAAAAGCAAGCCTCCTTCGGGCAAGAAGAGGCAGCCAACTAGCCTGTGTTTGGAAGCCTATATTTGCAAGGAATGGGTTAGCTTCTCCAGAAGGAGACCTCCAGATCTGCTCAGAAGATAGATATTCCAGAGGCAGGGTCGAGGTTCCTGACTGCCCTTTGCCAGCCTTGCAAAGACATTCCTAGATTCTAGCGCTATTTTCCATGAAGGAGCAGGCATCGGGAATATGTCAGAGTTGACGGGTGCCTTACTGGCCTAAGCTCAGCTATTGCCTTTCCTTTCAAACTAGGATCAGGGCCTACTTGGTAAAGGGTAAGGGTCTGCTTCTTTCCAAACTGCCAAGGGACACAGCAATGAGACCTCTGTCAAGGCGAGGGAAGCGTAAGCGGATGGATTCTCAAACAGGTGCTTTGCCACAAAGCATCAGCACCCCACGGAGTGAATCAGGCTCCCTGTGCCCCTATGTTCGGTGTGTAGCTTTACACACAGAGGTGCCTCTCTACGAGCCAAGAATGTTCCTAAGACTTGAGATTCACTAAGGTCTCCTACAGAGCATAGACTTGTCCGTGTAGTTTTGCCTTCCCCTGTGAGTTGGGTCCCCGAGGTCCACCCCAGCTCCGGGGAAACAACTCCTTAGAAAAGATCTCCAGGAACCGCTTTTCGCCCAGGCTGGGAAACGCAGTTCACAGGAGGCAAGGCAAGCGAGACTCCTGAAGGGAAAAAGAGGCCTTACTGTCCCTGGAGGAGCAGGCTACCAGAATGTGTGACACCTGACTGGTGCCTTACTGACCTCAGCTCCGCCATTGCATGGCCATCCAAACCAGGACCCAGGCCTACTTGGAGAAGGGTTTGGGTGCGGATTTCTAAAAACTGCCAAGGGCTACAGCAATGAGAACTCTCTCAGAGGTAAGGGAGAGCATTGTATGGATTCTCAACATGTTGTTCTAATGACAGCTTCAAAGCTGCAAAGAGAGAATCTGTCTCTCTGTGCCCCCTTGTTGGGTACGCAGCTTCACACACAGGGGTGACTCCATAGGAGTCAAGAACGTTCCTGACAGAGTAAGTTTCACTTAGAGGTCTCCTGGAGAACAAAGACTTGTCCATGTGGTTTTCCTTCCCCTGTGCAATTGGGTCTCTGGTCTCGGCCCCAGCTCCATGGAAAAAACCCCTGAGAAAAGATCTTCAATATCCGCTTTTCCCAGAGCCTGGGAAGCTGGGTTCATAGGAGGCAGGAAAAGCAAGCCTCCTTCGGGCACGAAGAGGCAGCCGACCGGCCTGTTTTGGGAAGTCTCAATATGGAAGGAATGAGTTAGATTCTCCTAAAGGAGACCTCCAGATCTGCTCAGAAATCAGTAATTCCAGAGGCAGGGTGCAGGCTCCTGACTGCCCTTTGCCAGCCTTGCAGAGACATTCCTAGATTCCAGCGTTATTTTCCATGAAGGAGCAGGCTTCAGGAATATGTCAGACTTGACTGGCGCCTTATTGGCCTCAGCTCAGCTCTTGCCTTTCCTTTCAAACGAGGACAAGGGCCCACTTTATGAAAGGTAAGGGTCCTCTTCTTTCCAAACTGCCAAGGGCTACAGCAATGAGACCCCTGTCAAGGCGAGGGAAGCGTAAGCTGATGGATTCTCAAGCAGGTGCTTTGCCACAAAGCATCAGCACCCCACGGAAAGAATCTGGCTCCCTTTGCCCCTACGTTGCGTGTGTAGCTACACACACAGAGGTGTCTCGATAGGAGCCAAGAATGTTCCTGAGAGAGGAGGTTCACAGTTGGGGGCCAGAGTGAGGCACTCCGCCCATGGCAAAGGTCATGAGGAAGGAGGCTCGACATACGCAAAGGCGGGATCGAGCCTCAGGAGTCCCCCTGGAAATCCTCGAGCATCTACCCCCATCACCAGAGCCTGCCTACCTTACTACTTTGTGCTCTCACCTACACCTCTGACTTTACAGGGGGCTGTCCCCCACCACCTCTTTCGGAGAAGGAGTTAACCTAGAGCTCCAGTTGATAAAAACCCCTGGGTGTGACAAGAGTTTTTTAACCTACAAACTCCTCTGAAGGTTCTCTAGCCTGCCTGACAGGCTTGTCCGGCCACATGTGATTGCTCACAGCCTCTCAACCATGAGAGGCACGAGATGCTTTAAACCTTCTAAAAACAGGTTCCTTAGGAAAGTTAGAAAATTATTAGTATAAGTATAATGGGCTGATTAAAAATCATATTGGTGAAGGGTTTTTCATTTGTTGAGCTGATGTTTACTGCTAAGTCTCCACATCCCCTGCCCTTATACACATTAATGAATATATAGAAGAAATAAGTATTAACCTTTGATATAAATCACGTTAGACCTTAGGCTAAGTACATTCTTTCCTTAACTAAAACCCACTACACCCTCACCCTATAGGAATGTAACTTTATTTGGGTGGCGTCTGTTTTAAGAATAATCACCCCTGGAGAAATAAGTGTCCTGGTTGACTGACCGCTGTCACAAGGAGAGGGTCGTAAATTGTCAGCAGGCCCCCCGGCCAGAAGATGATGTAACACCCCTAAGACCTCTGTATACTTTTGTATGAAGCACCTGACTTTGATAAAAGTCAGGACTGCTGACCCCACGTGACTTTTGCATAACATCTCAGTGTATAAAAGTAGACCATGGAAAATAAAGAATTGGGATCAGTTTCTCGAAATACTGGTCTCCCCATGTCTCTCTCTCTCTCTCTCTCACTCTGGTTGAGTCTCCATCTGGAGCGCGGAACCCACCAAGCTTACTAATTTTGCCTGGGCTTCTAAGATCCGACCGGGGAGGCCTCAGTGTCTCCTCTCCTTCGGGAGAACGGAAGGACGCCTGCGGCCTACGTAAGTGGTGCAAGCTTCTTGTCTTGAAGTTTTATTGGTCCCCCGCGTAAACCAAGCTACTCAGCCTCTTTTCTCCACTGAATTTTCCTACTGAACTATCCTCATTTTATTACTCTTTATATCCTTAATTAACGTTTAATTAAGCAGTTGTTCCCTGACCCTCGCCTACGCCGTCTCTGCTTCGAATACCCTGGATCAGCTGGGGCTGGACCCCGGCAGTTCACTAGAGATCTCCTACAGAGCATAGACCTGTCCATTTGGTTTTGCCTTCCCCTGTGAGTTGGGTCCCCGAGGTCCGCCCCAACTCCGGGGAAACAGCCCCTGAGAAAAGATCTCCAGGAACTGCTTTCTGCCCAGGCTGGGAAACGCTGTTCACAGGAAGTAAGGCAAGCGAGCCTCCTGAAGGGAAATAGAGGCCTTACTGTCCCTGGAGGAGCAGGCTGCCAGAGTGTGTGACACC
Source organism: Bubalus kerabau (assembly GCF_029407905.1). Classification (NCBI taxonomy): domain Eukaryota; kingdom Metazoa; phylum Chordata; class Mammalia; order Artiodactyla; family Bovidae; genus Bubalus; species Bubalus kerabau. The sequence continues at coordinate 820,952 of NW_026577905.1, forward strand.
TGACTGGTGCCTTACTGGCCTCAGCTCCGCTATTGCATGTTCATCTGAACTTGAACCCAGGCCTACTTGGAGAAGTGTTTGTGTGTCGATTTCCAGAAACTGCGAAGGGCTACAGCAATGATAACTCTCTCAGTGGTAAGGGAGAGCATTGTGTGGATTCTCAATTTGTTGTTTGAATGACAGCGTCAAAGCTGCACAGAGAGAATCAGGTCTCTGTGTCTCTATGTTGGCTATGCAGCTTCCCACACAGAGATGTCCCCGTTGGAGCCAAGAACATTCCCCATAGACTGAGGTTCACTAGAGCACTCCTAGAGAGCAAAGACTTATCCATGCGGTTTTCCCTTCCCCTGTGCGTGTGGGTCTCCGGGATCGGCCCCTGCTCCGTGGAAACAGCCTCTGAGAAAAGATCTCCAAGAACCTCTTATCCCCCAGGCTGGGAAGCGGAGTTCGCAGGAGGTGGGATAAGCAAGCTTCCTTCGGCAAGAAGAGACAGCCAACCGGCCTGTGTTTGGAAGCCTATATTTGCAAGGAATGGGTTAGTTTCTCCTGACCGAGACCGCCAGATGTGCTGAGAAGATAGAAATTCCAGAGGCAGGGTCGAGGTTCCTGACTGCCCTTTGCCAGCCTTGCAAAGACATTCCCAGATTCTAACGTTATTTTCCATGAAGGAGCAGGCATCGGGAATATGTCAGACTTGACTGGCGCCTTACTGGCCTCAGCTCAGCTACTGCCTTTCCATTCAAACAAGGACAAGGGCCTACTTGGTGAAGGGTAAGGGTCAGCTTCTTTCCAAACTGCCAAGGACTACAGCAATGAGACCTCTGTCAAGGTGAGGGAAGCCTATGCGGATGGATTCTTAGCAGGTGCTTTGCCACAAAGCATCAGCACCCACGGAGAGAATCAGACTCCCTTTGCCACTATGTTGGGTGTGTAGCTTCATGCACAGAGGTGTCTCTGTAGAAGCCAAGAATGTTCCTGAGAGATGAGGTTCACTAGAGCTCTCCTACAGAGCATAGACCTGTCCATGTGGTTTTGTCTTCCCCTGTGAGTTGGGCCCCCGAGGTCCGACCCAGCTCCAGGGAAACAACCCCTGAGAAAAAATCTCCAGGAACAGCTTTGCGCCCAGGCTGGGAAATGCAGTTCACAGGAGGCAAGGCAAGCGAGCCTCCTGCAGGGAAAAAGAGGCCTTACTGCTCCTGGACGATCAGGCTTCAAGAATGTGTGAGACCTCACTTGTGCCTTACTGGCCTCAGCTCCGCCGTTGCCTGTTGTTCCGAGCTAGGACCCAGGCCTACTTGGAGAAGGGTTAGGGTGCAGATTTCTACAAACTGTCAAGGACTACAGCAATGAGAATTCTCTTAGCAGTAAGGGAGAGCATTGTATGGATTCTCAAGCTGTTGTTTGAATGACAGCTTCAAAGCTACACAGAGAGAATCAGGGTCTCTGTTCCCCTATTTTGGCTGTGCAGCTTCACACACAGAATTTGACTCTGTTGGAGCCAGAAATATTCCTGAAAGACTTAGGCTCACCAAAGCTGTCCTCCAGAGCAAAGACATTGGATGTGGTTTTGCCTTCCCTTGCCAGTATGGGTCCCCTAGCTTGGCCCCAGCTCCGGGGATACAGCCTCTGAAAAAAATCTTGCAAGAAGCGATTTTTCCTCCAGGCTGTTAAGCGGAATTCGCAGTTTGCAAGTTAAGGAAGCCTGCTTCGTGGAAGAGCAAGCAGCCAACTGGCCCTGTGTTAGGAAGCCTGTATTTGAAAGGAATGGGTTAGCTTCTACAGCGGGAGAACCTCAGATCTGCTCAGGGGGCTGAAATACTAGAGTCAGGGTCGAGGTTCTCCCTTGTCCTTTGCGCACCTTGCAAAGACATTCCTAGCTTCTAGCGTTAGTGTCCCTGTAGTAGCAGGCTGCAGGAGCGTGTGATAAATGACTGCCGCGTTCCTGTCCTCAGCTCCGCTATTGACTTTCTATTCGAACTAGAACCCAGGCCTACTTTGAGAGGGGTTAGAGTCCAGTGTTTCCAAACTGCCAAGGGCTACGGCAATGCGAGCTCTGTCAGAGGTAAGAAAAGAGCAATTGGTTGGATTCTTCAGCTGCTGCGTGGCTGCACAGATTCCGAGCCGCATGGAGAGCATGAGGCTCCTTGTGGCCCTATTTTGGGTACGCAGCAACATGCACACAGAATGTCTGTGTTCACTTATGTACAGGCTTATGTACACTAGAGCTCTCCTACAGAGCAAAGACCACTCAGTGGGCTCCAAGAGATACCTGTCGCGACTCGAGAAGAGAGTGGAGTCCTTTGCTTCCCCTTGAGATGAGGCCTGACTCCCCGGGTGAGTATGGAATGCAACCCCAAATCCCTGTCGCCTATGGAGAGGAACATTAAGTCCTGGATACAAGCCTAGATGAGGTCTAGTTTGCCCTTCAGTGAATGGAGCCCAATCCCCAGCTCTCCCTGGCAACTCGAATGGAAGATTGGACTTCCTGGGCCAACACAAGAGGAAGCCTGAATTCCCCGTCGTAACTCGAGAATCCCACCGCAACTCGAGAAAATCCACGTGCTTCCCTCGTCATCGCAAGATGAGGCCCTTTGTCCGCTACAGCATCTCAAGAGAAGTCCACGTTCCATCCTGAAGTGCGAAAAGGTACTTGGCACCCTTGATGCGACCCCAAAAGTTCCGCGACATACCAGAGTCACTCAAGGGGAACACCGAGGTTCCCGGCACCACTTCATCTGACCCCTTCTCCTCTCCTGATTGCGACAGGAGGGTCGACTCCACTTCTCTGTCTGCAAGGGGTTCCCGACCTTCCGGGCGCACCTCAGGATGAGGCCGGTCTCATGAGGAAGTTCGAGACGTAGCCTCGTGGGTGGTGCCACATACCGAAAGACCCCAATTTCACGGTCCACTCTTGAAAAGAACCCGATGCCAGCACACCTCTCTGAAGGAAATCCTGTGGATGAAGGCACAACACGAAGGGGCACTGACACCTTCGTGCATCGTCCAGAAAAACCCGCAGGTCCCACAGACATTTCGACAAGTGGCGTGTCACCCTGTAAACAACTCGAAAGGCAAACGAAGGTCCATTCCTCAACAGAAGACTAGGTGTGACTCTCTTGTCCCTACTCTGCAGGGACCATGGGATCCGAGTCAGAAACGGAGAGGAAGCCTGAGGTTCCTGCGTCCACTCGAGATGAGGCCCTCTTCCATTGCACCACACCCAGTGGAGTCCCGAGAGGCCCCTACCAACTCCACAGTATCCCTGAGTTCTCAGAGGCACAATGAGAAGCTCCCTGAGGTCACAGGCACAAGTCGAGGGAACCCTGGGTTTTTTGCCGCGACTCGAGAAAGACCTCGAGAGTGCTTCAAAATGTGTTGAGTCGCGATTCCCCTACAATGACTCGAGCGCCATGACACGCTCCCCCTCGCCACGCGCATGGAGACCTGACTAACCTGGCACTGCACTAGAGGCTCCCTGAGATCCTCATCGTACCTCGTGAGGAAATCCACACTGGCGTGGCAGCTCGAGGAAACACATGAGACACCCAGGTCATCGCGAGATGAGGGCCTTATTTTCCTGCATGGCCTGGAGACCAATCACGAGTCCTCTCTCCAAACTGAAGAGGAGGCTGGACTCCCTTGAGGCCGCTCAGGGGGCTCCAAGAGATCCGCGTCACGACTCGAGAGGAGAGCAGAGTCCTTGGCTTCCCCTCGAGACGAGGCCTGACTCCCCGGGGGAGCCTGGAATGCAACCCCGAGATCACTGCCTTCCCTGGAGAGGAATATTAGGTCCCGGACACACGCCTAGGTGAGGTCTCTTGGGCCCTGCAGTGACTCGAGCGCAACCCCCAGCTCCCCTCGTAACTCGAGGGGAAGATTGGGCTTCCCAGGGCCAACCCAAGAGGAAGGCTGTGATCCCCGTCGTAACTCGAGAATCCCGCCGCAACTCGAGAAAAACCACGTGGTTCCCACCTCTTGGCAAGATGAGGCCCTTGCCCGCAATGGTGTCTCAAGGGAAGTCCCCTGTTCCGCCCTGAAGGGCGAAGCGGTCCCTGACAGCCTTCCTGCGACACCCAAAAGTTCCCCAACATGCCAGGTTCCGTCAAGGGGAACACCGAGGGTCCCGCCACCCCGTCATCTGAGCCCCTTCTCCCCTCCGGATCGCGAAAGGAGAGTCAATTCCCCTGCATGGTCTGGAAGGGGTTCCCGGCCTTCCCGGCGCACCTCAGGATGAGGCCGGCCTCACGAGGAAATTGGAGACGAGCCACGTGGGTGGTGCCACATGCCCAACGCCCCCGATTCCCCGGTCCGCTCTTGAGAAGGACCCGAGGCCCGGACCCCTCTTCGAAGGCAACCCTGTGGGTGAAGGCACCACACGAAGGGGCACTGCCAACCCCTTGCACAGTCCGCAAAGACCCGCGGGTTGAAAACACAGCTCGACGAGGGGCCTGAGATCCCCTGAGCAACTCGAGAGGCAAGCGGGGTTCCCTTCCTCAGACAAGACGAGGCCTGACTCTCCTGTCCCAACTCTGCAGGGACCCTGCGGTCGGAGTCCGAAACGGAGAGGAAGCCTGAGGTTCCTGCCTCCCCTCGAGCTGAGGCCCTCTTCCGTTGCGCCAGACCCAGCGGAGTCCCGAGGGTCACCGCCAACTCCACAGGATCCCTCGCCTCTCAGAGGCACCCTGGGAAGTTCCCTAAGGTCCCCGGCACAAGGCGAGGGAAACGAGGGTTTCCCGCCGCCCTCCGACAAAGAATTCGAGAGTCCTTCTTCAACGCGTCTCGAGGCCCTAGTCCCCTCCCGCGACTCGAGAGCCAGGACGCGCTCGCCCTCGCCACGCGCATGGAGACCTGACTTCCCTGGCGCCGCACGAGAGGCTCCCTGAGATTCTCGTCGTGCCTCGGGAGAAAACCCCCACGGGTGCCGCAGCTCGAGGAAACCCCTGAGACGGCCCCGTCCTCGCGAGCTGAGGGCCTTCTTTTCCTGCATGGCCTGCAGAGCAATCCCGGGTCCTCTCTCCAAACGGAAGAGGAGTCTGGTCAATTGAGGCCGCTCAGGGGGCTCCAAGAGACCCGTGTCGCGACTCGAGAGGAGAGCGGAATTCTTGGCTTTCCCTCCAGACGAGGCCTGACTCCCCGGGGGAGCCTGGAATGCAACCCTGAGATCCCTGCCTTCCCTGGAGAGGAATATTAGGTCCCGGACACACGCCTAGGTGAGGTTTCTTGGGCCCTGCAGTGACTCGAGCGCAACCCCCAGCTCTCCCTCGCAACCCGAGGGGAAGATTGGGCTTCCCAGGGCCAACCCAAGAGGAAGGCTGAGATCCCCCTCGTAAATCGAGATTCCCGCCGCAACTCGAGAAAAACCACGGGGTTCCCACCTCTTGGCAAGATGAGGCCCTTGCCCGTGACGGCGTCTCAAGGGAAGTCCCCTGTTCCGCCCTGAAGGGCGAAACGGTCCCTGACAGCCTTCCTGCGACCCCCAAGTTCACCGACACGCCGGGTTCCCTCGAGGGGAACACCGAGGGTCCCGGCACCGCTTCCTCTGAGCCCCTTCTCCCCTCCGGAACGCGACAGGAGTGTCGATTCCCCTGCGTGGTCTGGAAGGGGTTCCCGGCCTTCCCGGCGCACCTCAGGATGAGGCCGGTCTCACGAGGAAATTCAAGACGAGCCACGTGGGTGGTGCCACATGCCGAACGCCCCCGATTCCCGGGTCCGCTCTTGAGAAGGACCCGAGTCCCGGACTCCTCTTCGAAGGCAACCCTGTGGGTGAAGGCACAACACGAAGGGGCACAGCCACCCCCGTGCATCGTCCGCAAAGACCCGCGGGTTCCACACACAGCTCGACGAGGGGCCTGAGACCCCCTGAGCAACTCGCGAGGCAAGCGTGGTTCCCTTCCTCAGACAAGACGAGGCCTGACTCTCCTGTCCCAACTCTGCAGGGACCCTGCGGTCGGAGTCCGAAACGGAGAGGAAGCCTGAGGTTCTTGCCTCCCCTCGAGGTGAGGCCCTCTTCCGTTGCGCCAGACCCAGTGCAGTCCCGAGAGGCCCCGCCAATTCCTCAGGATCCCTCGCCTCTCAGAGGCACCCTGGAAGTTCCCTAAGGTCCCCGGCAGAAGGCGAGGGAAACGAGGGTTTCCCGCCGCCCCCCGAGAAAGACCTCGAGAGTCCTTCTTCAACGCATCTCGAGGCCCTAGTCCCCTCCCGTGACTCGAGAGCCATGACGCGCTGCCCCTCCCCACGCGCATGGAGGCCTGACTTCCCTGGCGCCGCACAAGAGGCTCCCTGAGATCCCCGTCGTGCCTCGGGAGAAACCCCACACTGGCGCCGCAGCTCGAGAAAACCCACGAGACGCCCCCGTTATCGTGAGATGAGGGCCATCATTCACTGCATGGCCTGGAGGGCAATCCCGAGTCGTCTCTCCAAACTCCACGGGAGGCTTGACTCACTAAGGCTACCCAGTGCGCTCAATAGGTACCCGTCGCGACTCGAGAGGAAAGCGGAATACTTTGCTTCCCCTAGAAACAAGGCCGGACTTCCTGGGTGAGTCTGGAATGCCACCCCGAGATCCCTGTCTCCCCTGGAGAGGAATATTCGGTCCTGGACACAAGCCTAGATATGGTCTATTTTGCCCCGCAGTGACTCGAGTGGGATCCCAGCTCACCCTCGCAACTCGAATGGAAGATTGGACTTCCATGGGCCAACACAGGAGGAAATCTGAATTCCCCGTCAAAACTCGAGACTCCCGCCGCAATGCGAGCAAAAGCACGTGGTTCACTCGTCATCCCAAGATGAGGCCCTGGCCCGCTACAGCGTCTCAAGTGAAGTCCCACGTTCCGTCTTGAAGTGCGAAATGCTACTTTTCACCCTTGATGTAACCCCAAAAGTTCCCCGACACACCGTTCTCACCGAGGGGAACACCGAAATTCCCGGCACCACTTCATCTGATCACTTTCTCCCCTCCTGATCACGACAGGAGGGTAAATTCCCCTGCTTTGTCTGGAAGGAGTTCCCGCCCATCCCGGCGCACCTAAGGATGAGGCCTTTCTCAGGAGGAAATTCGAGACGTAGCCTCGTGGGTGGTGCCACATGCCGAAAGACCCCGATGGTGCGGTCCAATCTGGATAAGAACCTGATGCCCGGACACCACTTCGAAGGCAACCCTGTGGATGAAGGCACCACAGAAGGGTTACTAAAACTCCCGTGCATCGTCCAGAAAAACCCACAGGTTCTACACACAGCTCGACAAGTGGAATGTCACCCCGTGAACAACTCTATAGGCAAGCGGAGTTCGATTCCTCCACACAAGATGAGGCCTGACTCTCCTGTCCCAACTCTTCAGGGACCCTGCCATCCGAGTTAGAAATGGAGAGGAAACCTGAGGTTCCTGTCTCAACTCGAGGTGAGGCCCTCTTCCATTGCACCAAACCCAGATGAGTCGCGAGAGGCCCCTCCCAACTCCACAGTATCCCTGAATTCTCAGAGGCACCTTGAGAATCTACCTGAGGTCACCGGCACAAGTCAAGGGAACCCAGGGTTTCCTGCTGCGACCCGAGAAAGACCTTGAGAGTCCTTCAGCGCGTCTTGAGGCCCGATTCCCCTACCATGACTCGAGAGCAAAGACCCGCTCCCCATCGCCATGCGCATGGAGACCTGACTTCCCTGACGCCTGAAGAGAGTCTCCCTGAGCTCCCCGTCGTACCTCTTCGGAAACCCCATTCAGGCACCGCAGCTCGAGAAAACCCACGATACGCCCCCGTCATCACGAGATGAGAGACTTCTTTCCTGCCTGGCATGGAGAGCAAAACCGAGTCCTCTCTCCAGACTCCACAGGAGGCTTGACTCTCTTTAGGCCTCTCAGTTGGCTCCAAGAGATACCTGTCAGGACTTGAAGGGAGAGAGGAGTCCTTTGCTTCCCCTCGAGATGAGGCCTGACTCCCCGTGTGAGTCTGGAATGCAACCCCGAGTTCCTGTCGCACCTGGAGAGGAAAACTCGGTCCTGGACACAAGCCTAGATGAGGTCTATTTTGCACTGCAGTTACTAGAGAGCAATCGCCAGCTCTCCCTTGCAAATCGAATTGAAGATTGGACTTCCCTGGGCCAATGCAATTGGAAGCCTGAATTCGACATCGTAACTCGAGAATCCCGCCGAAACTCGAGAAAATCCACGTGGTTCCCCCATCAGCGCTAGATGAGACCCTTGCCCGCTACAGAGACTCAAGAGAAGTCCCACGTTCCATCCTGAAGTGCGAAACGGTACTTGGCGGCCTTGATGCAATCTCAAAATTCCCCGACATACTGGTCTCACTCGAAAGGAACACCGAGGTTCCCGGAACCACTTCATTTGAGCTCCTTCTGCCCTCGTGATCGCGACAGGAGTGTCGATTCCCCTGCTATGTCTGGAAGGTGTTCCCGACCTTTCCAGCGCGCCTAAGGATGAGGCAGGTCTCAGGAGGAAATTCGAGACATAGCCTCGTGGGTGGTGCCACAAGCCGAAAGACCCCGATTTCCCGGTCTACTCTTGATAAGAACGCGATGCCCTGACACCTTTACGAAGGAAAACCTGTGGATGAAAGCACAACACGAAGGGGCACTGACACCCCCGTTTATCATCCAGAAAAACCCGCAGGTTGCAAACACAGTTCAACAAGTGGTCTGTCACCCCGTGAACAACTCGAGAGGCAAGTGGAGTTCCATTCCTCCACACAAGGCGAGACCTGATTTTCTGTACCAACTCTGCAGGGAAACTGCGATCCGAGTCAGTACCGGCGCAAGGAAACCCAGGAGAGGAAACATGAGGTTCCTGCCTCCACTCGAGATGAGGCTCTCATCCATTGCACCAAACCCAGTGGAGTCCAGAGAGGCTCCTCCCAACTCCACAGTACCCCTGACTTCTCAGAGGCACCCGGAGAAGCTCCATGAGGTCACCGGCACATGTCGAGGGAACCCAGGGTTTCCTGCCACAATGGGAAAAAGACCTCGAGAGTCCTACTTCAACGTGTCATGAAGCCCGAATCTGCTTCCATGGCTCTATAGAAATGACACGCACCCCCTCGCCACGCACATGGAGACCTGACTTCCCTGGCGCCATAAGAGAGGCTCCCTGAGCTCCCTGTTGTACCTCGTGAGAAACCCCACACTGACGCCGCAGCTTGAGAAAACCCACCATACGCCCCTGTCATCGCGAGATGAGGGCCTTCTTTTCCTGCATGGCCTGGAGAGGAATACCGAATCCTCTTTTCAAACTCCACAGGAGGCTTGACTCCCTTTAGGCCACTTAGTGGGCTCCAAGAGATACCCATCGCGACTCGAGAGGAGAATGGAGTCCTTTGCTTCCCCTCGAGACAAGGCCTGACTCACCAGGTGGGTCTGGAATACAACCCCGAGATCCCTGCTCCCCTGGAGAGGAACATTAGGTCCTGGAAACAAGCCTAGATGAGGTCTCTTTTGCCCTTCTGTAACTCGAGAGCAATCCCCCGCTCTCCCTGACAACTCGAATGGAAGATTGGACTTCCCTGGGCCAACACAAGAGGAAGCCTGAATTCCCCTTCGTAACTCGAGAATCCCACCGCAACGCGAGAAAAAGCACTTGGTTCCCTCGTCATCGCAAGATGAGGCCCTTGCCCGCTACAGCTTCTCAAGAAAAGTCCCACGTTCCGTCTTGAAGTGCGAAACGATAATTGACACCCTTGATGTGACCCCAAAAGTTCCCCGAAATATCGGTCTCACTCAAGGTGAACACCGAGGTTCCCGGCACCAGTTTATCTGAGCCCCTTCTCCCCTCCTGTTCGTGATAGGAGGATCACTTCCCCTGCTTTGTTTGTAAGGGGTTCCCGACCTTCACGGGGCACTTCAGGATGAGGCCGGTCTCACGAGGAAATTCGAGACGTAGCTCGCGGGTGGTGCCACATGCCAAAAGACTATGATTTCCCTGTACACTCTTCATAAGAACCCGATGCCTGGACACCTCTTCGAAGGCAACCCTGTGGATGAAGGCACAACACAAAGGGGCACTGACACCCTCGAGCATCGTCCGGAAAAACCCACAGGTTCCACATACAGCTCAACAAGTGGCTTCTCACCCCTGAAGAACTCGAGAGGCAAGTGGGGTTTCATTCCTCTACACAAGACGAGGCCTGACTCTCCTGTCCCAACTCTGCAGGGACTTTGCGATCCGAATCAGACCAGCGCCAGTGAAGTCACGAGAAGAACGCTGAGGTTCCTGCCTCCACTCGAGATTAGGACCTCTTCCATTGCACGAAAACCAGTGGAGTCCCGAGAGACGCGTCCCAGCTCCACAGTATCCCTGACTTCTCAGAGGCACCCTGAGAAGCTCCCTGAGGTCACCAGCACAATTCGAGTGAACCCAGGGTTTACTGCCGCCACCATAGAAAGAACTCAAGAGTCCTTCTTCAACGCATTTTGAGGCCTGATTCCCCTACCATGACTCGAGGGCAATGACGCACTCCCTCTGCTACACTCATGAAGCCCTGACTTCCCTGGCGCCACACGAGAGGCTCCCTGAGCTCCCCGTCATACCTCGTGAGAAACCCCACACTGGCGCCGCAGATAGAGAAAACCCACGAGACGCCCCCGTTTTCGCGACATGACGGCCTTCTTTTCTAGCGTGGCCTGGAGATCAATCCCGAGTCCTCTCTCCAAACTCCACAGTAGGCTTGACTCCCTTTTGGTCACTCAGTGGACTCCAAGACATACCCGTCGCGAGTCGAGAGGAGAGTGGAGTCTTTTCCTTCCCCACAAGACGAGGCCTGACTCCTCGGGTGAGTCTGATATGCGAACCGGAGATCCCTGTCGCCCCTGGAGAGAAACATTAGGTCCTGGACACAAGCCTAGATGAGGTCTCTTTTTTCCTGCAGTGACTCGAGAGCAATCCCCAACTCTCCCTCGAAACTCGAATGGAAGACTGGACTTCCCTGGGCCAACAGAAGAGGAAGCCTGAATTTCCCATTGTAACTCAAGAATCCCGCCACAACTCGAGAAAAACCACATCGTTCCCTATTCATCGCAAGATGCGGCCATTGCCGCTACAGCGTCTCAAAAGAAGTCTTACGTTCCATCTTGAAGTGCGATACGGTACTTGGCACCTTTGATGCGACCCCAAAATTTCCCCAACACACTGGTCTCACTGGAGGGGAACACCGAGGTTCCCGGAATCACCTCATCTGTGCCCCTTCTCCCCTGCTGATCGAGACAGGAGGGTCGATTCCCCTGCTTGGTCTGCAAGGGGTTCCGACCTTCCCGGCGCACCTCAGGATGAGGCCGGTCTCACGAGGAAATTCGAGACGAACCACGTGGGTGGTGCCACATGCCGAACGCCCCCAATGCCCCGGTCCACTCTTGAGAAGGCCCTGAGGCCCGGACCCCTCTTCGAAGGCAACCCTGTGTGTGAAGGCACAACACGAAGGGGTACTGACATCCCCATGCATAGTATGGAAAAACACGCAGATTCCAAACACAGATTGACAAGTGTCCTGTCATTCCTTGAAGAACTAGAGAGGCATGCGGAGTTCCTTTCCTCCACACAAGAGAAGGCCTGACTCTCCTTTCCCAACTCTGCAGGGACCGTGCGATCGGAGTCAGAAATGTAGATGAAACCTGACGTTCCTGCATCAACTCGAAATGAGGCCCTGTTCCATTGTGCCATACCCAGTGGAGTCCCGAGAGGCCCCTCCCAACTCCACAGTATCCCTGATTCTCAGAGGCACCCTCAGAAGTTCTCTGCGGTCACTGGCACAAGTCGAGTGAACCCAGGGTTTCCTGCTGCATTCTGAGCAAGACCTCGAGAGACCTTCTTTACCGCATCTTGAGGCCCGATACCCTACCATGACTGGAGAGCAATGACGCATTCCCCTCGCCACGCCCATTGAAACCTAACTTCCCTGGCGCCACACGAGAGGCTCCCTGCGCTCCCCGTCCTACCTCATGAAAACCCCACACTGGCACCGCCGCTCGAGAAAACTCACGAGACGCCCCCATCATCGTAAGATGAGGGCCTTCTTTTCCTACATGACCTAGAGAGCAATCCCGAGTCCACTCTCCAAACTCCACTGGAGGCCTGACTCCCTTTAGGCCACTCAGTAGCCTCCAAGAGATACACGTCGCTACTCTAGAGGAGAGCGGAGTCCGTTGCTTCCCCTCGAGCCGAGGCCTGACTACTTGGGTGAGTCTGGAATGGGATCCCGAGATCCGTGTCGCCCCTGTAGAGGAAAACTCGGTCCTGGACACAAGCCTAAATGAGGTCTTTTTTGTCCTGCATTGACTCAAGTGCAATCCCCAGCTCTCCCTCCCAACTCGAATGGATGATTGGACTTCCCTGGGCCAACACAAGAGGAAGCCTGTATTCCCCGTTGTAATTCGAGAATCCCGCGGCAACTGGAGAAAAACAACGTGGCTCCTCCATCATCGAAATATGAGGCCCCTGTCAGCTATAGCGTCTCCAGGGAAGTCCCATGTTCCGTCTTGAAGTGTGAAACGGTAGTTGGCACCCTTGATGCGACCCCCAAATTTCCCTGACACCCCGGTCTCACTCGAGGAGAACATGGAGGTTCCCAGCACCGCTTCAGCTGAGCCTCTTCTCCCCTCCTGATGGCGACAGGAGGGTCGATTCCCCTGCTTTGTCTGGAAGGGGTTCCCAGACTTCCCGGCGAACCTCAGGATGAGGCCAGTCTCACGAGGGAAGTCGAGACGTAGCCTCGTGGGTTGTGCCACATGCCGAAAGACCCCGATTTCCTGGTCCGCTATTGATAAGATCCCGATGCCTGGTCACCTCTTCGAAGGTAACCCTGTGGATGAAGGCACAACACGAAGGGGCACTGACACCCCTGTGCATCGTCCCCCAAAACCGCAGGTTCCACATACAACTCGACAGGTGGCCTGTCACCCCATGAACAACTCGAGAGGCAAGCGGAGTTCCATTACTCCACACAAGATGAGGTCTGACTCTCCTGTCCCAACTCTGCAGGGACCCTGCTATCCGAGTCAGAAATGGAGAGGAACCCTGACGTTACTGCCTCAATCCGAGATTAGGTCCTCTTCAATTGCACCAGTCCCTGTGAAGTCCCGAGAAGCCCCTCTCAACTCCACAGTATCCCTGACTTCTCAGAGGAACCCCGCTAAGCTCCCTGAGGTCATGGGCACAAGTCGAGGGAACCCAGGGTTTCCTGCCACACCCCGAGAAAGACCTCGAGAGTTCTTCTTCGAAGCGTCTTGAGGCTTGATTCCCCTACCATGACTCGAGAGCAATGAGGCGCTCCCCCACGCCACGTCCATGGAGACCTGACTTCCGTGGCACCACAGGAGTCTCCCTGAGCTCCCCGTCCTATCTCGTGAGAAACCCCAACCAGGCACTGCACCTTGAGAAAACCCACGAGACGCCCCGTCATCGCGAGATGAGGGCCTTCTTTTCCTGCATGGCCTAGAGAGCAATCCCGAGTCCTCTGTCCAAACTCCACAGGAGGCTTAACTCCATTTAGGTCACTCTTGGGCTCCAAGGGATACCCGTCGCGACTCGAGAGGAGAGCGGAGTCCATTCATTCCCTTCGAGACGAGGCCTGACTCCCCGGGTGAGTCTGGAATGCAACCCCGAGATCCCTGTCGCCCCTGGAGAGAAAAACTCGGTCCTGGACACAAACCTAGATGAGCTCTATTTTGCCCTGCAGTGACTCGAGAGCAATCTCCAGCTCTCACTTGCAACTCGAATGGAAGATTGGACTTCCCTGGGCCAACACAAGAGGAAACCTGTATTCCCCATCGTAACTCAAGAATCCTGCCGCAACTCGAGAAAAAACACGTGGGTCCCCCGTCAGCGCTAGATGAGGCCCTTGCCCACTACAGCGTCTAAAGAGAAGTCCCAGGTTCCGTCTTGAAGTGCGAAACGGTACTTGGCACCCTTGATGCAACGCGAAAAGTTACCCGACTTTCACTCAAGGAGAGCACCGAGGTTCCCGGCACTACTTCATCTGAGCCCTTTCTCTCCTCCTGATCCCGAAAGGAGGGTCGATTCCCCTGCTTTGTTTGGAAAGGGTTCCCGGACTTTCCTGCGCGCCTCAGGATGAGGCCGGTCTCACGAGGAAATTCGAGACGTAGCCTCGTGGGTGGTGCAACATGCTGAAAGACCCCAATTTCCCGGTCCGCACTTGAGGAGAACACGATGCCCGGACACCTCTTCGAAGGCAACCCTGTGGATGAAGGCACAACAGGAAGGAGCACTGATGCCCCCGTGCATCTCCGAAAAACCCGCAGGTTCCACACACATCACGAAAAGTGGTGTCATCCTTGAACAACTTGAGATGTAAGTGGAGTTCCATTCCTCCGCAGAACACGAGACCTGACACTCCTGAGCAAACTCAACAGGGACCCTGCGATCTGAGTCAGATCCGGCCTCCAGGAAGTCAGGAGCAGAACCCTGAGGTTCCTGCCTCAACTCGAGATGAGGCCCACTTCCATTGCACCAAACCCAGAGGAGTCCCGAGAGGCCTCTCCCAAATCCACAGTATCCCTGACTTCTCAGAGGCACCCTGAGACGCTCCCTGAGGTCACCGGCACAAGTCAAGGGAACCCAGGGTTTCCTGCCGCAACCCTAGAAAGACATCGAGAGTTCTTTTTCTACCCGTCATGAGGCCCGATTCCCCTACCCTGACTTGAGAGCAATGACGCGCTCCCCCTTGCCCCGCCAATGGAGACCTGACTTCCCTGTTGCCACACGAGAGGCTACCTGAACTCCCCGTCGTACCTCGTGAGAAACCCCACACTGGCGCCGCAGCTCGAGAAAACACACGAGACGCCCCCGTCATCTCGAGATGTGGGCCTTCTTTTCCTGCATGGCCTGGAGAGCAATCCCGAGTCCTCTCTCCAAACTGAAGAGGAGGGTTGACTCCCTTTAGACCAGTCAGTGGGCTCCAAGAGATACGCGTCGCTACTCGAGAGGAGAGCCGAGTCCTTTGCTTCCCCTCGAGACGAGGCCTAACTCCCTGGGTGAGTCTGTAATGCAAACCCGAGATCCCTGTCGCCCTTGGAGAGGATCATTGGGTCCTGAACACAAGGCTAGATGAGGTCGGTTTTGCCCTGCAGTAACTCGAGAGCACTCCCCAGCTTTCCCTCGCAACCCGAATGGAATATTGGACCTCCCTGGGCCAACACAAGAGGAAGCCTGAATTCCCAGTAGTAATTCGAGAATTCCACCTCAACTTGAGAAAAACCACGTGGTTTCCCCTTCATTGCAAGATGAGGCCCTTGCCCGCTCCAGCGTCTCAAGAGTAGTCCCACGTTTTGTCTTCAAGTGCGAAATGATATTTGGCACCCTTAATGCTACCCCAAAAGTTCCCCGACATACGGGTCGCACTCGAGGGGAACACCGAGGTTCCTGGCACCACTTCATCTGAGCCCCTTCTCCCCTCCTGATCGCGAAAGGAGGGTCGATTCCCCTGCTTTGTCTGCAAGGGGTTCCCGACCTTCTCCACGCACCTCAGATGAGGCTGTCTCACGAGGAAATTCGAGACGTAGCCTCGATGGTGGTGCCACATGCCGAAAGACCGCGATTTCCCGATCCGCTCTTGATAAGAACGCGATGCCCAGACACCTATTCGAAGATAGTGTGGATGAAGGCACAACACGAAGGGGCACTGACACCCCCGTGCATCGTCCGGAAAAGACCGCAGGTTACTCATACAGCTCAACAAGTGCCTGTCACCCAGTGAACAACTCGAGAGGCAAGCGGAGGTCCATTCCTGCACACAAGACAAGGCCTGACTCACCTCTCCCAAATATGCAGGGGGCTGCGATTGGAATCAGAAATGGAGAGGAACCCTGAGGTTCCTGCCTCCCCTCGAGATGAGGCCCCCTTCCATTTCACCAAACCCAGTGGAGTCCCGAGAGGTCTTTCCCAACTCCACAGTATCCCTGACTTCTCAGAGGCACCCGGAGAATCTCCCTGAGGTCACCGGCACAAGTCGAGGGAACTCAGGTATTCTTGCCAAGACCCGAGAGAGATCTTGAGAGTCCTTCTTCAACGCGTCTAGAGGCCTGATTCCCCTACCATGACTCGAGAGCAATGACGCGCTCCCCCTTGCCACACGCATCGAGACCTAACTTCCCTGGCGCCACACAAGAGGCTCCCTGAGCTCCCCGTCGTACCTCCTGAGAAACCAACACAGGCGCTGCAGCTCGGTAAAACCACTGAGACCCCCCCCCCGTCATCGTGAGATGAGGGCCTTCTTTTCCTGCATGTCCTGGAGTGCAATCCCGAGTCCTCTCTCCAAACTCCAGAGGAGGCTTGACTCCCTTTAGTCCACTCAGTGGGCTCCAAGAAATACCCGTCGCGACTCGAGAAGAGAGAGAAGTCCTTTGTTTCCCCTCGAGACGACGCCTGACTCCTGGGTGAGTCTGGAATGCAACCCCAAGATCCCAGTCACCCCTTGAGAGGAACATTAGGTCCTAGACACAAGCCTGGATGAGGTTTCTTTTGCCCTGCAGTGACTCGAGCGCAACCCCCAGCTCTCCCTCGCAACTCGAATGGAAGATTGGGCTTCCCTGGGCCAACACAAGAGGAAGCCAGAAATCCCCTTCGTAACTCGAGAATCCCGCCGAAACTCGAGAAAAACCACGTGTTTCCAACGTCATCCCAAGATGAGGCCCTTGCTGCTATGGCCTCTCAAGAAAAGAACCACGTTCCGTCTTGAAGTGCGAAACGGTACTTTGCACCCTTGATGCGACACCAAATGTTCCTGGACACGCCGGTCTCACTCGACAGGAACACCTAGGTTCCCGCACCACTTCATCTGAGCACCTTCTCCCCTCCTGTTCGAGACAGGAGGGTCTATTCCCCTGCTTTGTTTGGAAGGGGTTCCCCACATTCCCGGTGCACCTCAGGATGAGGCCGGTCTCACGAGGAAATTCGAGACATAGCGTCGGGGGTGGTGTCACATGCCGAAATACCCCGATTTCCCGGCCCACTCTTGAGAAGAACCCGATGCCCGGACACCTCTTCGAAGGCAACCCTGTGGACGAAGGCACAAAACGAAGGGTCACTGACACTCCCGTGCATCATTCGGTAAAAGCCGCAGGTTCCACACACAGCTCGACAAGAGGCCTGTCATCCCATGAACAACTCGAGAGGCAAGCAGAGTTCCATTCCTCCACTCAAGACGAGGCCTGACTCTCCGGTCCCAACTCTGAAGGGACCCTGCGATCGGAGTCCGAAATGGAGAGGAACCCTGAGGTTCCTGACTCCACTAGAGATGAGGCCCTCTTCCATTACACCAAAAACAGTGGAGGCCCGAGAGGCCCCTCCCAAATCCACAGTATCGCGACTTCTCAGAGGCACCCTTAGAAGCTCCCTGAGGTCACCGGCACAAGTCGAGGGAACACAGGGTTTCCTGACGCAACCCGAGAGAGACCTCAAAAATCCTCCTTCACACGTCTTGAATCCCGATTCCCCTACCATGACTCGAGAGCAATGACGCGTTCCCCCTCGAAACTCGCATGGAGACTTGACTTCCCTGGCACCACATGAGAGGCTCCCTGAGCTCCCCGTCATACCTCGTGAGAAATCCCACACTGGCTCCCCAGCTCGAGAAAACCCACGAGACGCCTCCGTCATCGCGAGATGAAGGCCTTCTTTTCCTGCATGGCCTGGAGAGCAATCTCGAGGCCTCTCTTCAAACTCCACAGGAGGCCTGACTCCCTTTAGGCCACTCTGTGGGCTCCAAGAGATACCCATTGGGACTCGAGAGGAGAGCGGAATTCTTTGCTTCCCCTATATACCAGGCCTGACTCCTCAGGTGAGTCTGGAATGCAACCCCGAGATCTCTGTCGCCCCTGGAGAGGAATATTAGGTCCTAGACACAAGCATAGATGAGGTCTCATTTGCCCTGAAGTGACTCGAGAGCAATCCCCTGCTGTCCCTCGCACCTCGAATGGAAGAATGGACTTCCCTGGGACAACACAAGAGGAAACCTGAATTCCCCATCGTAATTCGAAAATCCCGCCGCAACTCGAGGAAAACCACGTGGTTCCCCCGTCATCGCAAGATGAGGCCCTTGCCAGCTACAGCGTCTCAGGAGAAGCCCCACGTTCCATCTTGAAGTTTAAAACGATAATTGGCAACCTTGATGTTAGCACAAAAGTTCCCCGACACCCTGGTCTCACTCGAGGGGAACACCAAGGTTCGGTGCACCGCTTGTTCTGAGCCCCTTATCCCCTCCTGATCGCGATGGGAGGGTCGATTACCCTGCTTTGTCTGGAAGGGGTTCCGGACCTTCCCGGCGCACCTCAGGATGAGGCCGGTCTCACGAGGAAATTCGAGACGTAGCCTTGTGGTTGGTGCCACACGCCGAAAGACCCCGATTTCCCTGTCTGCTCTTGATAAGAACCCAATGCTAGGACACCTCTTTGAAGGCAATCCTGTGGACGAAGGCACAAAACGAAGGGGTCTGACACCCTCCTGCATCGTTGGAAAAGCCCGCAAGTTCCACATACAGATCGACAAGTGGCCTGTCACCCCGTGAACAACTCGAGAGGCAAGAGGAGTTAAATTCCTCCACACAAGACGAGGCCTGACTCTCCTGTCCCAACTCTGCATGGACACTGAGATCCGATTCAGAAATGGAGAGGAACCATGAGGTTCCTGCCTCAACTCGAGATAAGGCCCTCTTCTACTGCACCAAACCCAGTGGAGTTCGGAGCGGCCCCTCCCAACTGCACAGTATCCCTGACTTCTCAGAGGCACCCTGAGAAGCTCCCTGAGGTCACGGGCATAAGTCGAGGCAACCCAGGGTTTCCTGCCGTAAGCTGAGAAAAATCTCGAGAGTCCTTCTTCACGCGTCTTGAGGCCCGATTCCCCTACCATGACTGGAGAAAAATGACGCGCTCCCCCTCGCCACGCGCATGAAGATCTGACTTCCCCGGCACCACATGAGAGGCTCCCTGAGCTCCCCATCGTACCTCGTGAGAAACCCCACACTGGCGCCGCAGCTCGAGAAAACCCACGAGACGCCCCTGTCATGGTGAAATGAGGGCCTTCTTTCCTGCATGACCTGAAGAGCAATCCCGAATCCTCTCTCCAAACTCCAAAGGAGGCTTGACTCCCTTTAGGTCACTCAGTGGGCTCCAAGAGATACGCGTCGATACTCAGGAGGAGAGCGGTGTCCTTTGCTTCCCCTCGAGATGAGGCCTGACTACGAGGCTGAGTCTGGAATGCAACCCTGGATCCCTGTCGCCCCTGGAGAGGAACCTTAGGTCCTGGACAAAAGCCTAGAGGAGGTCTCTTTGGCCCTGCAGTGACTCAAGCACAACCCCTAGCTTTCCCTTGCAACTCGAATGGAAGATTGGCCTTTCTGAGCCAACACAAGAGGAAGCCTGAATTTCCAGTTGTAATTTGAGAAACCCGCCGCAACTCGAGAAAAATCACGTGGTTCCCTGTATTGCAAGATGAGGCCCTTGCCCCCTACAGCGTCTCAAGAGAAGTCTCACATTCCGTCTTGAAGTGCAAAACAGTACTTGGCACCCTTGATGCGACCCCAAAAGTTCCCCTATATACCGATCTCACTAGAGGGGACACTGAAGTTCCCGGCACCACTTCATCTGAGGCCTTTCTCCTCTCATGATCGCGATAGGAGGGTCGATTCCACTGCTTTGTCTCGAAGGGGTTCCCGACCTTCCCGGCGCACCTCAGGATGAGGCCGGTCTCACGAGGAAATTCGAGACGTAGCCTCGAGGGCCATACTACATGCCGAAAGACCCCGATTCCATGGTCCACTTTTGATCAAAACCAGACTCCTGGACACCTCTTCGAAGGCAAGCCTGTGGATGAAGGCACAACACGTAGGGGCACTGACACCCCGTGCATCTTCCGGAAAAACCCGCAGGTTCTCACACAGCTCCACAAGTGGTCTGTCACCTCGTGAACAACTCGAGAAGCAAGCGGAGTTCCATTCCTCCACACAAGACGATGCCTGACTCTCCTGTCACAACTCTAGGGACCTTGCGCACCGAGTCAGAAATGGAGAGGAAGCCTGAGGTTCCTGCCTCCACTCAAGACGAGGCCTTTTCCATTGCCGCAAAACCAGAGGAGTCCCGAGAGGCCCGTCCCAAATCCACAGTATGCCTGACTTCTCAGAGGCACCCTGAGAAGCTCCCTAAGGTCACCGGCAGAAGTCGATGGAACCCAGGGTTTCCTGCCGCAACCTGAGAAAGACCTTGAGAGTCCTGCTTTAACGTATCTTGAGGCCCGATTCCCGTACCATATCTCGAGAGCAATGACGCGCTCCCCCTTGCCATGCGCATGGAGACCTGACTTCCCTGGCGCCACACGAAAGGCTCTCTGAGCTTCCCGTCGCACCTCGTCAGAAACCGCACACTGGCACCACAGCTCGAGAAAACCAACAAGACGCCCCTGTCATGGCGAGATGAGGATCTTCTTTTCCTGCATGGCCTGGAGAGCAATCCCGAGTCCTCTCTCCAAACTCCACAGGGGGCTTGACTCCCTTTAGGCCACTCAGTGGGCTCCAAGAGACACCTGTGGCGACTCGAGAGGAGAGCGGGGTCCTTTGCTTCCCCTCGAGTCGAGCTTGGACTCCCAGGATGCGTCTGGAATGCAAACCCGAGATCGCTGTCGGCCCTGGAAAGGAATATTAGGTCCTGGACACAAGCCTAGATGAGGTCTCTTTTGCCCTGCAGTGACTCAAGAGCAAACCCCAGCTCTCCCTCGAAACTCGAATGGAAGATTGGACTTCCCTGGGCCAACACAAGAGGAAGCCTGAATTCCCCGTCGTAACTCGAGAATCCCGCCGCACCTTGAGAAAAACCACGTGATTCCCCCGTCATCCAAAGATGAGGCCCTTGCCCTCTACAGCGTGTCAAGTGAAGCCCCAAGTCCGTATTGAAGTGCAAAACGGTACTTGGCACCCTTGAAGCGACCCCAAAAGTTTCCCGACACACCGGTTCCACTCGAGGGGAACACCGAGGTTCCCGGCACGACTTCAACTGAGCCCTTTCACTCCTCCTGATCGCGACAAGATGGTCGATTCCCCTGCTTTGTCTGGAAGGGGTTCCCGATCTTCATGGCGCACCTCAGGATGACACCAGTCTAACGAAGAAATTCGAGACGTAGCCTCATGGATGGTGCCACGTTCTGAAAGACCCCGATTTCCTGCTCCGCTATTGATAAGAACCCGATGTCCAGACACCTCTTTGAAGGAAACCCTGTGGATGAAGGAACAACACGAAGGGGCACTGACCCCCTCATGCATCTTACGGAAAAAAACGAAGGTTCCACTCACAGCTCGACAAATGGTCTGTTATCCTGTGAACAACTCGAGAGGCAAGTGGAGTTCCATTCGTCCACACAAGACGAGGCCTGACTCTCCTGTCCCAACTCTTCAGGGACCCTGTGGTCGGAGTTTGAAATGGAGAGGAACCCTTAGGTTCCTGCCTCAACTCGAGATGAGAACCTTTGCCATTGCACCAAACCCAGTGGAGTTCCGAGAGCCCCTCTCAAGTCCACAGTATGCCTGACTTCTCAGAGGCACCCTGAGAAGCTCCCTAGGTCACCGGTACAAGTCGAGGGAACCCAGGGTTTCCTGCCACAACCTGAGAAAGACCTTGAGACTCCTTCTTCAACGCGTCTTGAGTCCTGATTTCCCTACCATGACTCGAGAGCATTTATGGGCTCCCCCTCATCACACGCATAGACACCTGACTTTTCTGGCGCCACATGAGAGGCTCCCTGAGATCCCCGTTGTACCTCGTGAGAAAATTCATACTTGCGCCCCAACTCGAGAAAACCCACAAGACGCCCCCGTCATTGCGAGCTGAGGCCCTTCTCTTCCTGTATCGCCTGGAGAGCAATCCCGACTCCTCTCTCCAACTCCACAGGAGGCTTGACTCCCTGGAGGCCACTCAGTGGGCTCCAAGAGATACCTATCGTGACCCAGGAGGATATCAGAATCCTTTGCTTCCCCCCGAGCCGAGGCCTGACTCACTGGGTGAGTCTGGAATGCGTCCCCGTGATCCCTATCGCCCCTGGAGAGGAACATTAGGTCCTGGACACAAGCCTAGATGAGGTCTATTTTGACCTGCCATGACTCGAGAGCAATTCCCACCCAGCTCTCTCTGGCAACTCGAATGGAAGAATGGACTTCCCTGGGCCAACAGAAGAGGAAGCCTGAATTCCCCGTCGTAAGTCAACAATCCCATCGCAACTCGAAAAAAACCACGTGGTTTCCCCTTCATCACAAGATGAGGCCCTTGCCCACCACAGCGTCTCAAGAGAAGTCCCACGTTTCGTCTTGAAGTTTGAAACAGTATTTGGCAAGCTTCGTGAGACCCCAAAAGTTCCCTGACATACCAGTCTCACTCAAGGGGAACACCGAGGTTCCCGGCACCACTTCATCTGAGCCCCTTCTCCCCTCCTGATCGCGACAGTAGGGTCGATTAACCTTCTTTGTCTGGAAGGCTTTCCCGACCTTCCAGGGGCACCTCAGCATGAGGCCCGTCTCACGAGGAAATTCGAGATGTAGCCTCGTGTGTGGTGCCGCATTCCAAAAGACCCTGATTTCCTGGTCCGCTCTTGATAAGAACCCGATGCCCGCACACCACTTCGAAGGCAACCCTGTGGATGAAAGCACATCACAAAGGGGCACTGACACCGCCCTGCATTGTCTGGAAAAAACCGCAGGTTCCACACACAGCTCGACAAGTGGCCTGTCACTCCTTGAACAACTTGAGAGGCAAGCGGAGTTCCATTCCTCCACACAAGACGAGGCCTGACTCTCCTGTCCCAACTCTGCAGGGACCCTGCAATCTGAGTCAGAAATGGAGAGGAACCCTGAGGTTCCTTCCTGATCTCGAGATTAGGCCCTCTTCCATTGCAGCAAACCCAGTGGAGTCCCGAGAGGCCTCTCCCAGCTCCATAGTATCCCTGACTTCTCAGAGGCACCCTGAGAAGCTACCTGAGGTCACAGGCACAAGTCGAGGGAACCCAGGGTTTCCTGCCGCAACTCGAGAAAGACCTCAAGCGTCCTTTTTCATTGCGTTGAGCCCTGATTCCACTACCATGACTCGAGAGCAATGACGTGCGCCCCCTCGCCACTCGTATGGAGACTTGACTTCCCTGACACCACACGAGAGGCTCCCTGAGCTCCCGGTCGTACCTTGTGAGAAACCCCACACTGGCACCGCAGCTCCAGAAAAACCACGAGACTCCCCCGACATCGCGAGATGAGGGCCTTCTTTTCCTGCCTGACCTGGAGAGCAATCCCTGGTCCTTTCTCCAAACTTCACAGGAGGCTTTACTCCCTTTAGGCCACTCAATGGGCTCCAAGAGATACCTGTCGCGACTTGAGAGGAGAGCAGAGTACTTTGTTTCCCCTCGAGATGAGGCCTTACCTCGGGTGAGTCTGGAATGCAACCCCGAGATCCCTGTTGCCCCTGGAGAGGAACATTATGTCCTGGACAAAAGCCTAGATGAGGTCTATTTTGCCCTACAGTGACTCGAGAGCAACACCCATCTCTCCCTCGCAATTCGAATGGAAGATTGGTCTTCACTGGGCCAACACAAGAGGAAGTCTGAATTTCCCGTTGTAACTCGAGAATCCCGCCGCAACTCTTAAAAACCACGTGGTTCCCCATTCATCGCAATATGAGGCCTTTGCCCGCTACAGAGTGTCAAGAGAAGTCCCATGTTTCGTCATAAAGTTCGAAATGCTACTTGGCACCCTTGATGCGACCCCAAAAGTTCCCCAATATACCGGTCTCACTCCAAGGGAACACCGAAGTTCCTGGCACCACTTCATTTGAGCCCCTTCTCCGCTCCTGATCACGGCAGGAAGGTCGATCCCCCTGCTTTGTCTAGAAGGGGTTCCCGACCTTCATGGCGCACCTCAGGATGAGGCCAGTCTCACGAAGAAATTCGAGACGTAGCCTCGTGTTGGTGCCACGTGCCGAAAGACCACGATTTCTCGGTCTTGCTCTTAATAAGAACCCGATGCCTGGACACCTCTTCTAAGGCAACCCTGTGGATGAAGGCACTACACGAGGGGGCACTGGCAACCCTGTTCATCGTCCGGAAAATCCCACAGGATCCACATACAGCTCCACAACTGGCCTGTCACCCCTTAAACAATGAGAGAGGAAAGCGGAGTTCCCTTCCTCAGACAAGACGAGGCCTGAGTATCCAATCCCAACTCTGCAGGCACGCTTCGATCTGAGTCAGAAATGGAGAGGAAACCTGAGGTTCCTGCCTCAACCCGAGATGAGGCCCTCTTCCAATAAAACAAACCCAGTGGAGTCCCGAGAGGCCACTCCCATCTCCACAGTATCCCTGACTTCTCATAGGCATTCTGATAAGCTCCTTGAGGCCACCGGCAAACGTCGAGGGAAATAAGGGTTTCCTGCCACAATCGAAGAAAGACCTCGAGAGTCCTTCTTCAATGCGTCTTGAGGTCAGATTCCCCTACCATGGCTCGAGAGCAATAACGCGCTCCCCCTCGCCACGCACATGGAGACATGACTTCCCTGGCGCCACATGAGAGGCTCCCTGAGCTCCCTGACGTACCTCGTGTGAAACCCCACACTGGCGCCGCAGCTCGAGAAAACCCACAAGACCCCTCCGTCATCGCGAGATGAGGGCCATCTTTTCCTGCATGGCCTGGAGAGCAGTCCCAAGTCCTCTCTCCAAACTTCACAGGAGGCTTGACTCCCTTTAGGCCACAAAGTGGGCTCCAAGAGGTGCCCGTCGCGACTCGAAAGGAGAGCGGAGTCCTTTGCTTCCCTTCGACACGAGGCCTGACTCCCTGGGTGAGTCTGGAATGCAAACCTGAGATCCCTGTGGCCCTTGGAGAGGAACATTAGGTCCTGGACACAAGCCTAGATGAGGTCTCCTTTGCCCTGCAGTGACTCGAGCGCAACCCCCAGCTCTCGCTCGCAACTCGAATGGATGATTGGACTTCCCTGGCCCAACACAAGAGGAAGCCTGAAATCCCCGTCGTAACTCGAGAATCCCGCCGCAACTCGAGAAAAACCACGTGGCTCCCCCGTCATCGCAAGATGAGGCCCTGGCCACTACAGCATATCAAGAGAAGTCCCACGTTCCATTCTGAAGTACAAAACGGTACTTGGCACCCTTGATGCGACCCCCAAAGTTCCCTGACATACCGGTCTCACTCGAGGGAAACACCAAAGTTCACGGCACCACTTCCTGTGAGCCCCTTCACCCCTCCTGATCGCGACAGGAGGGTCGACTCCCATGCTTTGTCTGCAAGGGGTTCCCGACGTTCCCCGTGAACCTCTGGATGAGGCCGGTCTCATGAGGAAATTCGAAAAGTAGCCTCATGGTTGGTGCCACATGCTGAAAGATCCCGAATTCCCGGTCCACCCTAGATAAGAACCTGACGCCCGGACATCTCTTCGAAGGCAACCCTGTGGATGAAGGCACAACACGAAGGGACACTGACATCCCCATGCATCGTCTGGAAAAACCCGCCGATTCCACTCACAGCTCCAAATGTGGACTGTCACCCCGTGAACAACTCGAGAGGCAAGTGAAGTTGCATTCCTTCACACAAGACGAGGCCTTACCCTCCTGGCCCAACTCTTCAGGGACCCTGCGATCGGAGTCAGAAATGGAGAGGAACCCTGAGGTTCCTGCCTCAACTAGAGAAGAGGCCCTCTTCCATTGAACCAAACTCAGTGGTGTCCCGAGAGGCCCCTCCCAACACCACAGTATCCCTGAATTCTCAGAGGCTCCCTGAGAAGCTACCTGAGGTCACTGGCACAAGTCGAGGGAACCCAGAGTTTCCTGAAGTAACCCGAGAATGACTTGGAGAGTCCTTTTTCAACGTCTCTTGATGCCTGATTCCCCTACCATGACTCAAGAGCAAGGACGCGCTCCCCTTGCCACAAGCAGGAAAACTGACTTCCCTAGTACCACACAAGAGGCTCCCTGAGTACCCCATCGTACCTCGTGAGAAAACCCACAGTGGCGCCGCAGTTCGAGAAAAACCACAAGATGCCCCCGTCAAGGAGAGATGGGGGCCTTCTTTTCCTGCCTGACCTGGAGAGCAATCCCTGGTCCTCTCTCCAAACTTCACAGGAGGATTGACTCCCTTTAGGCCACTCAGTTGGGTCCAAGAAATACCCGGTGCGACTCGAGAGGAGAGCGGAGTCCTTTGCTTCCCTCGAGACGAGGCCTGACTCCCCGGGTGAGTTTGGAATGCAACCCCGAGATCCCTGTCGCCCCTGGAGTGGAACATTATGTCCTAGACACAAGCCTAGATGAGGTCTATTTTGCCCTACAGTGACTCGAGAGCAACCTCCATCTCTCCCTCACAATTTGAATGGAAGATTGGTCTTCCCACGGTCAACACAAGAGGAAGTCTGAATTTCCCATCGTAATTCGAGAATTCAGCCTCAAGTCTTAAAAACCATGTGGTTCCCCCTTCATTGCAATATGAGGCCCTTGCCAGCTAGAGTCTCAAGAGAAGTCCCACGTTCCATCTTAAAGTTCGAAATGCTACTTGGCACCCTTGATGCGACCCCAAAGTTCCCCAACATACCGGTCTCACTCCAGGGGAAGACCGAAATTCCCGGCGTCTCCAGGGAAGTCCCATGTTCCGTCCTTAAGTGTAAAACGGTACTTGACACCCTTGATGAGACCGCAAAAGTTCGCCGACACTCTGGGTGCCTCGAGGGGAACACCGAGGGTCCCGGCACCACTTCATCTGAGCCCCTTCTCCCCTCCTGATCGCGACAGGAGAGTCGATTCCCCTGCTTTCTCTGGAAGGGGTTCCCGGCCTTCCTGGTGCACCTCAGGATGAGGCCGGTCTCAGGAGGAAATTCGAGACTAGCCATGTGTGAGGTGCCACGTGCCAAACGACCCCGATTTTCCGGTCTGCTCTTGATAAGAACCCGATGCCCGGACACCTCTTCGAAGGCAACCCTGTGAGTGAAGGCACAACACGAAGGGGCACTGACACCCCCGTGCATCATCCGGAAAAACCCGCAGGGTCTACACACAGCTCGACAAGGGTCCTGAGACTCCCGGAACAACTCGAGAGGCAACCAGAATTCCATTCCTCAGACAAGACGAGGCATGACTCTCCTGTCCCAACACTGCAGGGACCGTGCAGTCGGAGTCAGAATCGGAGAGGAAGCCTGAGGTTCCTGCCTCCCCTCGAGATGAGGCCCTCTTCCATTGCGCCGAACCCAGCAGAGTCCCGAGAGGCCCTGCCAACTCCACAGCATCCCTCACCTCTCAGAGTCACCATGGGAAGTTCCCTATAGTCCCCTGCAGAAGTCAATGGAAACGAGGGTTTCCCGCCGCCACCCGAGAAAGACCTCGAGAGTCCTTCTTCAACGCGTCTTGAGGCCCTAGTCACTTCCCATGACTCGAGAGTGATGACCAGCTCCCCCTCGCCATGCGCATGGAGACATGAGTTCCCTGGCACCGCACGAGAGGCTCCCTGAGGTCCTCGTCGTGCCTCGTGAGAAAACTCCCATGGGCGCCGCAGCCTGAGGAAACCCATGAGATGCCTCCGTCATCGCTAGAGGAGGGCCTTCTTTTCCTGCCTGGCCTGGAGAGCAATCCCGAGTCCTCTCTCCAAACTGAAGAGGAGGCTCGACACCCTTGAGTCCACTCATTGGGCTCCAAGAGAACCGTGTCGCGTCTTGAGAGGAAAGCGGAGTCCTCTGCTTCCCCTCGAGGTGAGGCCTGACTCCCCGGGGGAGTCTGGAATGGAAACCCGAGATCTCTGTCTTCCCTTGAGAGGAATATTAGGTCCTGGACCCACGCCTCGATGAGGTCTCTTTGGCCCTGTAGTGACTCGAGCAGAACCCCCAGCTTTCCCTCGCAACTCCAGGGGAAGATTGGGCTTCCCAGGGCCAACCCAAGAGGAAGCCTGAAATCCCCGTCGTTTTCGAGAATCCAGACTCAACTCGAGAAAAACGACGTGGTTCCAACGTCTTCACAGAATGAGGCCCTTGCCCGCTACAGCGTCCCCAGGGAAGTCACATGTTCCGTCCTGAAGTGGGAAACGGTACTTGGCTCCCTTGTTGCGACCCCTAAAGTTCCCTGAAATGCAGGGTTCCCTCGAGTGGAACACCTAGAGTCCCGGCCCCACTTCATCTGAGCCCCATCTCCCCACCTGATCACGACAGGAGAGTCGATTCCCCTTCTTTGTGTGGAAGGTGTTCCCAGACTTCCCGGCGCACCTCAGGATGATGCTGGTCTCACGAGGAAATTCGAGATGAGCCACGTGGGTGCTGCCACATGCCGAACGACCCCGATTTCCCGGTCCGTTCTTGAAATGAACCCGATGCCCGGACACCTCTTTGAAGGCAACCCTGTGGGGGATGGCACAAAATGAAGGGGCAATGACACCCCTGTGCATCTTCTGGAAACACCCGCAGGTTCCACACACAGCTCGACAAGGGGCCTGAAACCCACTGAACGACTCAAGAGGCAAGCAGAGTTCCATTACTCAGACAAGACGAGGCCTGACTCTCCTGTCCCAACCCTGCAGGGACCCTGCGGTCGGAGTCAGAAATGGAGAGGAAGCCTGAGGTTCCTGCCTCCAATCGAGATGAGGCCCTCTTTCATTTCGTCAAACCTAGTCGAGTCCCGAGAGGCCCCTCTAACTCCTCAGTATCCCTCACCTCTCAGAGGCACCTGGGAAGTTCCCTAAGGTCCCCGGTAGAGGTCGAGGGAAATAAGTGTTTCCCGCCCCTACCCAAGAAAGACCTCGAGAGTCCTTCTTAAATGCGTCTTGAGGCCCTAGTCCCTCCCATGACTCCAGAGCAATGACGCGATCTGCCTGGCCACACGCATGGAGGCCTGACTTCTCTGGCGCCACACGAGAGGCTCCCTGAGCTCCCCATCATATCTCGTGAGAAACCCCACACTGACGCCGCAGCTCGAGAAAACCCATGAGATGCTCCCGTCATCAAGAGAGGAGGGCCATCTTTAACTGAATGGTATGCAGATCAAGCGTGAACCTTCTGTCCAGGCTACACAGGACGCTTGACTCCCTTTAGGCCACTCATTGGGCT
This sequence comes from Bubalus kerabau, assembly GCF_029407905.1. Lineage (NCBI taxonomy): Eukaryota > Metazoa > Chordata > Mammalia > Artiodactyla > Bovidae > Bubalus > Bubalus kerabau. Next base: position 850,007 of record NW_026577905.1, read on the forward strand.
CAAAGAGTTACACGTCGTGACTCGAGAGGATAGTGGAGTCCTTTGCTTCCACTCGAGACGAGGCGTGACCCACCAGGTGAGACTGGAATGCGACCCCGATATCCCTGTTGCCCCTGGAGAGGAACACTACGTCCTAGACCCAAGCCTAGATGAGGACTCTTTGCCCTGAAGTGACTCGAGAGCAACCCACAGCTCTCTGTGACAAGTTGAATGGAAGATTGGACTTCCTGGGCCAACACAAGAGGAAGCCTGAATTCCCCGTCGTAACTCGAGAATCCCGCCGCATCTCGAGAAAAACCACGTGTTTCCCTCGTCATCGCAATATGAGGCCCTTGCCCGCTAGAGCATCTCCAGAGAATTCCCACGTTCCGTCTTGAAGTGCGAAACTGTACTTGGCACCCTTGATGCGACCTCAAAAGTGCCGTGACATACCGGTCTCACTCGAGGGGACCACCGAGGTTCCCGGCACCACTTCATCTGAGCCCCTTCTCCCCTTCTGATCGTGACCGGTGGATCGATTCCCCTGCTTTGTCTGCAAGGGGTTCCCTACCTTCCCGGCGAACCTCAGGATGAGGCCGGTCTCCCGAGGAAATTCGAGACGTAGCCTCGTGGGTGGTACCACATGCTGAAAGACCCCAATTTTCTGGTACGCTCTTGAAAAGAACCCGATGCCCGGACACCTCTTTGAAGGCAACCCTTTGGATGAAGGCACAACACGAAGGGGCACTGACACCCCTCTGCATCGTCTGGAAAAACCCGCAGGTTCCACACACAGCTCAACAAGTGGCCTGTCACTCCGTGAACAACTCGAAAGGCAAGCGGAGATCCATTCCCACACAGAAGACGAGGCGTGACTCTCTTGTCCATACTCGGCAGGTACTCTGCGACCCGAGTCAGAAATGGAGAGGACCCCTGAGTTTCTTGCCTCCATTCGAGATGAGGCCCTCTTCGATTGCACCAAACCCAGTTGAGTAACGAAAGGCCCCTCCCAAATCCACAGTGTCCCTGACTTCTCAGAGGCACCCTGAGAAGTTGCCTGAGGTCACAGACACAAGTCGGGGGAACCCAGGGTTCCCTGCCGCAACCCGAGAAAGACCTCGAGAGTCCTTCTTCAATGCGTCTTGAGGCCCAATTCGCCTACTATGACTCGAGAGCAATCACGCACTCCCCTTCACCACATGCACGGAGACCTGACGTCCCTAGCACCACACGAGAGGCTCTCTGAGTTCCCCGTCGTACCTCGTGAGAAATCTGATACTGGCGCCGCAGCTGGAGAAAACCCACGAGACGCCCCGGTCATCGCGAGATGAGGGCCTTTTTTCCTGCATGGCCAGGAAAACAATCCCGAGTCATCTCTCCAAACTCCATAGGAGGCTTCACTCCCTTTACGCCACGCAGTGGGCTACAAGAGATACCCGTCGCGATCGACAGGAGAGTGGAGTCCTTTTTTTCCCCTCAAGACGAGGCCTGACTCTCCGGGTGAGTTGAGAATGCAACCCTGAGATCCCTGTCGGCCCAGTAGTGGAACACTAGGTCCTGGACACAAGCGTAGATGATGTCTATTTTGCCCTGCAGTGACTGGAGAGCAATCCCCAGTTCTAACTCGCAACTCGAAAGGAATACTGGATTTTCCTGGCGCCACACAAGAGGCTCCCTGAGATCCCCGTGGTACTTCATGAGACACCCCACACTGGCGCCACAGCTCGAGAAAACCCACGAGACGCCACCATCATCTCGAGATGAGGGCCTCCTTTTCCTGCATGGCCTGGAGTCCAATCCCGAGTCCTCTCTCCAAACTCCACAGGAGGCTTGACTCCCTTTAGTACACACATTGGGCTCCAAGAGATACCCATCACGACTCGAGACGAGAGCGGAATTCTTTGCTTACCCTCGAGGTGAGAACTGACTCCCCGGATGAGTCTGGAATGCAAACCCGAGATCCCTGTCGCCCCTGGAGAGCAACATTAGATCCTGGACACAAGCCTAGATTAGGTCTCTTTTGCCCTGCAGTGACTCTAGTGCAATCCCCAGCTCCCCCTCGCAACCCGAATGGAAGACTGGATTTCAAGGCCAACAAGAGGAAGCCTAAATTCCCGGTCATAACTCGAGAATCCCGCCGCAACTCGAGCAAAACCACGTGGTTCTCCCGTCATCGCAAGATGAGGCCCTTGCCCACTACAGCGTTTCAAACGATGTCCCAGGTTCCGTCTTGAAATGCGAAATGGTACTTGGCACCCTTGATGCGACCCCAAAAGTCCCCCAACACGCCGGTCTCACTCAAGGGGAACACCGAGGTTCCCGGCACCACTTCATTTAAGCCCCTTCTCCCCTCCTGATGGTGACCGGTGGGTCGATTCCCCTGCTTTGTCTGCAAGGGGGCCCGACCTTCCCTGCACAACTCAGGATGAGGCCGGTCTCATGGGGAAATTCGATACGTAGCTTTGTGGGTGGTGCCACTTGCCGAAAGACTCCAATTTCCCGGTCCGCTCTTGATAAGAATCCGATGCTCGGACACCTCTTGGAAGGCAGCCTTGAGTATGAAGGTACAACACGAAGGGGCACTAACACACCTGTGCATCATCCGGAAAAACGGGCAGGTTACACACACAGCTCGACAAGTGGCCTGTCACCTCGAGAACAACTCGAGAGGCAAGAGGAGTCCCATCCTCCAGAAAAGACGAGGCCTGACTCTCCTGTACCAACATGCAGGGACCTTGCGATCTGAGTCAGAAATGGAGAGGAACACTGAGGTTCCTGCTTCAACTCGAGATGAGTCCCTCTTACATTCCACCAAATGCAGAGGAGTCTCGAGAGGCCCCTCCAAACTGCACAGTATCCCTGACTTCTCAGAGGCACTCTGAGAAGCTCCCTGAGGTCGCAGGCACAAGTCAAGGGAACCCTGGGTTTTATGCAGTGACCCGAGAAAGACCTCGAGAGTCCTTCTTCAACCCGTCTTGAGGCCCGATTACCCTACCATGACTCGAGAGCAATGACGAACTCCCCCTAGCCATCTCATGGGGACCTGACTTCCCTGGAGCCACAAGAGAGGCTCCCTGAGCTCCCTCTCGTACCTCGTCAGAAACCCGGCACTAGCGCGGCAGTCTAGAAAACCCACGAGATGCCGCCGTCATCGCGAGATGAGGGCCTTCTTTTCCTGCATGGCCTGGAGAGGAATCCCGAGTCCTCTATCCAAACACCACAGGAGGCTTGACTCCCTTTAGGGCACACAGTGGGCTCCAAGAGATACCCATCGCGACTCAAAAGGACAGCGGAGTTCTTTGCTTCCCCTCGAGACGAGGCCTGATTCCCCGGGTGAGTCTGGTATGCAACCCCCAGATCCCTGTCGCCCCTAGGGACGAACATTAAGTCCTGGACACAAGCCTAGATGAGGTCTATTTTGCCCTGCAGTGACTCGTGGAAAATCCCCAGTTCTCCCTTGAAACTCGAATGGAAGATAGGACTTCCCTGGGCCAACACATGAGGAAGACTGTATTCCCCGTCGAAACTCGAGAATCCCGCCACAACTCGAGAAACGCCACGTGGTTCCCCCGTCATCGCAAGATGAGGCCCTTGCCCCCTACAGCGTCTCAAGAGAAGTCCCACGTTCCGTCTTGAAGTGCGAAACGGTATTGGCACCCTTGATGCGACCTCAAAAGTTCCTCGACACACCGGTCTGACTCGAGGAGAACACCGAGGTTCCCGGCACCACTACATCTGGGCCCCTTCTCCCCTCCTGATCGTGACAGGAGGGTTGATTCCCCTGTTTTGTCTTGAAGGGGTTCCCGCCTTTCCCGGTGCATCTCAGGATGAGGCCGGTCTCACGAGGATATTCGAGACATAGCCTCGTGGATGGTGACACATGCCGAAAGACCCCGATTTCCCGGTTCACTCTTGATAAGATCCCAATGCCCGGACACCTCTTTGAAGATAACCCTTTTGAAGAAGGCACAACACGAAGGGGCACTGACACCCACAGGTATCATCCGGAGAAACCCGCAGGTACCACACACAGCTCGAGAAGTGACTTGTCACCCCGTGAACAACTGGAGAGGCAAGCAGAGTTCCATTCCTCCACACAAGACGAGCCCTGACTCTCCTGTTCGAACTCTGCAGCGAAACTGCGATCCGAGTCAGATCTGGCCCAGGGGAAGTCAGGAGAGGAAACATGAGTTTCCTGCCTCCACTCGAGATGAGGCCCTCTTCCATTGCACCGAACCCAGTGGAGTCCCGAGAGGCCCCTCCCAACTGCACAGTATCCCTGACTTCTCAGAGGCACCCTTAGACCTTCCTGAGATCACCGGCACAAGTTGAGGGAACCAAGGGTTTCCTGCCCCAACCCGTAAAAGACCTCGAGAGTCCTTCTTCAATGCGTCTTGAGGTGCGATTCCCCTACCATGACTCAGGAGCAATGACGCGCTCCCCCTAGCCACGCGCATAGAAACCTGACTTCCCTGGCGCCACAGGAGAGGCTCCCTGAGCTCCCCATTATACCTCGTGAGCAACACCACACTGGAGCCGCAGCTCGAGAATACAAACGAGACGCCCCAGTCCTCACGAGATGAGGGCCTTCTTTTGCTGTATGGCCTGGAGAGCAATCCTGAGTCCTCTCTCCAAACTCCACAGGAGGCTTGACTCATTTTAGGCCACACAGTGAGCTCCAAGATATACCCGTCGCGACTCAAGAGGAGAGCGGTGTCCTTGGCTTCCCCTCGAGACGAGGCCTGATTCCCAGGGTGAGTCGAGAATGCAATGCCGAGATCGCTGTCGCCCCAGCAGAGGAACATTAGGTCCTGGACACAAGCCTAGATGAGGTCTATTTGGCCCTGCAGTGTCTCAAGAGCAATCCCCAGTTCTAACTCGCAATTCGAATGAAAACTGGACTTCCCTGGGCCAGTTGAAGAGGAAGCCTGAATTCCCCGTCGTAACTCGAGAATCCCGCCACAACTCAAGAAAAACCACGTGGTTCCCCCGTCATCGAAAGATGAGGCCCTTGCCCGCTACAGCGTCTCAAGAGAAGTCCCACGTTCCGTATTGAAGAGCGAAAAGTTACTTGGAACCCTTGATGCGACCCCAAAAGTTCCCCGACATACCAGTCTCACTTGAGGAGAACACCGAGGTTCCCGGCACCACTTCATCTGAGACTCTTCTCCCCTCTTGATCGCGACAGGAGGTTCGATTCCCCTGCTTTGTCTGGAAGGCGTTCCCGACCTTCCTGGCGCACATCAAGATGAGGCCAGTCTCACGAGGAAATTCGAGACATAGCCTCATGGGTGGTGCGGCATGCCAAAAGACCCCGATTCCCTGGTCCGCTCTTGATAAGAACCCGATGGCAGAACCCAACTCGAAGGCAATCCTGTGGATCAAGGCACAACACGAAGGGGCATTGACACCCCGGTGCATCGTCCAGAAAAACCCGCAAGTTCCACATACAAATCGACAAGTGGCCTGTCACCCCATGAACAACGCGAGAGTCAAGCGGAGTTCCATTCCTCCACACAAGACGAGGCCTGACTCTCCTGTCCCAACTCTGCAGGGACTCTGGGATCCGAGTCAGATCCGGCGCATTCGAAGCCAGGAGAGGAACCCTGAGGTTCCTGCCTCAACTTGTCATGAGGCCCTCTTCCATTGCACCAAACCCAGTGGAGTTCCGAGAGGCCCCTCCCAACTCCACAGTGACCCTGACTTCTCAGAGGCACGCTGAGAAGCTTCCTGAGGTCACTGGCACAAGTCGATGGAACCCAGGGTTTCCTGCTGCAACCCAAGAAAGACCTTGAGAGTCCTTCTTTAACACGTCTTTCAGGCCCAATTCCCCTACCATGACTCGAGAACAATGACGGGCTCCCTCTCACCACGTGCATAGAGACCTGACTGCCCTGGCACCACGTGAGAGGCTCACTGAGCTCCCAGTCTTACTTCGTGAGAAACCCCACACTAGCGCCACAGCTCGAGAAAACCTACGAGACGCCCCAGTCATTGGGAGATGAGGGCCTTCCTTTCCTGCATTGCCTGAAGAGCAATCCCGTGTCCTCTCTCCAAACACCAGAGGAGGTTTGACTCCCTTTAAGCCACTCAGTGGGCTCCAAGACATACCCGTCCGACTCGAGAGGAGAGCAGAGTCCTTTGCTTCCCCTCGAGACGAGGCCTGACTCCAAGGTGAGTCTGGAATGCAACCCCGAGATTTCTTTCGAGTCTTGAGATGAACATTAGGTCCTGCACACAAGCTTTGGTGGGGTCTCTTTTGCCTTCAGTGACTAGAGCGCACCTCCAGCTCTTCCTCGAATCTCGAATGGAAGATAAGACTTTTGTGGGCCAACACAAGAGGAAGCATGAATTCCCTGTGGTAACTCAAATATCCCACCACAACTCGAGAAAAACCAAGTGGTTCCGTAGTCATTCCAAGATGAGGCCCTTGCCCGCTGGAGCAGCCCAAGAGAAGTCCAACTTTCCATTTTGAAGAGTGAAATGGTACTTGGAATGCTTTATGTGACCCCAAAAGTTACCGGACATACCTGTCTCACTTGAGGGAAACACCAAGGTTCCCAGCAGCACTTCATCTGAGCCACTTCTCCCCTCCTGATCGCCACAGGAGGGTCGATTCCTCTGCTTTGTCTGGAAGAGTTTCATGACCTTCGCGGCACACCTCAGGATGAGGCCGGTTTCATGAGGAAATTCGAGACAACCCATGTAGGTGCTGCCAAATGCTGAACGACCCCGATTTCCCAGTCCGCTCTTCATAAGAACCCGATGCCCGGACACCTCTTCGAAGGCAACCCTGTGGATGAAGGCACAAATCGAAGGATCACTGACACCCCCATGCATCGTCTGGAAAAACCTGCAGATTCCACACACAGTTTGACAAGGGGCCTGAAACCCGATGAACAACTCGAGAGGCAAGCGGAGTTCCATTCCTCAGAAAAGACGTAGCCTGACTCTCCTGTCCCAACTCTGCAGGGACCCTGCGGTCTGAGGCCGAAACAGAGAGGAAGTCTGAGGTTCCTGCCTCCCCTCGAGATGAGGCCCTCTTCCATTGCGACAAACCCAGCGGAGTCCCGAGAGGCCCCGCCAACTCCACAGTATCCATCAACTCTCAGAGACACCCTGGGAAGTTCCCTAAGGTCCCCGGCAGAAGGCGAGGGAAATGACTTTTCCCGACACAACCCGAGAAAGACCTCCATAGTCCCTCTTCAACGCGTCTCGAGGCCCTACTCCCCTCCCGTGACTCGAGAGCCATGACGCGCTCCCCCTCGCCACGCGCAGGGAGACCTGACTTCCCTGGCGCCGCACGAGAGGCTCCCTGAGATCCTCGTCATGCCTCGCGAGAAAACCCCCAAAGGCGCCGCAGCTCGAGGAAACCCCTGAGACGCCCCCGTCCTCACGAGGTGAAGGGCCTTCTTTTCCTACATGGCCTGGAGAACAATCCCGAGCCCTCTCTCCAAAATGAAGAGGAGGCTTGACTCCACTGAGGCCACTAGGGGGCTCCAAGAGATCCGCGTCGCGACTCGGGAGGACAGCGGAGTCCTTGGCTTCCCCTCGAGACGAGGCCTGACACCCCGGGGGATCCTGGAATGCAACCCCGAGATCCCTGCCTTCCCTGGATAGGAACATTAGGTCCTGGACACACGCCTAGATGAGGTCTCTTTGGCCCTGCAGTGACTCAAGGCAGCCCCCAGCTTTCCCTCGCCACTCGAATGGAAGACGGGGCTTCCCAGGGCCAACAGAGGAGGAAGCCTGTAATTCCCGTCGTCACTCGAGAATCCCGCCGCAAATCGAGAAAAAACACGTGGTTCCAACGTCTTCGCAAGATGAGGCCCTTGCCCACTACGGCGTCTCAAGGGAAGTCCCATGTTCCACCCTGAAGTGCGAAACGGTACCTGACACCCTTCGTACGACACCCAAAAGTTCCCCGACACGCCGGGTTCCCTCGAGGGGAACACCGAGAGTCCCGGCACAGCTTCATCTGAGGCCCTTCTCCCCTCCTGATCGCGACAGGAGAGGCGATTCCCCTGCGTGGTCCAGAAGGTGTTCCCGGCCTTCCCGGCGCACCTCAGGATGAGGCCGGTCTCACGGGGAAATTCGAGACGAGCCACGTGGGTGGTGCCACATGCCGAACGCCCTCGATTCCCCGGTCCGCTCTTGAGAAGGACCCGAGGCCCGGACCCCTCTTCGAAGGCAACCCTGTGGGTGAAGGTACCACTCGAAGGGGCACTGACACCCCCGTGAGTCGTCCGGAAAAACCCGCGGTTTCCACACACAGCTCGACGAGGTGCGTGAGACACCCTGAGCAATTCGAGAGGCAAGCGGAGTTCCCTTCCTCGGACAAGACGAGGCCTGACTCTCCTGTCCCAACTCTGCAGGGACCCTGTGGTTGGAGTCCGAAAAGGAGAGGAAGCCTAAGTTTCCTGTCTCCCCTCGAGATGAGGCCCTCTTCCATTGCGCCAAGCCCAGCGGAGTCCCGAGAGGCCCCGCCAACTCCACAGCATCCCTCACCTATCAGAGGCACCCTGGGAAGTTCCCTCAAGTCCCCGGCAGAAGTCGAGGGAAATGAGGCTTTCCCGTCGCAACCCCAGAAAGACATCGAGTGTCCTTCTTCAACGCGTCTGGAGGCCCTAGTCCTCTCCCATGACTCGAGAGCCCTGACGCGCTCCCCCTCGCCACGCGCACAGAGACCTGACTTTCCTGGCACCGCACGAGAGGCTCCCTGAGATCCTCGTCTTGCCTCGTGAGAAAACCCCCACGGGCGCCGCAGCTCAAGGAAACCCCTGAGAAGCCCCCATCCTCGCGAGGTGAGGGCCTTCTTTTCCTGCCTGACCCAGACCGCAATCCTGAGTCCTCTCTCCAAACTGAAGAGAAGGCCTGACTCCATTGAGGCCACTCAGTGGGCTCCAAGAGATCTGCGTCGCGACTTGAGAGGAGAGCGGCATCCTTTGCTTGCCCTCGAATCTAGGCCTGACTCCCCGGGGGAGTCTGGAACGCCACCCTGAGATCCCTGTCTTCCCTTGAGGGGAACGTTAAGTCCCGGACACAGGCCTAGATGAGGTCTCTTTGGCCCTGCATTGACTCGAGTGCAACCCCAAGCTTTCCCTCGCAACTCGAATGGAAGATTAGGCTTCCCGGGGCCAACACAAGAGGAAGCCTGAAATCCCCGTCGTAACTCTAGAATCCCGCCGCAACTCGAGAAAATCCACATGGTTCCAACGTCTTCGCAAGATGTGGCCCTTGCCCGCTACGGCGTCTCAAGGGAAGTCCCGGGTTCTGTCCTGACCTGCGAAATGGTACCTGACTCCTTTCATGCAACCCCCAAAAGTCCCCCACACGCCGGTTTCCCTCGAGGGTAACACCGAGGGTTCCGGCCCCACTTCATCTGAGCCCCTTCTCCCCTCCTGATGGCGACAGGAGAGTCGATCCCCCTGCGTTGTCTGGAAGGGTCCCCGGCCTTCCCGGCACACGTCAGGATGAAGCCTTCCTCACTAGGAAATTTGAAACTAGCCCCGTGGGTGGTCCCACATGCCGAAAGACCCCTATTTCCCGGTCCGCTCTTAAAAAGAACCCGAGGCCCAGACACCTCTTCGAAGGCAACCCAGTGGGTGAAGGCACAACATGAAGGGGCACTGTCACCGTCGTGCATTTCCGGAAATACCCGCAGGTTCCACACACAGCTCAACAAGGGGCCTGAGACCCCCTGAGCACCTCGAGAGGCAAGCGGAGTTCCCTTCCTCAGACAAGACGATTCCTGACTCTCCTGTCCCAACTCTGCAGGGACCCTGCGGTCGGAGTCCGAAACGGAGAGGAAGCCTGAGGTTCCTGCCTCCCCTCGAGGTGAGGCCCTCTTCCGTTGCGCCAGACCCAGCGGAGTCCCGAGGGGCCCCGCCACCTCCACAGGATCCCTCGCCTCTCAGAGGCATCCTGGGAAGTTCCCTAAGGTCCCCGGCAGAAGGCGAGGGACACGAGGGTTTCCCGCCGCCCCACGAGGAAGACCTCGAGAGTCCTTCTTCAACGCGTCTCGAGGCCCTAATACCCTCCCGTGACTCGAGAGCCAGGACGCGCTCCCCCTCGCCACGCGCATGGAGACCTGACTTCCCTGGCGCCGCACGAGAGGCTCCCTGAGATCCTCGTCGTGCCTCGGGAGAAAACCCCCACGGGCGCCGCAGCTCGAGGAAACCCCTGAGACGCCCCCGTCCTCGCGAGCTGAGGGCTTTCTTTTCCTGCATGGCCTGGAGAGCAATCCTGGGTCCTCTCTCCAAACGGAAGAGGAGGCTGGACTCACTTGAGGCCACTCAGGGGGCTCCAAGAGACCCGCGTCGCGACTCGAGAGGAGAGCGGAGTCCTTGGCTTCCCCTCGAGACGAGGCCTGACTCCCCGGGGGAGCCTGGAATGCAACCCCGAGATCCCTGCCTTCCCTGGAGAGGAATAGTAGGTCCCGGACACACGCCTAGGTGAGGTCTCTTCGGCCCTGCAGTGACTCGAGCGCAACCCCCAGCTTTCCCTCGCAACCCGAGGGGAAGATTGGGCTTCCCAGGGCCAACCCAAGGGGAAGGCTGAGATCCCTGTCGTTACTCGAGAATCCCGCCGCAACTCGAGAAAAACCACGTGGTTCCTACCACTTGGCTAGATGAGGCCCTTGCCCGCCACGGCGTCTCAAGGGAACTCCCCTGTTCCGCCCTGAAGGGCGAAACGGTCCCTGCCAGCCTTCATGCGACCCCCAAAATTTCCCCGACACGCCGAGTTCCCTCGAGGGGAACACCGAGGGTCCCGGCACCGCTTCCTCTGAGCCCCTTCTCCCCTCCTGATCGCGACAGGAGAGGCGATTCCCCTGCGTGGTCTGGAAGGGGTTCCCGGCCTTCCCGGCGCACCTCAGGATGAGGCCGGTCTCACGAGGAAATTCGAGACGAGCCACGTGGGTGGTGCCACATGCCGAACGCCCCCGATTCCCCGGTCCGCCCTTGAGAAGGACCCGAGGCCCGGACCCCTCTTCGAAGGCAACCCTGTGGGTGAAGGCACAACACGAAGGGGCACTGCCACCCCCGGGCATCGTCCGCAAAGATCCGCAGGTTCCACACACAGCTCGACGACGGGCCTGAGACCCCCTGAGCAACTCGAGAGGCCAGCGGGGTTCCCTTCCTCAGACAAGACGAGGCCTGACTCTCCTGTCCCAACTCTGCAGGTACCCTGCGGTCGGAGTCCGAAACGGAGAGGAAGCCTGAGGTTCCTGCCTCCCCTCGAGGTGAGGCCCTCTTCCGTTGCGCCAGACCCAGCGGAGTCCCGAGGGGCCCCTCCACCTCCACAGGATCCCTCGCCTCTCAGAGGCACCCTGGGAAGTTCCCTAAAGTCCCCGGCAGAACACGAGGTAAACGAGGGTTTCCCGCCGCCCCCCGACAAAGACCTCGAGAGTCCTTCTTCAATGCGTCTCGAGGCCCTAGTGCCCTCCCGTGACTCGAGAGCCATGACGCGCTCCCCCTTGCCACGCGCATGGAGACCTGACTTCCCTGGTGCCGAACGAGAGTCTCCCTTAGATCCTCGTCGTGCCTCCGGAGAAAACCCCCATGGGCGCCGCAGCTCGAGGAACACCTGAGACGCCCCCTTCCTCGCGAGCTGAGGTCCTTCTTTTCCTGCATGGCCTGGAGAGCAATCCCAAGTCCTCTCTCCAAACTGAAGAGGAGGCTTGACTCCCTTGAGGCCAGTCAGTGGGCTCCAAGAGATCCGCGTCCTGGCTCGAGAGGAGAGCGCAGTCCTTTGCTTCCCCTCGAGGCGAAGCCTGACTCCCCGGTGGAGTCTGGAGTGCGACCCCGAGATCCTTGTCTTCCCATGAGAGGACTATTAGGTCCTGGACACACGCCTAGATGAGGTCTCTTTGGCCCTGCAGTGACTCGAGCACAACCCCCAGCTTTCGCTCGCAACTCGAAGGGAAGTTTGGGCTTCCCAGGGCCAACACAAGAGGAAGCCTGAAATCCCCGTCGTAACTCGAGAATCCCGCCGCAACTCGAGAAAAACCACGTGGTTCCATCGTCTTCGCAGCATGAGCCCCTTGCCCGCCACGGCGTCTCAAAAGAAGTCCCACGTACCTACTGAAGTGCAAAATGGTACTCTGCACCCATGATGGCACCCGCAAAGTTCCCCAACGTACATGCCTCACTCGAGGGGAACACCCATGTTCCCCACACCACATCATTTGAGCCCCTTTTCCCCTCCTGATTGCAACAGGAGTGTCGATTCTCCTGCTTTGTCTGGAAGGTGTTACCGATCTTCCCAGCGCACCTCAGAATGAGGCCGGTCTCACGAGGAAATTGGAGATGTAGCCTCGTGGGTGGTGCCACATGCGGAAAGACCCCATTTCCTGATCCGCTATTAATAAGAACCCGATGCTCGTACACTTCTTCGAATGTATCCCGTTGGATGAAGGCACATTAAGGAGGGGCCCTGCACACCCATGCATCTTTTGGAAAATTCTGCAGGTTCCACATACAGCTCGACAAGTGATCTGTTACCTCGTGAACAACTCGAGAGGCAAGCTAAGTTTCATTTCTCCACAGAATACGAGGCCTGACTCTCCTGTCCCAACTCTGCAGGAATCCTGAGATCGGAGTCTGAAATGGAGAGGAACCCTGAGGTTCCTTCCTCAACACGAGATGAGGCCCTCTTGCATTATACCACACCCAGTGGTGTCCCGAGTGGCCCCTCCCAACTCCACAGAATCCCTGACTTCTCAGAGGCACCATGTTAAGCTCCCTGAGGTCACCGGCACAAGTCGAGAAAAACCAGGGTTTCCTGCCGCAACCGGAGATAGACCTTGAGAGTCGTTCTTCAACGCCTCTTGAGGCCCGATGCCCCTACCATGACTCGAGAGCAATGACACGCTCCCCCTCCACACATGCATGGAGACCTGACTTTCCTGTCACCACACGAGAGACTCCCTGAGCTCCCCATCGTATCTTGTGAGAAACCCCATCCTGGCACCGCACCTCGAGAAAATGCACAAGACGCCCCTGTCATCACGATATGCGGGCCTTCTTTTCCTGCATGGCCTGGAGAGCAATCCCGAGTCCTCTCTCCAATCTCCACAGGAGGCTTGACTCCCTTTAGGCCACACAATGGGCTCTAAGAGATACCCGTCGCGACTCAAGAGGAGAGGGGAGTCCATTCATTACCCTCTTGAAGAGGCCTGACTCCTCGGGAGGATCTGGAATGCAACTCCGAGATCCCTGTTGCCCCTTGAAAGGAACATTAGGTCCTAGACACAAGCCTAGATGAGGTCTCTTTTGCCCTGCAATAACTCGAACCAACCCCCAGCTCTAGCTCTCAACTCGTATGGAAATTTGGACTTCCCTGGGCCAACACAAGAGGAAGCCTGAATTCCCTGCCGCGACTCGAGAAAAACCACGTGGTTCCCCCGTCATCACAAGATGGGGCCCGTGCTCACTACAGCGTCTCAAGAGAAGTCCCACGTTCCGTGTTGAAGTGCGAAACGTTACTTGGCACCCTTAATGCGACCCCAAATGTTCCCCGACACACCGGTTTCATTTGAGGGGAACACCGAGGTTCCCGGCACCACTTCTTTTGAGCCCCTTCTCCCCTCCTGATAGTGACAAGAGGGTCGATTCCCCTGCTTTGACTTAAAGGGGTTCCCGACATTCACGGCGCACCTCAGGATGAAGCCGGACTCATGGGAAATTTCGAGACGTGGCCTCGTGGGGGGTGCCACATGCCGAAAGACCCCGATTTCCCAGTACACTCTTGAGAAGAACCCGATGACCAGACACCTCTTTGAAGACAACCCTGTGGATGAAGGTACAACAAAAGGGGCACTGACACCCCTGTGCATCGTCCAGAAAAACCCACAGGTTCCACATACAGCTCTACAAGAGGCCTGTCACCCCGTGAACAACTCGAGATGCAAGCGGATTTCCATTCCTCCACACAAGATGAGTCCTGACTCTCCTCTCCCAACTCTGCAGGAACATGCGATCTGAGGCAGAAATGAAGAGGAAACCTGATGTTCCTGCTTTATCTAAAGATGATGCCTTTTTCCATTTCACCAAACCCAGTGGAGTTCCGAGAGGTCACTCCCAACTCCACAGTATCCCTGATTTCACAGAGGCACCTGAGAAGCTCCCTGACGTAACATGCATGAGTCGAGGGAACCCATGGTTTCCTGCCACAACCTGAGAAAGACCTTGAGAGTCCTTCTTCAATGCGTCTTGAGGTCCAAATCCCCTATCATGACAAGAGAGCAATGACGCACTCCCCCTCGCCACGCGCATGGAGACCTGACTTCCCTGGCGCCGCACAAGATGCTCCCTGAGCTCCCAGCCTTACCACGTGGGAAACACCACACTTGTGCCTCAGCTCGAGAAAACCCACGAGATGCCCCTGTCATCGCGAGATGAGGGCCTTCTTTTTCTGCATGGCCTGGAGAGCAATACCGAGTCCTCTCTCCAAAATCCACAGGAAGCTTGGCTCCCTGTAGGCCACTCAGTGGGCTCCAAGAGATATCCGTCGCGACTCGAGAGGAGAGTGGAGTCATTTGCTTCCCCTCGAGATGAGGCCTGACTCCCCAGGTGAGTCTGGAATGCAACCCCGAGATCCCTGTCGCCCCTGGAGAGGAACATTAGATCCTGGACACAAGCCAAGATGAGGTCTCTTTTTCCCTACAGTGACTCGTGCGCAATCCCCAGCTCTCCCTCGCAACTCGAATTGAAGATTGGACTTCCCTGGGACAACACAAGAGGAAGCCTGAAATCCCCGTCGTAACTCGAGAATCCCGCCGTAACTCGAGAAAAACCAGGTGGTTGCCCCATCATCGCAATATGAGGCACTTTCCCGCTACAGCGTCTCAAGAGTAGTCCCACGTTCCATCTTGAAGTGCGAAACAGTACTTGGCACCCTTGATGCGACCCCAAAAGTTCCCCAACATACTGGTCTCACTTGAGGGGAACACCGAAGTTCCTGGCACCATTTCTTTTGAACGCCTTCTCCCCTCCTGATCACGACAGGAGGGTCGATTCCCCTGCTTTGTCTGCAAGGGTTTCCCGACCTTAACGGCGCACCTCAGGATGATGCCGGTCTCATGAGGAAGTTCGAGACGTAGCCTCGTGGGTGGTGCCACATGCCGAAAGACTCCGATTGCCCGGCCCGCTGTTGATAAGAACCCGATGCCTGGACACCCCTTAGAAGGCAACCCTGTGGATGAAGGCACAACACGAAGGGGCACAGACACACCCGTGCACCGTCCGGAAAAACCTACAGGTTCCACACACAGCTCGACACGTGGTCTGTCACCCCGTGCACAACTCGAGAGGCAAGCTGAGTTCCATTCTCCACACAGGACGAGGCCTGACTCTCCTGTCCCAAATCTGCTGGGACCCTTCAATCCGAATCAGAAATGGAGGGGAACCCTGAGGTTCCTGCCTCAACTCAAGATGAGGCCCTCTTCCATAGCACCAAAACCACTGGAGTCCCGAGAGCTCCCTCCAACCCACAGTGTCCCTGACTTCTCAGAGGCACCCTGACAAGCTCCCTGAGATCTCCGGCACAAGTTGATGGAACCCAGGGTTTCCTGCCGCAACCCGAGAAAGATTGGATAGTCCTTCTTTGATGCATCTTGAGGCCCGATTCCCCTACCATGTCTCAAGAGCAATGAAGCGCTCCCAGTACCCATGCGCATGGAGACTTAACTTCCCTGGCACCTCACGAGAGGCTCCCTGAGGTCCCCGTCGTACCTCGTGAGAAACCCCACACTGGCGCCGCAGCTCGAGAAAACCCACAAGACGCCCCCATTATAGTGAGATGAGGGCCATCATTAACTGCATGGCCTGGAGGGCAATCCCGAGTCGTCTCTCCAAACTCCACGGGAGGCTTGACTCACTAAGGCTACTCAGTGCGCTCAATAGGTACCCGTCGCGACTCGAGAGGAAACAGGAGTACTTTGCTTCCCCTAGAAACAAGGCCGGACTTCCCGGGTGAGTCTGGAATGCCACCCCGAGATCCCTGTCACCCCTGGAGAGGAATATTCGGTCCTGGACACAAGCCTAGATATGGTCTATTTTGCCCCGCAGTGACTCGAGTGGGATCCCAGCTCACCCTCGAAACTCGAATGAAAGATTGGACTTCCATGGGCCAACACAGGAGGAAATCTGAATCCCCCGTCGAAACTCGAGACTCCCGCCGCAATGCGAGAAAAACCACGTGGTTCACTCGTCATCCCAAGATGAGGCCCTGGCCCGCTACAGCGTCTCAAGTGAAGTCCCACGTTCCGTCTTGAAGTGCGAAATGCTACTTTTCACCCTTGATGTAACCCCAAAAGTTCCCCGAAACACCGTTCTCACCGAGGGGAACACCGAAGTTCCCGGCACCACTTCATCTGATCACTTTCTCCCCTCCTGATCACGACAGGAGGGTAAATTCCCCTGCTTTGCCTGGAAGGAGTTCCCGCCCATCCCGGCGCACCTAAGGATGAGGCCTTTCTCAGGAGGAAATTCGAGACGTAGCCTCGTGGGTGGTGCCACATGCCAAAAGACCCCGATTGTTCGGTCCACTCTGGATAAGAACCCGATGCCCGGACACCACTTCGAAGGCAACCCTGTGGATGAAGGCACCACAGAAGGGTTACTAAAACTCCCTTGCATCGTACAGAAAAACACGCAGGTTCTACACACAGCTCAACAAGTGGAATGTCACCCCATGAACAACTCGATAGGCAAGCAGAGTTCGTTTCCTCCACACAAAACGAGGCCTGACTCTCCTGTCCCAACTCTTCAGGGACCCTGCCATCCGAGTCAGAAATGGAGAGGAAACCTGAGGTTCCTGCCTCAACTCGAGATGAGGCCCTCTTCCATTGCACCAAACCCAGATGAGTCGCGAGAGGCCCCTCCCAACTCCACAGTATCCCTGAATTCTCAGAGGCACCTTGAGAATCTACCTGAGGTCACCGGCACAAGTCGAGGGAACACAGGGTTTCCTGCTGCAACCCGAGAAAGACCTTGAGAGTCCTTCGGCGCGTCTTGAGGCCCGATTCCCCTACCATGACTCGAGAGCAAAGACCCGCTCCCCATCGCCATGCGCATGGAGACCTGACTTCCCTGACGCCTGAAGAGAGTCTCCCTGAGCTCCCCGTCGTACCTCTTCGGAAACCCCATTCAGGCACCGCAGCTCGAGAAAACCCACGATACGCCCCCGTCATCACGAGATGAGAGACTTCTTTCCTGCCTGGCATGGAGAGCAAAACCGAGTCCTCTCTCCAGACTCCACAGGAGGCTTGACTCTCTTTAGGCCTCTCAGTTGGCTCCAAGAGATACCTGTCAGGACTTGAAGGGAGAGCGGAGTCCTTTGCTTCCCCTCGAGACGAGGCCTGATTCCCCGTGTGAGTCTGGAATGCAACCCCGAGTTCCTGTCGCACCTAGAGAGGAAAATTCGGTCCTGGACACAAGCCTAGATGAGGTCTATTTTGCACTGCAGTTACTAGAGAGCAATCGCCAGCTCTCCCTCGCAAATCGAATGGAAGATTGGACTTCCCTGGGCCAATACAATTGGAAGCCTGAATTCGACACCGTAACTCGAGAATCCCACCGAAACTCGAGAAAATCCACGTGGTTCCCCCATCAGCGCTAGATGAGGCCCTTGCCCGCTACAGCGACTCAAGAGAAGTCCCACGTTCTGTCTTGAAGTGCGAAACGGTACTTGGCACCCTTGATGCAATCTCAAAATTCCCCGACATACCGGTCTCACTGGAAAGGAACACCGAGGTTCCCGGAACCACTTCATTTGAGCTCCTTCTCCCCTCGTGATCATGACAGGAGTGTCGATTCCCCTGCTATGTCTGGAAGGGGTTCCCGACCTTTCCGGCGCACCTAAGGATGAGGCAGGTCTCACGAGGAAATTCGAGACATAGCCTCGTGGGTGGTGCCACAAGCCAAAAGACCCCGATTTCCCAGTCTGCTCTTCATAAGAACGTGATGCCCTGACACCTTTACGAAGGAAAACCTGTGGATGAAAGCACAACACGTAGGGGCACTGACACCCCCGTGCATCGTCCAGAAAAACCCGCAGGTTACAAACACAGTTCGACAAGTGGTCTGTCAGCCCATGAACAACTCGAGAGGCAAGTGGAGTTCCATTCCTCCACACAAGACGAGACCTGATTTTCTGTACCAACTCTGCAGGGAAACTGCGATCCGAGTCAGTACCAGCGACAGGAAACCCAGGAGAGGAAACATGAGGTTCCTGCCTCCACTCGAGATGAGGCTCTCATCCATTGCACCAAACCCAGTGGAGTCCAGAGAGGCCCCTCCCAACTCCACAGTACCCCTGACTTCTCAGAGGCACCCGGAGAAGCTCCATAAGGTCACCGGCACATGTCGAGGGAACACAGGGTTTCCTGCCACAATGCGAAAAAGACCTCGAGAGTCCTACTTCAACGTGTCTTGAAGCCCGAATCTGCTTCCATGGCTCTATAGAAATGACACGCACCCTCTCGCCACACACATGGAGACCTGACTTCCCTGGCGACATAAGAGAGGCTCCCTGAGCTCCCTGTCGTACCTCGTGAGAAACCCCACACTGACAGCGCAGCTCGAGAAAACCCACCATACGCCCCTGTCATCGCGAGATGAGGGCCTTCTTTTCCTGCATGGCCTGGAGAGGAATCACGAATCCTCTTTCCAAACTCCACAGGAGGCTTGACTCCCTTTAGGCCACTTAGTGGGCTCCAAGAGATACCCGTCGCGACTCGAGAGGAGAATGGAGTCCTTTGCTTCCCCTCGAGACAAGGCCTGACTCACCAGGTGGGTCTGGGATGCAACCCCGAGATCCCTATCTCCCCTGGAGAGCAACATTAGATCCTGGAAACAAGCCTAGATGAGGTCTCTTTTGCCCTTCTGTAACTCGAGAGCAATCCCCCGCTCTCCCTAACAACTCGAATGGAAGATTGGACTTCCCTGGGCCAACACAAGAGGAAGCCTGAATTCCCCTTCGTAACTCGAGAATCCCGCCGCAACTCGAGAAAAAACACTTGGTTCCCTTGTCATCGCAAGATGAGGCCCTTGCCCGCTACAGCTTCTCAAGAAAAGTCCCACGTTGGGTCTTGAAGTGCGAAACGATACTTGACACCCTTGATGTGACCCCAAAAGTTCCCCGAAATATCGGTCTCACTCGAGGTGAACACCGAGGTTCCAGGCACCAGTTTATCTGAGCCCCTTCTCCCCTCCTGTTCGAGATAGGAGGGTCACTTACCCTGCTTTGTTTGTAAGGGGTTCCCGACCATCACGGGGCACTTCAGGATGAGGCCGGTCTCACGAGGAAATTCGAGACGTAGCTCGCGGGTGGTGCCACATGCCAAAAGACTATGATTTCCCGGTATGCTCTTGATAAGAACCCGATGCCTGGACACCTCTTCGAAGGCAACCCTGTGGATGAAGGCACAACACAAAGGGGCACTGACACCCTCATGCATCGTCCGGAAAAACCCGCAGGTTCCACATACAGCTCAACAAGTGGCTTGTCACCCCTGAAGAACTCGAGAGGCAAGTGGGGTTTCATTCCTCTACACAAGACGAGGCCTGACTCTCCTGTCCCAACACTGCAGGGACTTTGCAATCCGAATCAGACCAGCGCCAGTGAAGTCACGAGAGGAACGCTGAGGTTCCTGCCTCCACTCGAGATTAGGACCTCTTCCATTGCACGAAACCCAGTGGAGTCCCGAGAGACGCGTCCCAGCTCCACAGTATCCCTGACTTCTCAGAGGCACCCTGAGAAGCTCCCTGAGGTCACCAGCACAATTCGAGTGAACCCAGGGTTTATTGCCGCCACCATAGAAAGAACTCAAGAGTCCTTCTTCAACACGCTTTGAGGCCTGATTCCCCTACCATGACTCGAGGGCAATGACGCACTCCCTCTGCTACACTCATGAAGCCCTGACTTCCCTGGCACCACACGAGAGGCTCCCTGAGCTCCCCATCATACCTCGTGAGAAACCCCACACTGGCGCCGCAGATAGAGAAAACCCACGAGACGCCCCCGTTTTCGCAACATGACGGCCTTCTTTTCTAGCACGGCCTGGAGAGCAATCCCGAGTCCTCTCTCCAAACTCCACAGTAGGCTTGACTCCCTTTTGGTCACTCAGTGGACTCCAAGACATACCCGTCGCGACTCGAGAGGAGAGCGGAGTCTTTTCCTTCCACTCGAGGCGAGGCCTGACTCCTCGGGTGAGTCTGATATACAAACCGGAGATCCCTGTCGCCCCTGGAGAGAAACATTAGGTCCTGGACATAAGCCTAGATGAGGTCTCTTTTGCCCTTCTGTAACTCGAGAGCAATCCCCCGCTCTCCCTAACAACTCGAATGGAAGATTGGACTTCCCTGGGCCAACACAAGAGGAAGCCTGAATTCCCCTTCGTAACTCGAGAATCCCGCCGCAACTCGAGAAAAAGCACTTGGTTCCCTTGTCATCGCAAGATGAGGCCCTTGCCCGCTACAGCTTCTCAAGAAAAGTCCCACGTTCCGTCTTGAAGTGCGAAACGATACTTGACACCCTTGATGTGACCCCAAAAGTTCCCCGAAATATCAGTCTCACTCGAGGTGAACACCGAGGTTCCCGGCACCAGTTTATCTGAGCCCCTTCTCCCCTCCTGTTCGAGATAGGAGGGTCACTTCCTCTGCTTTGTTTGTAAGGGGTTCCCCACCATCACGGGGCACTTCAGGATGAGGCCGGTCTCACGAGGAAATTCGAGACGTAGCTCGCGGGTGGTGCCACATGCCAAAAGACTATGATTTCCCGGTATGCTCTTGATAAGAACCCGATGCCTGGACACCTCTTCGAAGGCAACCCTGTGGATGAAGGCACAACACAAAGGGGCACTGACACCCTCGTGCATCGTCTGGAAAAACCCGCAGGTTCCACATACAGCTCAACAAGTGGCTTGTCACCCCTGAAGAACTCGAGAGGCAAGTGGGGTTTCATTCCTCTACACAAGACGAGGCCTGACTCTCCTGTCCCAACTCTGCAGGGACTTTGCAATCCGAATCAGACCAGCGCCAGTGAAGTCACGAGAGGAACGCTGAGGTTCCTGCCTCCACTCGAGATTAGGACCTCTTCCATTGCACGAAACCCAGTGGAGTCCCAAGAGACGCGTCCCAGCTCCACAGTATCCCTGACTTCTCAGAGGCACCCTGAGAAGCTCCCTGAGGTCACCAGCACAATTCGAGTGAACCCAGGGTTTATTGCCGCCACCATAGAAAGAACTCAAGAGTCCTTCTTCAACACGCTTTGAGGCCTGATTCCCCTACCATGACTCGAGGGCAATGACGCACTCCCTCTGCTACACTCATGAAGCCCTGACTTCCCTGGCGCCACACGAGAGGCTCCGTGAGCTCCCCTTCATACCTCGTGAGAAACCCCACACTGGCGCCGCAGATAGAGAAAACCCACGAGACGCCCCTGTTTTCGCGACATGATGGCCTTCTTTTCTAGCACGGCCTGGAGAGCAATCCCGAGTCCTCTCTCCAAACTCCACAGTAGGCTTGACTCCATTTTGGTCACTCAGTGGACTCCAAGACATACCCGTCGCGACTCGAGAGGAGAGCGGAGTCTTTTCCTTCCCCTCGAGGCGAGGCCTGACTCCTCGGGTGAGTCTGATATGCGAACCGGAGATCCCTGTCGCCCCTGGAGAGAAACATTAGGTCCTGGACACAAGCCTAGATGAGGTCTCTTTTTTCCTGCAGTGACTCTAGAGCAATCCCCAACTCTCCCTCGAAACTCGAATGGAAGACTGGACTTCCCTGGACCAACAGAAGAGGAAGCCTGAATTTCCCGTTGTAACTCAAGAATCCCGCCACAACTCGAGAAAAACCACGTCGTTCCCTCTTCATCGCAAGATGCGGCCATTGCCGCTACAGCGTCTCAAAAGAAGTCTTACGTTCCATCTTGAAGTGCGATACGGTACTTGGCACCTTTGATGCGACCCCAAAATTTCCCCAACACACTGGTCTCACTGGAGGGGAACACCGAGGTTCCCGGCATCACCTCATCTGTGCCCCTTCTCCCCTCCTGATCGAGACAGGAGGGTCGATTCCCCTGCTTTGTCTGCAAGGGGTTCCGACCTTCCCGGCGCACCTCAGGATGAGGCCGGTCTCACTAGGAAATCCGAGATGTAGCCTGGTGGGTGGTGCCACATGCGGAAAGACCCCGATTTCCCGGTGCGCTCTTAATAAGAACCCGATGCCCGGGCACCTCTTCGAAAGCAAACCTGTGGATGAATGCACAACACGAAGGGGTACTGACATCCCCATGCATAGTACGGAAAAACACGCAGATTCCAAACACAGATCGACAAGTGTCCTGTCATCCCTTGAAGAACTAGAGAGGCATGCGGAGTTCCGTCCCTGCACACAAGAGAAGGCCTGACTCTCCTTTCCCAACTCTGCAGGGACCGTGCGATCGGAGTCAGAAATGTAGATGAAACCTGACGTTCCTGCATCAACTCGAAATGAGGCCCTCTTCCATTGCGCCATACCCAGTGGAGTCCCGAGAGGCCCCTCCCAACTCCACAGTATCCCTGACTTCTCAGAGGCACCCTCAGAAGCTCTCTGCGGTCACTGGCACAAGTCGAGTGAACCCAGGGTTTCCTGCTGCATTCTGAGAAAGACCTCGAGAGTCCTTCTTTACCGCGTCTTGAGGCCCGATACCCTACAATGACTGGAGAGCAATGACGCATTTCCCTCGCCACACCCATTGAAACCTAACTTCCCTGGCGCCACACGAGAGGCTCCCTGCGCTCCCCGTCCTACCTCATGAAAACCCCACACTGGCACCGCCGCTCGAGAAAACTCACGAGACGCCCCCATCATCGTAAGATGAGGGCCTTCTTTTCCTACATGACCTAGAGAGCAATCCCGAGTCCACTCTCCAAACTCCACTGGAGGCCTGTCTCCCTTTAGGCCACTCAGTAGCCTCCAAGAGATACACGTCGCTACTCTAGAGGAGAGCGGATTCCGTTGCTTCCCCTCGAGCTGAGGCCTGACTACTTGGGTGAGTCTGGAATGGGATCCCGAGATCCGTGTCGCCCCTGTAGAGGAAAACTCGGTCCTGGACACAAGCCTAAATGAGGCCTTTTTTGTCCTGCATTGACTCAAGTGCAATCCCCAGCTCTCCCTCGCAACTCGAATGGATGATTGGACTTCCCTGGGCCAACACAAGAGGAAGCCTGTATTCCCATTGTAATTCGAGAATCCCGCGGCAACTGGAGAAAAACAACGTGGTTCCTCAGTCATCGAAATATGAGGCCCCTGTCAGCTATAGCGTCTCCAGGGAAGTCCCATGTTCCGTCTTGAAGTGTGAAACGGTACTTGGCACCCTTGATGCGACCCCCAAATTTCCCTGACACCCCGGTCTCACTCGAGGAGAACACTGAGGTTCCCAGCACCGCTTCAGCTGAGCCTCTTCTCCCCTCCTGATGGCGACAGGAGGGTCGATTCCCCTGCTTTGTCTGGAAGGGGTTCCCAGACTTCCCGGCAAACCTCAGGATGAGGCCAGTCTCACGAGGGAATTCGAGACGTAGCCTCGTGTGTTGTGCCACATGCCGAAAGACCCCGATTTCCTGGTCCGCTATTGATAAGATCCCGATGCCCGGTCACCTCTTCGAAGGTAACCCTGTGGATGAAGGCACAACACGAAGGGGCACTGACACCCCTGTGCATCGTCCCCCAAAACCGCAGGTTCCACATACAACTCGACAGGTGGCCTGTCATCCCGTGAACAACTCGAGAGGCAAGCGGAGTTCCATTACTCCGCACAAGACGAGGTCTGACTCTCCTGTCCCAACTCTGCAGGGACCCTGCTATCCGAGTCAGAAATGGAGAGGAACCCTGACGTTACTGCCTCAATCCGAGATTAGGTCCTCTTCAATTGCACCAGTCCCTGTGAAGTCCCGAGAAGCCCCTCTCAATTCCACAGTATCCCTGACTTCTTAGAGGCACCCCGCTAAGCTCCCTGAGGTTATGGGCACAAGTCGAGGGAACCCAGGGTTTCCTGCCACACCCCGAGAAAGACCTCGAGAGTTCTTCTTCGAAGCGTCTTGAGGCTCGATTCCCCTACCATGACTTGAGAGCAATGAGGCGCTCCCCCTCGCCACGTCCATGGAGACCTGACTTCCGTGGCACCACAGGAGTCTCCCTGAGCTCCCCGTCCTATCTCGTGAGAAACCCCAACCAGGCACTGCACCTTGAGAAAACCCACGAGACGCCCTCGTCATCGCGAGATGAGGGCCTTCTTTTTCTGCATGGCCTAGAGAGCAATCCCGAGTCCTCTCTCCAAACTCCACAGGAGGCTTAACTCCATTTAGGCCACTCTTGGGCTCCAAGGGATACCCGTCGCGACTCGAGAGGAGAGCGGAGTCCATTCATTCCCTTCGAGACGAGGCCTGACTCCCCGGGTGAGTCTGGAATGCAACCCCAAGATCCCTGTCGCCCCTGGAGAGAAAAACTGGGTCCTGGACACAAACCTAGATGAGCTCTATTTTGCCCTGCAGTGACTCAAGAGCAATCTCCAGCTCTCACTTGCAACTCGAATGGAAGATTGGACTTCCCTGGGCCAACACAAGAGGAAACCTGTATTCCCCATCGTAACTCAAGAATCCGGCCGCAACTCGAGAAAAAACACGTGGGTCCCCCGTCAGCGCTAGATGAGGCCCTTGCCCACTACTGCGTCTCAAGAGAAGTCCCAGGTTCCATCTTTAAGTGCGAAACGGTACTTGGCACCCTTGATGCAACCCGAAAAGTTACCCGACTTACCAGTTTCACTCAAGGGGAGCACCGAGGTTCCCGGCACTACTTCATCTGAGCCCTTTCTCTCCTCCTGATCCCGAAAGGAGGGTCGATTCCCCTGCTTTGTCTGGAAAGGGTTCCCAGACTTTCCTGCGCACCTCAGGATGAGGCCGATCTCACGAGGAAATTCGAGACGTAGCCTAGTGGGTGGTGCAACATGCTGAAAGACCCCGATTTCCCGGTCCGCACTTGAGGAGAACACGATGCCCGAACACCTCTTCGAAGGCAACCCTGTGGATGAAGGCACAACAGGAAGGAGCACTGACGCCCCCGTGCATCTCCGAAAAACCCGCAGGTTCCACACACATCACGAAAAGTGGTGTCATCCTTGAACAACTTGAGATGTAAGCGGAGTTCCATTCCTCCGCAGAACACGAGACCTGACTCCTGAGCAAACTCAGCAGGGACCCTGCTATCTGAGTCAGATCTGGCTCCAGGAAGTCAGGAGCAGAACCCTGAGGTTCCTGCCTCAACTCGAGATGAGGCCCTCTTCCATTGCACCAAACCCAGAGGAGTCCCGAGAGGCCTCTCCCAAATCCACAGTATCCCTGACTTCTCAGAGGCACCCTGAGAAGCTCCCTGAGGTCACCGGCACAAGTCAAGGGAACCCAGGGTTTCCTGCCGCAACCCTAGAAAGACATCGAGAGTCCTTTTTCAACCCGTCATGAGGCCCGATTCCCCTACCCTGACTGGAGAGCAATGACGCGCTCCCCCTTGCCCCGCCCATGGAGACCTGACTTCCCTGGGGCCACACGAGAGGCTACCTGAACTCCCCGTCATACCTCGTGAGAAATCCCACACTGGCTCCCCAGCTCGAGAAAACCCACGATACGCCTCCGTCATCGCGAGATGAAGGCCTTCTTTTCCTGCATGGCCTGGAGAGCAATCCTGAGTCCTCTCTCCAAACTCCACAGGGGGCTTGACTCCCTTTAGGCCACTCAGTGGGCTCCAAGAGACACCTGTGGCGACTCAAGAGGAGAGCGGGGTCCTTTGCTTCCCCTCGAGTCGAGCTCTGACTCCCAGGATGCGTCTGGAATGCAACCCCGAGATCGCTGTCGGCCCTAGAGAGGAATATTAGGTCCTGGACAGAAGCCTAGATGAGGTCTCTTTTGCCCTGCAGTGACTCAAGAGCAAACCCCAGCTCTCCCTCGAAACTCGAATGGAAGATTGGACTTCCCTGGGCCAACACAAGAGGAAGCCTGAATTCCCCGTCATAACTCGAGAATCCCTCCGCACCTTGAGAAAAACCACGTGATTCCCCCGTCATCCCAAGATGAGGCCCTTGCCCTCTACAGCATGTCAAGTGAAGCCCCAAGTCCGTATTGAAGTGCAAAACGGCACTTGGCACCCTTGAAGCGACCCCAAAAGTTTCCCGACACACCGGTCCCACTCGAGGGGAACACCGAGGTTCCCGGCACGACTTCAACTGAGCCCTTTCACTCCTCCTGGTCGCGACAAGATGGTCGATTCCCCTGCTTTGTCTGGAAGGGGTTCCCGATCTTCATGGTGCACCTCAGGATGACACCAGTCTAACGAAGAAATTCGAGACGTAGCCTCATGGATGGTGCCACGTTCTGAAAGACCCCGATTTCCTGCTCCGCTATGGATAAGAACCCGATATCCGGACACCTCTTTGAAGGCAACCCTGTGGATGAAGGCACAACACGAAGGGGCACTGACCCCCTCATGCATCTTACGGAAAAAACCGAAGGTTCCACTCACAGCTCGACAAATGGTCTGTTATCCTGTGAACAACTTGAGGGGCAAGCGGAGTTCAATTCCTCCACACAAGACGAGGCCTGACTCTCCTGTCCCAACTCTTCAGGGACCCTGTGGTCGGAGTTTGAAATGGAGAGGAACCCTTAGGTTCCTGCCTCAACTCGAGATGAGAACCTTTGCCATTGCACCAAACCCAGTGGAGTTCCGAGAGCCCCTCCCAAGTCCACAGTATGCCTGACTTCTCAGAGGCACCCTGAGAAGCTCCCTGAGGTCACCGGTTCAAGTCGAGGGAACCCAGGGTTTCCTGCCGCAACCTGAGAAAGACCTCGAGACTCCTTCTTCAACGCGTCTTGAGTCCCGATTTCCCTACCATGACTCGAGAGCATTTATGGGCTCCCCCTCATCACACGCATAGAGACCTGACTTTCCTGGCGCCACACGAGAGGCTCCCTGAGCTCCCCGTCGTACCTCGTGAGAAAACTCATACTTGCGCCCCAACTCGAGAAAACCCACAAGACGCCCCCGTCATTGCGAGCTGAGGGCCTTCTCTTCCTGTATGGCCTGGAGAGGAATCCCGAGTCCTCTCTCCAAACTCCACAGGAGGCTTGACTCCATGGAGGCCACTCAGTGGGCTCCAAGATATACCTATCGCGACCCAGGAGGATATCAGAATCCTTTGCTTCCCCTCGAGCCGAGGCCTGACTCACTGGGTGAGTCTGGAATGCGTCCCCGTGATCCCTATCGCCCCTGGAGAGGAACATTAGGTCCTGGACACAAGCCTAGATGAGGTCTATTTTGACCTGCCGTGACTCGAGAGCAATTCCCACCCAGCTCTCCCTGGCAACTCGAATGGAAGAATGGACTTCCCTGGGCCAACACAAGAGGAAGCCTGAATTCCCCGTCATAAGTCAACAATCCCATCGCAACTTGAAAAAAACCACATGGTTTCCCCTTCATCACAAGATGAGGCCCTTGCACGCCACAGCGTCTCAAGAGAAGTCCCACGTTTCGTCTTGAAGTTTGAAACAGTATTTGGCAAGCTTCATGTGACCCCAAAAGTTCCCTGACATACTGGTCTCACTCGAGGGGAACACCGAAGTTCCCGGCACCACTTCATCTGAGCCCCTTCTCCCCTCCTGATCGCGACAGGAGGGTCGATTAACCTGCTTTGTCTGGAAGGCTTTACCCACCTTCCAGGGGCACCTCAGCATGAGGCCCGTCTCACGAGGAAATTCGAGACGTAGCCTCGTGTGTGGTGCCGCATTCCAAAAGACCCCGATTTCCCGGTCCGCTCTTGATAAGAACCCGATGCCCACACACCACTTCGAAGGCAACCCTGTGGATGAAAGCACATCACGTAGGGGCACTGACACCCCCATGCATTGTCTGGAAAAAACCGCAGGTTCCACACACAGCTCGCCAAGTGGCCTGTCACTCCTTGAACAACTCGAGAGGCAAGCGGAGTTCCATTCCTCCACACAAGACGAGGCCTGACTCTCCTGTCCCAACTCTGCAGGGACCCTGCGATCTGAGTCAGAAATGGAGAGGAACCCTGAGGTTCCTTCCTGATCTCGAGATTAGGCCCTCTTCCATTGCAGCAAACCCAGTGGAGTCCCGAGAGGCCTCTCCCAGCTCCATAGTACCCCTGACTTCTCAGAGGCACCCTGAGAAGCTACCTGAGGTCACAGGCACAAGTCGAGGGAACCCTGGGTTTTCTGCCATGACTCGAGAAAGACCTCGAGAGTGCTTCAAAATGTGTTGAGTCGCGATTCCCCTACCATGACTCGAGAGCCATGACACGCGCCCCCTCTTCACGCGCATGGAGACCTGACTAACCTGGCACTGCACGAGAGGCTCCCTGAGATCCTCATCGTACCTCGTGAGGAAACCCACACTGCCGCGGCAGCTCGAGGAAACACATGAGACACGCCGGTCATCGCGAGATGAGGGCCTTATATTCCTGCATGGCCTGGAGACCAATCACGAGTCCTCTCTCCAAACTGAAGAGCAGGCTGGACTCCGTTGAGGCCGCTCAGGGGGCTCCAACAGATCCTTGTCGCGACTCGAGAGGAGAGCGGAGTCCTTGGCTTCCCCTCGAGACGAGGTCTGACTCCCCGGGGGAGCCTGGAATGCAACCCCGAGATGCCTGCTTTCCCTGGAGAAGAATAGTAGGTCCTGGACACACGCCTAGGTGAGGTCTCTTCGGCCCTGCAGTGACTCGAGCGCAACCCCCAGATTTCCCTTGCAACTCGAGGGGAAGATTGGGCTTCCCAGGGCCAACCCAAGAGGAAGGCTGAGATCCCCATTGTAACTCGAGAATCCCGCCGCAACTCGAGAAAAACCACGTGGTTCCCAACTCTTGGCAAGATGAGACCCTTGCCCGCGATGGCGTCTCAAGGGAAGTCCCCTCTTGCGCCCTGAAGGGCGGAAAGGATCCTGCCAGCCTTCATGCGACCCCCAAAAGTTCCCCGACACGCCGGGTTCCCTCGAGGGGAACACCGAGGGTCCGGGCACCGCTTCCTCTGAGCCCCTTCTCCCCTCCTGATTGCGACAGGAGAGTCGATTCCCCTGCGTGGTCTGGAAGGGGTTCCAGGCCTTCCCCGGGCACCTAAGGATGAGGCCGGTCTCACGAGGAAATTCGAGACGAGCCACGTGGGTGGGGCCACATGCCGAACGACCCCGATTCCCCTGTCCGCTCTTGAGAAGGACCCGCGGCCCGGACCCCTCTTCGAAGGCAACCCTGTGGGTGAAGGCACAACAAGAACGGGCACTACCACCCCCGTGCATCATCCGCAAAGACCCGTGGGTTCCACACACAGCTCGACGATGGGCCTGAGACCCCCTGAGCAACTCGAGAGGCAAGCGGGGTTCCTTTCCTCAGACAAGATGAGGCCTGACTCTGCTGTCCCAACTCTGCAGGGACCCTGCGGTCGGAGTCCGAAACGGAGAGGAAGCCTGAGGTTCCTGCCTCCCCTCGATGTGAGGCCCTCTTCCGTTGCGCCAGACCCAGCGGAGTCCCGAGGGGCCCCGCCACCTCCACAGGATCCCTCGCCTCTCAGAGGCACCCTGGGAAGTTCCCTAAGGTCCCCGGCAGAAGGCGAGGGACACGAGGGTTTCCCGCCGCCCCCCGAGAAAGACCTCGAGAGTCCTTCTTCAACGCGTCTCGAGGCCCTAGTCCCCTCCCGTGACTCGAGAGCCAGGACGCGCTCCCCCTCGCCACGCGCATGGAGACCTGACTTCCCTGGCGCCGCACGAGAGGCTCCCTGAGATCCTCGTCGTGCCTCGGGAGAAAACCCCCACGGGCGCCGCAGCTCGAGGAAACCCCTGAGACGCCCCCGTCCTTGCGAGCTGAGGGCCTTCTTTTCCTGCATGGCCTGGAGAGCAATCCCGGGTCCTCTCTCCAAACGGAAGAGGAGGCTGGACTCCCTTGAGGCCGCTCAGGGGGCTCCAAGACACCCGCGTCGCGACTCGAGAGGAGAGCGGAGTCCTTGGCTTCCCCTCGAGACGAGGCCTGACTCCCCGGGGGAGACTGGAATGCAACCCCGAGATCCCTGCCTTCCCTGGAGAGGAATATTAGGTCCCGGACACACGCCTAGGTGAGGTCTCTTCGGCCCTGCAGTGACTCGAGCGCAACCCCCAGCTTTCCCTCACAACCCGAGGGGAAGATTGGGCTTCCCAGGGCCAACCCAAGGGGAAGGCTGAGATCCCCGTCGTAGCTCGAGAATGCCGCCGCAAAACGAGAAAATCCACGTGGTTCCCACCTCTTGTCAAGTTGAGGCCCTTGCCCGCCACGGCGTCTCAAGGGAAGTCCCCTGTTCTGCCCTGAAGGGCGAAACGGTCCCTGACAGCCTTCCTGCGACCCCCAAAAGTCCCCCGACACGCCGGGTTCCCCAGAGGGGAACACCGAGGGTCCCGGCACCGCTTCCTCTGAGCCCCTTCTCCCCTCCTGATCGCGACAGGAGAGGCGATTCCCCTGCGTGGTCTGGAAGGGGTTCCCGGCCTTCCCGGCGCACCTCAGGATGAGGCCGGTCTCACGAGGAAATTCGAGACGAGCCACGTGGGTGGGGCCACATTCCGAACGCCCCCGATTCCCCGGTCCGCTCTTGAGAAGGACCCGAGGCCCGGACCCCTCTTCGAAGGCAACCCTGTGGGTGAAGGCACAACACGAAGGGGCACTGCCACCCCCGTGCATCGTCCGCAAGGACCCGCGGGTTCCACACACAGCTCGACGGGGGGCCTGAGACCCCCTGAGCAACTCGAGAGGCCAGCGGGGTTCCCTTCCTCAGACAAGACGAGGCCTGACTCTCCTGTCCCAACTCTGCAGGGACCCTGCGGTCGGAGTCCGAAACGGAGAGGAAGCCTGAGGTTCCTGCCTCCCCTCGAGGTGAGGCCCTCTTCCGTTGCGCCAGACCCAGCAGAGTCCCCAGGGGCCTCGCCACCTCCACAGGACCCCTTGCCTCTCAGAGGCACCCTGGTAAGTTCCCTAAGGTCCCCGGCAGAAGGCGAGGGAAACGAGGGTTTCCCGCAGCCCCCCGAGAAAGACCTCGAGAGTCCTTCTTCAACGCGTCTCGAGGCCCTTGTCCCCTCCCGTGACTCGAGAGCCATGACGCGCTCCCCCTCGCCACGCGCATGGAGACCTGACTTCCCTGGCGCCGCACGAGAGGCTCCCTGAGATCCTCGTCGTGCCTCGGGAGAAAACCCCCACGGGCGCCGCAGCTCGAGGAAACCCTTGAGACGCCCCCGTCCTCGCGAGCTGAGGGCCTTCTTTTCCTGCATGGCCTGGAGAGCAATCCCGGGTCCTCTCTCCAAACGGAAGAGGAGGCTGGACTCCCTTGAGGCCGCTCAGGGGGCTCCAAGAGACCCGCGTCGCGACTCGAGAGGAGAGCGGAGTCCTTGGCTTCCCCTCGAGACGAGGCCTGACTCCCCGGGGGAGCCTGGAATGCAACCCCGAGATCCCTGCCTTCCCTGGAGAGGAATATTAGGTCCCGGACACACGCCTAGGTGAGGTCTCTTCGGCCCTTCAGTGACTCGAGCGCAACCCCCAGCTTTCCCTCGCAACCCGAGGGGAAGATTGGGCTTCCCAGGGCCAACCCAAGGGGAAGGCTGAGATCCCCGTCGTAACTCGAGAATCCCGCCGCAACTCGAGAAAAACCACGTGGTTCCCACCCCTTGGCAAGATGAGGCCCTTGCCCGCGACGGCGTCTCAAGGGAAGTCCCCTGTTCCGCCCTGAAGGGCGAAACGGTCCCTGACAGCCTTCCTGCGACCCCCAAAAGTCCCCCGACACGCCGGGTTCCCCCGAGGGGAACACCGAGGGTCCCGGCACCGCTTCCTCTGAGCCCCTTCTCCCCTCCTGATCGCGACGGGAGAGGCGATTGCCCTGCGTGGTCTGGAAGGGGTTCCCGGCCTTCCCGGCGCACCTCAGGATGAGGCCGGTCTCACGAGGAAATTCGAGACGAGCCACGTGGGTGGGGCCACATGCCGAACGTCCCCGTTTCCCCGGTCCGCCCTTGAGAAGGACCCGAGGCCCGGACCCCTCTTCGAAGGCAACCCTGTGGGTGAAGGCACAACACGAAGGGGCACTGCCACCCCCGTGCATCGTCCGCAAAGACCCGCGGGTGCCACACACAGCTCGACGAGGGGCCTGAGACCCCCTGAGCAACTCGAGAGGCCAGCGGGGTTCCCTTCCTCAGACAAGACGAGGCCTGACTCTCCTGTGCCAACTCTGCAGGGACCCTGCGGTCGGAGTCCGAAACGGAGAGGAAGCCTGAGGTTCCTGCCTCCCCTCGAGGTGAGGCCCTCTTCCGTTGCGCCAGACCCAGCGGAGTCCCGAGGGGCCCCGCCACCTCCACAGGATCCCTCGCCTCTCAGAGGCACCCTGGGAAGTTCCCTAAGGTCCCCGGCAGAAGGCGAGGGACACGAGGGTTTCCCGCCGCCCCCCGAGAAAGACCTCGAGAGTCCTTCTTCAACGCGTCTCGAGGCCCTAGTCCCCTCCCGTGACTCGAGAGCCAGGACGCGCTCCCCCTCGCCATGCGCATGGAGACCTGACTTCCCTGGCGCCGCACGAGAGGCTCCCTGAGATCCTCGTCGTGCCTCGGGAGAAAACCCCCACGGGCGCCGCAGCTCGAGGAAACCCTTGAGACGCCCCCGTCCTCGCGAGCTGAGGGCCTTCTTTTCCTGCATGGCCTGGAGAGCAATCCCGGGTCCTCTCTCCAAACGGAAGAGGAGGCTGGACTCCCTTGAGGCCACTCAGGGGGCTCCAAGAGACCCGCGTCGCGACTCGAGAGGAGAGCGGAGTCCTTGGCTTCCCCTCGAGACGAGGCCTGACTCCCCGGGGGAGCCTGGAATGCAACCCCGAGATCCCTGCCTTCCCTGGAGAGGAATATTAGGTCCCGGACACACGCCTAGGTGAGGTCTCTTCGGCCCTGCAGTGACTCGAGCGCAACCCCCAGCTTTCCCTCGCAACCCGAGGGGAAGATTGGGCTTCCCAGGGCCAACCCAAGGGGAAGGCTGAGATCCCCGTCGTAACTCGAGAATCCCGCCGCAACTCGAGAAAAACCACGTGGTTCCCACCCCTTGGCAAGATGAGGCCCTTGCCCGCGACGGCGTCTCAAGGGAAGTCCCCTGTTCCGCCCTGAAGGGCGAAACGGTCCCTGACAGCCTTCCTGCGACCCCCAAAAGTCCCCCGACACGCCGGGTTCCCCCGAGGGGAACACCGAGGGTCCCGGCACCGCTTCCTCTGAGCCCCTTCTCCCCTCCTGATCGCGACGGGAGAGGCGATTCCCCTGCGTGGTCTGGAAGGGGTTCCCGGGCTTCCCGGCGCACCTCAGGATGAGGCCGGTCTCACGAGGAAATTCGAGACGAGCCACGTGGGTGGGGCCACATGCCGAACGTCCCCGTTTCCCCGGTCCGCCCTTGAGAAGGACCCGCGGCCCGGACCCCTCTTCGAAGGCAACCCTGTGGGTGAAGGCACAACACGAAGGGGCACTGCCACCCCCGTTCATCGTCCGCAAAGACCCGCGGGTGCCACACACAGCTCGACGAGGGGCCTGAGACCCCCTGAGCAACTCGAGAGGCCAGCGGGGTTCCCTTCCTCAGACAAGACGAGGCCTGACTCTCCTGTCCCAACTCTGCAGGGACCCTGCGGTCGGAGTCCGAAACGGAGAGGAAGCCTGAGGTTCCTGCCTCCCCTCGAGGTGAGGCCCTCTTCCGTTGCGCCAGACCCAGCGGAGTCCCGAGGGGCCCCGCCACCTCCACAGGATCCCTCGCCTCTCAGAGGCACCCTGGGAAGTTCCCTAAGGTCCCCGGCAGAAGGCGAGGGACACGAGGGTTTCCCGCCGCCCCCCGAGAAAGACCTCGAGAGTCCTTCTTCAACGCGTCTCGAGGCCCTAGTCCCCTCCCGTGACTCGAGAGCCAGGACGCGCTCCCACTCGCCACGCGCATGGAGACCTGACTTCCCTGGCGCCGCACGAGAGGCTCCCTGAGATCCTCGTCGTGCCTCGGGAGAAAACCCCCACGGGCGCCGCAGCTCGAGGAAACCCTTGAGACGCCCCCGTCCTCGCGAGCTGAGGGCCTTCTTTTCCTGCATGGCCTGGAGAGCAATCCCGGGTCCTCTCTCCAAACGGAAGAGGAGGCTGGACTCCCTTGAGGCCGCTCAGGGGGCTCCAAGAGACCCGCGTCGCGACTCGAGAGGAGAGCGGAGTCCTTGGCTTCCCCTCGAGACGAGGCCTGACTCCCCGGGGGAGCCTGGAATGCAACCCCGAGATCCCTGCCTTCCCTGGAGAGGAATATTAGGTCCCGGACACACGCCTAGGTGAGGTCTCTTCGGCCCTTCAGTGACTCGAGCGCAACCCCCAGCTTTCCCTCGCAACCCGAGGGGAAGATTGGGCTTCCCAGGGCCAACCCAAGGGGAAGGCTGAGATCCCCGTCGTAACTCGAGAATCCCGCCGCAACTCGAGAAATACCACGTGGTTCCCACCTCTTGGCAAGATGAGGCCCTTGCCCGCGACGGCGTCTCAAGGGAAGTCCCCTGTTCCTCCCTGATGGGCGAAACGGTCCCTGACAGCCTTCCTGCGACCCCCAAAAGTCCCCCGACACGCCGGGTTCCCCCGAGGGGAACACCGAGTGTCCTGGCACCGCTTCCTCTGTGCCCCTTCTCCCCTCCTGATCGCGACAGGAGAGGCGATTCCCCTGCGTGGTCTGGAAGGGGTTCCCGGCCTTCCCGGCGCACCTCAGGATGAGGCCGGTCTCACAGGGAAATTCGAGACGAGCCACGTGGGTGGTGCCACATGCCGAACGCCCCCGGTTCCCCGGTCCGCCCTTGAGAAGGACCCGAGGCCCGGACCCCTCTTCGAAGGGAACCCTGTGGGTGAAGGCACAACACGAAGGGGCACTGCCACCCCCGTGCATCGTCTGCAAAGACCCGCGGGTTCCACACACAGCTCGACGAGGGGCCTGGGACCCCCTGAGCAACTCGAGAGGCCAGCGGGGTTCCCTTCCTCAGACAAGACGAGGCCTGACTCTCCTGTCCCATCTCTGCAGGGACCCTGCGGTCTGAGTCCGAAACGGAGAGGAAGCCTGAGGTTCCTGCCTCCCCTCGAGGTGAGGCCCTCTTCCGTTGCGCCCGACCCAGCGGAATCCCGAGGGGCCCCGCCACCTCCACAGGATCCCTCGCCTCTCAGAGGCACCCTGGGAAGTTCCCTAAGGTCCCCGGCAGAAGGCGAGGGAAACGAGGGTTTCCCGCAGCCCCCCAAGAAAGCCCTCGAGAGTCCTTCTTCAACGCGTCTCGAGGCCCTAGTCCCCTCCCGTGACTCGAGAGCCAGGACGCGCTCCCCCTCGCCACGCGCATGGAGACCTGACTTCCCTGGCGCCGCACGAGAGGCTCCCTGAGATCCTCGTCGTGCCTCGGGAGAAAACCCCCACGGGCGCCGCAGCTCGAGGAAAGCCCTGAGACGCCCCCGTCCTCGCGAGCTGAGGGCCTTCTTTTCCTGCATGGCCTGGAGAGCAATCCCGGGTCCTCTCTCCAAACGGAAGAGGAGGCTGGACTCCCTTGAGGCCGCTCAGGGGGCTCCAAGAGACCCGCGTCGCGACTCGAGAGGAGAGCGGAGTCCTTGGCTTCCCCTCGAGACGAGGCATGACTCCCCGGGGGAGCCTGGAGTGCAAGCCCGAGATCCCTGCCTTCCCTGGAGATGAATATTGGGTCCCGGACACACGCCTAGGTGAGGTCTCTTCGGCCCTCCAGTGACTCGAGCGCAACCCCCAGCTTTCCCTCGCAACCCGAGGGGAAGATTGGGCTTCCCAGGGCCAACCCCAGGGGAAGGCTGAGATCCCCGTCGTAACTCGAGAATCCCGCCGCAACTCGAGAAAAACCACGTGGTTCCCACCTCTTGGCAAGATGAGGCCCTTGCCCGCCACGGCGTCTCAAGGGAAGTCCCCTGTTCCGCCCTGAAGGGCGAAACGGTCCCTGACAGCCTTCCTGCGACCCCCAAAAGTCCCCCGACACGCCGGGTTCCCTCGAGGGGAACACCGAGGGTCCCGGCACTGCTTCCTCTGAGCCCCTTCTCCCCTCCTGATCGCCACAGGAGAGGCAATTCCCCTGCATGGTCTGGAAGGGGTTCCCGGCCTTCCCGGCGCACCTCAGGATGAGGCCGGTCTCACGAGGAAATTCGAGACGAGCCACGTGGGTGGTGCCACATGCCGAATGCCCCCGATTCCCCGGTCCGCCCGTGAGAAGGACCCGAGGCCCGGACCCCTCTTCGAAGGCAACCCTGTGGGTGAAGGCACAACACGAAGGGGCACTGCCACCCCCGTGCATCGTCTGCAATCACCTGCGGGTTCCACACACAGCTCGACGAGCGGCCTGAGACCCCCTGAGCAACTCAAGAGGCAAGCGGGGTTCCCTTCCTCAGACAAGACGAGGCCTGACTCTCCTGTCCCAACTCTGCAGGGACCCTGCGGTCAGAGTCCGAAACGGAGAGGAAGCCTGAGGTTCCTGCCTCCCCTAGAGATGAGGCCCTCTTCCAGTGAGCTAAACCCAGCTTAGTCCCGAGAGGCCCCGGCAACTCCAGAGCATCCCTCACTTCTCAGAGGCTCCCTGGGAAGTTCCCTCAGGTCTCCGGCAGAAGTCGAGGGAAACGAGGGTTTCCCGCCGCCCCCCGAGAAAGACCTCGAGAGTCCTTCTTCAACGCGTCTCGAGGCCCTAGTCCCCTCCCTGGACTAGAAAGCAAAGACGCGCTCCCCCTCCCCTCCCCCATGGAGACCTGGCTTCCCTAGCGCCGCACGAGAGGCTCCTGAGATCCTCGTCGTGCCTTGTGAGAAAACCCCCACGGGCGCCGCAGCTCGAGGAAACCCCTGAGACGCCCCCGTCCTCTCGAGGTGTGGGCCTTCTTTTCCTGCCTGGCCTGGATAGCAATCCCGAGTCCTCTCTCCAAACTGAAAAGGAGGCTTGACTCCCTTGAGGCCACTCAGTGGGCTCCAAGAGATCCGCGTCGTGGCTCGAGAGGAGAGCGCAGTCCTTTGCTTCCCCTCGAGGCGAGGCCTGACTCCCCGGGGGAGTCTGGAGTGCGACCCCGAGATCCTTGTCTTCCCATGAGAGGACTATTAGGTCCTGGACACACGCCTAGATGAGGTCTCTTTGGCCCTGCAGTGACTCGAGCACAACCCCCAGCTTTCGCTCACAACTCGAAGGGAAGTTTGGGCTTCCCAGGGCCAACACGAGAGGAAGCCTGAAATCCCCATCATAACTCGAGAATCCCGCCGCAACTCGAGAAAAACCACGTGGTTCCATCGTCTTCGCAGCATGAGCCCCTTGCCCTCCACAGCGTCTCAAAAGATGTCCACGTTCCCACTGAAGTGCAAAACAGTACTTGGCACCCATGATGGCACCCCCAAAGTTCCCCAACATACATGCCTCACTCGAGCGGAAAACCCATGTTCCCCACACCACATCATTTGAGCCCCTTCTCCCCTCCTGATTGCAACAGGAGTGTCGATTCTCCTGCTTTGTCTGGAAGGCGTTGCCGATCTTCCCAGCGCACCTCAGGATGAGGCCGGTCTCACGAGGAAATTGGAGATGTAGCCTCGTGGGTGGTGCCACATGCCGAAAGACCCCGATTGTGTGGTCCGCTCTATATAAGAACCCGATGCCCGGACACCACTTCGAAGGCAACCCTGTGGATGAAGGCACCACAGAAGGGTTACTAAAACTCCCGTGCATCGTCCAGAAAAACCCGCAGTTTCTACACACTGCTTGACAAGTGGAATGTCACCCCGTGAACAACTCGATAGGCAAGCAGAGTTCGTTTCCTCCACACAAGACGAGGCCTGACTCTCCTGTCCCAACTCTTCAGGGACCCTGCCATCCGAGTCAGAAATGGAGAGGAAACCTGAGGTTCCTGCCTCAACTCGAGATGAGGCCCTCTTCCATTGCACCAAACCCAGATGAGTCGCGAGAGGCCCCTCCCAACTCCACAGTATCCCTGAATTCTCAGAGGCACCTTGAGAATCTACCTGAGGTCACCGGCTCAAGTCCAGGGAACCCAGGGTTTCCTGCTGCGACCCGAGAAAGACCTTGAGAGTCCTTCGGCGCGTCTTGAGGCCCGATTCCCCTACCATGACTCGAGAGCAAAGACCCGCTCCCCATCGCCATGCGCATGGAGACCTGACTTCCCTGACGCCTGAAGAGAGTCTCCCTGAGCTCCCCGTCGTATGTCTTTGGAAACCCCATTCAGGCACCGCAGCTCGAGAAAACCCACGATACGCCACCGTCATCACGAGATGAGGGACTTCTTTCCTGCCTGGCATGGAGAGCAAAACCGAGTCCTCTCTCCAGACTGCACAGGAGGCTTGACTCTCTTTAGGCCTCTCAGTTGGCTCCAAGAGATACCTGTCAGGACTTGAAGGGAGAGCGGAGTCCTTTGCTTCCCCTCGAGACGAGGCCTGACTCCCCGTGTGAGTCTGGAATGCAACCCCGAGTTCCTGTCGCACCTGGAGAGGAAAACTCGGTCCTGGACGGAAGCCTAGATGAGGTCTATTTTGCACTGCAGTTACTAGAGAGCAATCGCCAGCTCTCCCTTGCAAATCGAATGGAAGATTGGACTTCCCTGGGCCAACACAAGAGGAAGCCTGAATTCCCCATTGTAACTCGAGAATCCCGCCGCAGCTCGAGAAAAACCACGTGGCTCCCCTGTCATCGCAAGATGAGGCCCTTGGCCGCTACAGCGTATCAAGAGAAGTCCCACGTTCCATCCTGAAGTACAAAACGGTACTTGGCACCCTTGATGCGACCCCCAAAGTTCCCTGACATACCGGTCTCACTCGAGGGAAACACCAAAGTTCACGGCACCACTTCCTGTGAGCCCCTTCACCCCTCCTGATCGCGACAGGAGGGTCGATTCCCATGCTTTTTCTGCAAGGGTTCCCGACGTTCCCCGTGAACCTGCGGATGAGGCCGGTCTCATGAGGAAATTCGAAAAGTAGCCTCATGGTTGGTGCCACATGCTGAAAGATCCCGAATTCCCGGTCCACTCTAGATAAGAACCTGACGCCCGGACATCTCTTCGAAGGCAACCCTTTGGATGAAGGCACAACACGAAGGGACACTGACATCCACATGCATCGTCTGGAAAAACCCGCCGATTCCACTCACAGCTCCAAATGTGGACTGTCACCCCGTGAACAACTCGAGAGGCAAGTGAAGTTGCATTCCTTCACACAAGATGAGGCCTTACTCTCCTGTCCCAACTCTTCAGGGACCCTGCGATCGGAGTCAGAAATGGAGAGGAACCCTGAGGTTCCTGCCTCAACTAGAGAAGAGGCCCTCTTCCATTGAACCAAACTCAGTGGTGTCCCGAGAGGCCCCTCCCAACACCACAGTATCCCTGAATTCTCAGAGGCTCCCTGAGAAGCTACCTGAGGTCACTGGCACAAGTCGAGGGAACCCAGAGTTTCCTGAAGTAACCCGAGAATGACTTGGAGAGTCCTTTTTCAACGTCTCTTGATGCCCGATTCCCCTACCATGACTCCAGAGCAAGGACACGCTCCCCTCGCCACAAGCAGGAAAACTGACTTCCCTAGTACCACACAAGAGGCTCCCTGAGTACCCCATTGTACCTCGTGAGAAAACACACAGTGGCGCCGCAGTTCGAGAAAAACCACAAGATGCCCCCGTCAAGGAGAGATGGGGGCCTTCTTTTCCTGCCTGACCTGGAGAGCAATCCCTGGTCCTCTCTCCAAACTTCACAGGAGGATTGACTCCCTTTAGGCCACTCAGTTGGGTCCAAGAAATACCCGGTGCGACTCGAGAGGAGAGCGGAGTCCTTTGCTTCCCTTGAGACGAGGCCTGACTCCCCGGGTGAGTTTGGAATGCAACCCCGAGATCCCTGTCGCCCCTGGAGTGGAACATTATGTCCTAGACACAAGCCTAGATGAGGTCTATTTTGCCCTACAGTGACTCGAGAGCAACCTCCATCTCTCCCTCACAATTTGAATGGAAGATTGGTCTTCCCACGGTCAACACAAGAGGAAGTCTGAATTTCCCATCGTAATTCGAGAATTCAGCCTCAAGTCTTAAACACCATGTGGTTCCCCCTTCATCGCAATATGAGGCCCTTGCCAGCTAGAGTCTCAAGAGAAGTCCCACGTTCCATCTTAAAGTTCGAAATGCTACTTGGCACCCTTGATGCAACCCCAAAGTTCCCCAACATACCGGTCTCACTCCAGGGGAAGACCGAAGTTCCGGGCGTCTCCAGGGAAGTCCCATGTTCCGTCCTTAAGTGCGAAACGGTACTTGACACCTTTGATGCGACCGCAAAAGTTCCGCGACACGCTGGGTTCCCTCGAGGGGAACACCGAGGGTCCAGGCACCACTTCATCTGCGCCCCTTCTCCCCTCCTGATCGTGACAGCAGAGTCGATTCCCCTGCTTTCTCTGGAAGGGGTTCCCGGCCTTCCTGGTGCACCTCAGGATGAGGCCGGTCTCAGGAGGAAATTCTTGACTAGCCACGTGTGAGGTGCCACGTGCCGAACGACCCTGATTTTCCGGTCCGCTCTTGATAAGAACCCGATGCCCGGACACCTCTTCAAAGGCAACCCTGTGAGTGAAGGCACAACACGAAGGGGCACTGACACCCCCGTGCATCATCCGGAAAAACCCGCAGGGTCTACACACAGCTCGACAAGGGGCCTGAGACTCCCGGAACAACTCGAGAGGCAACCAGAATTCCATTCCTCAGACAAGACGTGGCATGACTCTCCTGTCCAAACACTGCACGGACCATGCAGTCGGAGTCAGAATCGGAGAGGAAGCCTGAGGTTCCTGCCTCCCCTCGAGATGAGGCCCTCTTCCATTGCGCTGAACCCAGCAGAGTCCCGAGAGGCCCTGCCAACTCCACAGCATCCCTCACCTCTCAGAGGCACCCTGGGAAGTTTCCTATAGTCCCCTGCAGAAGTCGAGGGAAACGAGGGTTTCCCGCCGCCACCCGACAAAGACCTCGAGAGTCCTTCTTCAACCCGTCTTGAGGCCCGATTACCCTACCATGACTCGAGAGCAATGACGAACTCCCCCTAGCCATCTCATGGGGACCTGACTTCCCTGGCGCCACACGAGAGGCTCCCTGAGCTCCTTCTCGTACCTCGTCAGAAACCCGGCACTAGCGCGGCAGTCTAGAAAACCCACAAGACGCCGCCGTCATCGCGAGACGAGGGCCTTCTTTTCCTGCATGGCCTGGAGAGGAATCCCGAGTCCTCTATCCAAACACCACAGGAGGCTTGACTCCCTTTAGGGCACACAGTGGGCTCCAAGAGATACCCATCGCGACTCAAAAGGACAGCGGAGTTCTTTGCTTCCCCTCGACACGAGGCCTGATTCCCCGGGTGAGTCTGGTATGCAAGCCCGAGATCCCTGTCGCCCCTAGGGATGAACATTAAGTCCTGGACACAAGCCTAGATGAGGTCTATTTTGCCCTGCAGTGACTCGAGGGCAATCCCCAGCTCTCCCTTGAAACTCGAATGGAAGATAGGACTTCCCTGGGCCAACACATGAGGAAGACTGTATTCCCCGTCAAAACTCGAGAATCCCGCCACAACTCGAGAAACGCTACGTGGTTCCCCCGTCATCGCAAGAAGAGGCCCTTGCCCCCTACAGCGTCTCAAGAGAAGTCCCACGTTCCGTCTTGAAGTGCGAAACGGTATTGGCACCCTTGATGCGACCTCAAAAGTTCCTCGACACACTGGTCTGACTCGAGGAGAACACCGAGGTTCCTGGCACCACTACATCTGGGCCCCTTCTCCCCTCCTGATCGCGACAGGAGGGTCGATTCCCCTGTTTTGTCTTGAAGGGGTTCCCGCCTTTCCCGGTGCATCTCAGGATGAGGCCGGTCTCACGAGGATATTCGAGACATAGCCTCGTGGATGGTGACACATGCCGAAAGACCCCGATTTCCCGGTTCGCTCTTGATAAGATCCCAATGCCCGGACACCTCTTTGAAGATAACCCTTTTGATGAAGGCACAACACGAAGGGGCACTGACACCCCCGGGTATCGTCCGGAGAAACCCGCAGGTACCACACACAGCTCGAGAAGTGACCTGTCACCCCGTGAACAACTGGAGAGGCAAGCAGAGTTCCATTCCTCCACACAAGACGAGGCCTGACTCTCCTGTTCGAACTCTGCAGCGAAACTGCGATCTGAGTCAGATCTGACCCAGGGGAAGTCAGGAGAGGAAACATGAGTTTCCTGCCTCCACTCGAGATGAGGCCCTCTTCCATTGCACCGAACCCAGTGGAGTCCCGAGAGGCCCCTCCCAACTGCACAGTATCCCTGACTTCTCAGAGGCACCCTTAGACCTTCCTGAGATCACCGGCACAAGTCGAGGGAACCAAGGGTTTCCTGCCCCAACCCGTAAAAGACCTCGAGAGTCCTTCTTCAACGCGTCTTGAGGTGCGATTCCCCTACCATGACTCGAGAGCAATGACGCGCTCACCCTAGCCACGCGCATAGAAACCTGACTTCCCTGGCGCCACAGGAGAGGCTCCCTGAGCTACCCATTATACCTCGTGAGCAACACCACACTGGAGCCGCAGCTCGAGAATACCCACGAGACGCCCCAGTCCTCACGAGATGAGGGCCTTCTTTTGCTGTATGGCCTGGAGAGCAATCCTGAGTCCTCTCTTCAAACTCCACAGGAGGCTTGACTCATTTTAGGCCACACAGTGAGCTCCAAGATATACCCGTCGCGACTTGACAGGAGAGCGGTGTCCTTGGCTTCCCCTCGAGACGAGGCCTGACTCCCCGGGTGAGTCGAGAATGCAATGCCGAGATCGCTGTCGCCCCAGCAGAGGAACATTAGGTCCTGGACACAAGCCTAGATGAGGTCTATTTGGCCCTGCAGTGTCTCGAGAGCAATCCCCAGTTCTAACTCGCAATTCGAATGAAAACTGGACTTCCCTGGGCCAGTTGAACAGGAAGCCTGAATTCCCCGTCGTAACTCGAGAATCCCGCCGCAACTCAAGAAAAACCACGTGGTTCCCCCGTCATCGAAAGATGAGGCCCTTGCCCGCTACAGCGTCTCCAGAGAAGTCCCACGTTCCGTATTGAAGAGCGAAAAGTTACTTGGAACCCTTGATGCGACCCCAAAAGTTCCCCGACATACCAGTCTCACTTGAGGGGAACACCGAGGTTCCCGGCACCACTTCATCTGAGACTCTTCTCCCCTCTTGATCGCGACAGGAGGTTCGATTCCCCTGCTTTGTCTGGAAGGCATTCCCGACCTTCCTGGCGCACATCAAGATGAGGCCAGTCTCACGAGGAAATTTGAGACATAGCCTCGTGGGTGGTGCGGCATGCCGAAAGACCCCAATTCCCTGGTCCGCTCTTGATAAGAACACTACGGCAGAACCCAACTCGAAGGCAATCCTGTGGATCAAGGCACAACACGAAGGGGCAGTGACACCCCGGTGCATCGTCCAGAAAAACCCGCAAGTTCCACATACAAATCAACAAGTGGCCTGTCACCCCATGAACAACGCGAGAGTCAAGCAGAGTTCCATTTCTCCACACAAGACGAGGCCTGACTCTCCTGTCCCAACTCTGCAGGGACTCTGCGATCCGAGTCAGATCCGGCGCATTCGAAGCCAGGAGAGGAACCCTGAGGTTCCTGCCTCAACTTGTCATGAGGCCCTCTTCCATTGCACCAAACCCAGTGGAGTTCCGAGAGGCCCCTCCCAACTCCACAGTGACCCTGACTTCTCAGAGGCACGCTGAGAAGCTTCCTGAGGTCACTGGCACAAGTCGATGGAACCCAGGGTTTCCTGCTGCAACCCAGGAAAGACCTCGAGAGTCCTTCTTTAACACGTCTTCAGGCCCAATTCCCCTACCATGACTCGAGAACAATGACAGGCTCCCTCTCACCACGTGCATAGAGACCTGACTGCCCTGGCACCACGTGAGAGGCTCACTGAGCTCCCAGTCTTACTTCGTGAGAAACCCCACACTAGCGCCACAGTTCGAGAAAACCTACGAGACACTCCAGTCATTGGGAGATGAGGGCCTTCATTTCATGCATTGCCTGGAGAGCAATCCCGTGTCCTCCCTCCAAACACCAGAGGAGGTTTGACTCCCTTTAAGCCACTCAGTGGGCTCCAAGACATACCCGTCCGACTCGAGAGGAGAGCAGAGTCCTTTGATTCCCCTCGAGACGAGGCCTGACTCCAAGGTGAGTCTGGAATGCAACCCCGAGATTTCTGTCGAGCCTTGACATGAACATTAGGTCCTGCACACAAGCCTTGGTGGGGTCTCTTTTGCCTTCAGTGACTAGAGCGCACCTCCAGCTCTTCCTCGAATCTCGAATGGAAGATAAGACTTTTGTGGGCCAACACAAGAGGAAGCATGAATTCCCTGTGGTAACTCAAATATCCCACCGCAACTCGAGAAAAACCAAGTGGTTCCGCAGTCATTCCAAGATGAGGCCCTTGCCCGCTGGAGCACCCCAAGAGAAGTCCAACGTTCCATTTTGAAGAGCGAAACGGTACTTGGAACGATTTATGCGACCCCAAAAGTTACCCGACATACCTGTCTCACTTGAGGGAAACACCGAGGTTCCCAGCAGCACTTCATCTGAGCCACTTCTCCCCTCCTGATCGCCACAGGAGAGTCGATTCCTCTGCTTTGTCTGGAAGAGTTT
This sequence comes from Bubalus kerabau, assembly GCF_029407905.1. NCBI lineage: Eukaryota > Metazoa > Chordata > Mammalia > Artiodactyla > Bovidae > Bubalus > Bubalus kerabau. The sequence continues at coordinate 894,708 of NW_026577905.1, forward strand.
CATGACCTTCGCGGCACACTTCAGGATGAGGCCGGTTTCATGAGGAAATTCGAGACAACCCACGTGGGTGGTGCCAAATGCTGAACGACCCCGATATCCCGGTCCGCTCTTCATAAGAACCCGATGCCCGGACACCTCTTCGAAGGCAACCCTGTGGATGAAGACAAAAAACGAAGGGTCACTGACACCCCCGTGCATCGTCTGGAAAAACCTGCAGATTCCACACACAGTTTGACAAGGGGTCTGAAACCCCATGAACAACTCGAGAGGCAAGCGGAGTTCCATTCCTCAGAAAAGACGTAGCCTGACTCTCCTGTCCCAACTCTGCAGGGACCCTGATGTCGGAGTCCGAAACAGAGAGGAAGTCTGAGGTTCCTGCCTCCCCTCGAGATGAGCCCCTCTTCCATTGCGACAAACCCAGCGGAGTCCCGAGAGGCACCGCCAACTCCACAGTATCCCTCAACTCTCAGAGACACCCTGGGAAGTTCCCTAAGGTTCCCGGCAGAAGGCGAGGGAAATGACTTTTTCCCGCCACAGCCCGAGAAAGACCTCGAGAGTCGCTCTTCAATGCGTCTTGAGGCCCTAGTCCCCTCCCATTACTCGAGAGCCACAACGCGCTCCTCCTCGCTACGCGCAGGGAGACCTGACTTCCCTGGCGCCGCACGAGAGGCTCCCTGAGATCCTCGCCGTGCCTCGCGAGAAAACCCCCACGGGCGCCGCAGCTCGAGGAAACCCCTGAGACGCCCCCATCCTCGCGAGGTGAAGGGCCTTCTTTTCCTGCATGGCCTGGAGAACAATCCCGAGCCCTCTCTCCAAAATGAAGAGGAGGCTTGACTCCATTGACGCCACTAGGGGGCTCCAAGATATCCGCGTCGCGACTCGGGAGGACAGCGGAGTCCTTTGCTTCCCCTCGAGACGAGGCCTGACACCCAGGGGGATCCTGGAATGCAACCCCGAGATCCCTGCCTTCCCTGGAGAGGAACATTAGGTCCTGGACACAAGCCTAGATGAGGTCTCTTTGGCCCTGCAATGACTCGAGGGCAACCCCCAGCTTTCCCTCGCCAATCGAATGGAAGACTGGGCTTCCCAGGGCCAACAGAGAGGGAAGCCTGTAATCCCCATCGTCACTCGAGAATCCCGCCGCAACTCGAAAAAAAACACGTGGTTCCAACGTCTTCGCAAGATGAGGCCCTTGCCCACTACAGCGTCTCAGGGGAAGTCCCATGTTCCTCCCTGAAGTGCGAAACAGTACTTGACACCCTTCATGCGACCCCCAAAAGCTCCCCGACACGCCGGGTACCCTCGAGGGAACACCGAGAGTCCCGGCACAGCTTCATCTGAGCCCGTTCTCCCCTCCTGATCACGACAGGAGAGTCGATTCCCCTGCGTGGTTCAGAAGGGGTTCCCGGCCTTCCCGGTGCACCTCAGGATGAGGCCGGTCTCACAGGGAAATTCGAGACGAGCCACGTGGGTGGTGCCACATGCCAAATGCCCCGATTCCCCGGTCCGCTTTTGAGAAGGACCCGAGGCCCGGACCCCTCTTCGAAGGCAACCCTTTGGGTGAAGGCACAACACGAAGGGGCACTGACACCCCCGTGCATCATCCGGAAAGACCCGCGGGTTCCACACACAGCTCGACCAGGGGCCTGAAAACCCCTGACAACTCAAGAGGCAAGCGGGGTTCCCTTCCTCAGACAAGACGAGGCATGACTCTCCTGTCCCAACTCTGCAGGGACCCTGTGATTGGAGCCGAAACGGAGAGGAAGCCTGAGGTTCCTGCCTCCCCTCGAGGTGAGGCCCTCTTCCGTTGCGCCAGACCCAGCGGAGTCCCGAGAGTCCCCGCCAACTCCACAGGATCCCTCGCCTCTCAGAGGCACCCTGGGAAGTTCGCTAAGATCCCCGGCAGAAGGCGAGGGAAACGAGGGTTTCCCGCCGCCACCCGAGAAAGACCTCGAGAGTCCTTCTTCAACACGTCTTGAGGCCCTAGTCCCCTCCCGTGACTGGAAAGCCAGGACGCGCTCCCCCTCGCCACGCGCATGGAGACCTGACTTCCCTGGCGCCGCACGAGAGGCTCCCTGAGATCCTCGTCGTGCCTCGGGAGAAAACCCCCACGGGCGCCGCAGCTCGAGGAAACCCCTGAGACGCCCCCGTCCTCGCGAGCTGAGGGCCTTTTATTCCTGCATGGCCTGGAGAGCAATCCCGGGTCCTCTCTCCAAACTGAAGAGGAGGCTGGACTCCCTTGAGGCCACTCATTGGGCTCCAAGAGATCCGCGTTGCCACTCGAGAGGAGAGCGGAGTCCTTGGCTTCCCCTCTAGACGAGGCCTGACTCCCCGAGGGAGCCTGAAATGCAACCCCGAGATCCCTGCCTTCCCTGGAGAGGAATATTAGTTCCCGGACACACGCCTTGATGAGGTCTATTTGGCCCTGCAGTGACTCGAGCGCTACCCCCAGATTTCCCTCGCTACTAAAATGGGAGATGGGACTTCCCAAGGCCAACCCAAGAGGAAGCCTGATATCCTCGTCGAAACTCGAGTATCCTGCCGCAACTCGAGAAAAACCACGTGGTTTCAACGTCTTCGCAAGATGAGGCCCTTGCCCGGTACGGCGTCTCAAGGGAAGTCCCATGTTCCATCGTGAAGTGAGACACGGTACCTGACACCCTTCATGCGACATCCAAAAGTTCCCCGACATGCCGGGTTCCCTTGAGGGGAACACCGAGAGTCGCGGCACCACTTCCTCTGAGCTCCTAGTCCTCTCCTGTTCGCGACAGGAGAGTTGATTCCCCTGCGTGGTCTGGAAGGTGTTCCCGACCTGCACGGCGCCCCTCAGGATGAGGCCGGCCTCGCGAGGAAATTCGAGACAAGCCCCGTGGCTGGTGCCCCATGTTGAACGACCCTGATTTCCCGGTCCGCAGTTGAGGAGAACCCGATGCCCGGACACCTCTTCGAAGGCCACCCTGTGAGTGACGGAACAACACGAAGGGGCACTGACACTCCCGTGCATCGTCCGGAAACACCCGCGGTTTCCACACACAGCTCCACGAGGGGACTGAGACTCCCTGAGCAACTCGAGAGGCAAGCGGAGTTCCCTTCCTCAGACAAGACGAGGCCTGACTCTCCTGCCCCAACGCTGCAGGGACACTGCTGTCGGAGTACGAAACGGAGAGGAAGCCTGAGGTCCTGTCTCCCCTCGAGATGAGGCCCTCTTCGATTGCGCCAAACCCAGAGGAGTCCCGAGATGGCCCACCAACTCCACAGCATCCCTCACCTCTAAGAGGAACCCTGGGAAGTTCCCTCAGGTCACCGGGAGAAGTCGAGGGAAACGAGGGTTTCCCGCCGCAAGCCGAGAAAGACCTCGAGAGTCCTTCTTCTACACGCCTTGATGCCCTAGTCCCCTCCCAGGACTCGAGAACAATGACGCGCTCCCCCTCGCATCGCTCATGGAGACCTGACTTCCCTGGCGCCACACGAGAGGCTCCCTGAGAACCTCGTCGTGCCTCGTGAGAAAAGCCCCACGGACGCCGCAGCTCAAGGAAACCCCTGAGAAGCCCCCGTCCTCGCGAGGTGAGGGCCTTCTTTTCTTGCCTTTCCTGGAGAGCAATCCCGAGTCCTCTCTCCAAACTGAAGATTAGGACTGACTCCCTTGAGGCCACTCAGAGGGCTCCAAGAGATCCGCGTCGTGGCTCAAGAGAAGAGCGGAGTCCTTTGCTTCCCCTCGAGGCGAGGCCTGACTCCACGGGGGACTCTGGAGTGCAACCCCGGGATCCCTGTCTTCCCTTGAGAGTACCACTAGGTCCTGGACACACGCCTAGATGAGGTCTCTTGGGCTCTGCAGTGACTCGAGCGCAACCCCCAGCTTTCCCTCGCAACTCGAATGGAAGATGGGGCTTCCCAGGGCCAACCCAAGAGGAAGCCTGAAATCCCCGTCGTAACTCGAGAATCCCGCTGCAACTCGAGAAAAACCACGTGGTCCAAACGTCTTCGCAAGATGGGGCCCTTGCCCGCTATGGCGTCTCAAGGGAAGTCTCACGTTCCGTCCTGAGTTGTGAAACAGTACCTGACACCCTTCATGCGACCTCCAAAATTTCCCAGACACGCCGGGTTCCCTCGAGGGGAACACCGAGGGTCCTGGCACCCCTTCATCTGACCCCTTCTCCCCTCCTCATCACGAAAGGAGAGTCGATTCCCCTGCGTATTCTGGAAGGGGTTCCCGGCTTTCCCGGCACACCTCAGGATGAGGCCGGCCTCCTGAGGAAATTCGAGATGAGCCCCGTGGGTTGTCCCACATGCCGAACGACCCCGATTTCCCAGTCCACTCTGGATAAGAACCCGATGCCCGGACACCTCTTCAAAGGCAACCCTGTGGGTGAAGTTACCATTCGAAGGGGCACTGACACCCCCGTGCGTCGTCCGGAAAAACCCGCGGTTTCCACACACAGCTCGACGAGGTGCGTGAGACACCCTGAGCAATTCGAGAGGCAAGCGGAGTTCCCTTCCTCAGACAAGACGAGGCCTGACTCTCCTGTCCCAACTCTGCAGGGACCCTGTGGTTGGAGTCCGAAAAGGAGAGGAAGCCTAAGTTTCCTGTCTCCCCTCGAGATGAGGCCCTCTTCCATTGCGCCAAGCCCAGCGGAGTCCCGAGAGGCCCCGCCAACTCCACAGCATCCCTCACCTATCAGAGGCACCATGGGAAGTTCCCTCAGGTACCCGGCAGAAGTCGAGGGAAACGAGACTTTTTCGCCGCAACCCCAGAAAGACCTCGAGTGTCCTTCTTCAACGCGTCTGGAGGCCCTAGTCCTCTCCCATGACTGGAGAGCCATGACGCGCTCCCCCTCACCACGTGCACAGAGACCTGACTTCCCTGGCACCGCACGAGAGGCTCCCTGAGATCCTCGTCGTGCCTCGTGAGAAAACCCCCACGGGCGCCGCAGCTCGAGGAGACCCCTGAGAAGCCCCCATCCTCGCGAGGTGAGGGCCTTCTTTTCCTGCCTGACCCAGAGCACAATCCCGAGTCCTCTCTCCAAACTGAAGAGAAGGCCTAACTCCCTTGAGGCCACTCAGTGGGCTCCAAGAGATCTGCGTCGCGACTTGAGAGGAGAGCGGCATCCTTGGCTTGCCCTCGAGGCGAGGCCTGACTCCCCGGGGGAGTCTGGAACGCCACCCTGAGATCCCTGTCTTCCCTTGAGAGGAACGTTAAGTCCCGGACACAGGCCTAGATGAGGTCTCTTTGGCCCTTCAGTGACTCGAGTGCAACCCTCAGCTTTCCCTCGCAACTCGAATGGAAGATTAGGCTTCCCGGGGCCAACACAAGAGGAAGCCTGAAATCCCCGTCGTAACTCTAGAATCCCGCCGCAACTCGAGAAAATCCACATGGTCCCAACGTCTTCGCAAGATGAGGCCCTTGCCCGCTACGGCGTCTCAAGGGAAGTCCCAGGTTCTGTCCTGAAGTGCGAAACGGTACCTGACTCCTTTCATGCAACCCCCAAAAGTCCCCCACACGCCGGTTTCCCTCGAGGGTAACACCGAGGGTTCCGTCCCCACTTCATCTGAGCCCCTTCTCCCCTCCTGATGGCGACAGGAGAGTCGATCCCCCTGCGTTGTCTGGAAGGGTCCCCGGCCTTCCCAGCACACCTCAGGATGAAGCCGGCCTCACTAGGAAATTTGAGACTAGCCCCGTGGGTGGTCCCACATGCCGAAAGACCCCGATTTCCCTGTCCGCTCTTGAAAAGAACCCGAGGCCCGGACACCTCTTCGAAGTCAACCCAAACACGAAGGGGCACTGTCACCGTCGTGCATTTCCGGAAACACCCGCAGGTTCCACACACAGCTCAACAAGGGGCCTGAGACCCCCTGAGCACCTCGAGAGGCAAGCGGAGTTCCCTTCCTCAGACAAGACGATTCCTGACTCTCCTGTCCCAACTCTGCAGGGACCCTGCGGTCGGAGTCCGAAACGGAGAGGAAGCCTGAGGTTCCTGCCTTCCCTGGAGATGAGGCCCTCTTCCATTGCGCCAAACCCAGCGGAGTCCTGAGAGGCCCCGCCAACTCCACAGCATCCCTCATCTGTCAGAAGTACACTGGGAAGTTCCCTAAGGTCACCGGTAAACTTTTATTGCACAAGGTCCCCATGAAAAGGCCAACGCAGCAGGACAGCCACAGATTCTGTCTGCCATTAAAGGGCAGTAAGGTGCCCTCCCCCCTTCTTTGCTGCCTCGGCGGCCACCAGGGTGCAATTCGCGTACCCTTCCCTTTCCCATCCTAGCAGGTGCTCCAGGGCCCGCTGGCCTACAAAGTGCCAGAAGCAGGGCTGGGCCAGCCGGCCAGAATTCAGGGTTCTGTCCCTTGGACTTCCAGCGGACACTAGGCTGCTTGGGAAAACCGCGCAGACTCTGAGGTTTTTCAGCAGAGGGGTGGAGCGGTAAAGGCCTTGACCCCAAAGACGAGGCCTTTCTGCGACCGCCAGGTTGGGGAGCTCTGAGACTGTGCCAACACAGGGCGGAATACATGGTTCCCTGCTCCACGCAGTCCCCGTTCCCTTACCTGTGTTCCGCACCCCTCCGCTGGGGCCAATGGATGCCGATCCTTGGGGATCCAGGAGTTCACGAAATGGGCATTCCCAGCCGCAATGGCGACCCCCAACAGCACATCTGGAAAGCCCTCCCCCACCCCCGCCAGGAGCCGACCCCCACTGCGAACGGAACCCCACCCCGCCCCACGCCGCCAGGTTTTGCCCCGGCCCTGCCGGGCTCCCGGCGGGATCCCAGCCATATTGGCGACCCCCGGGAGCACAACAGGGACCGGCCCCCCACCCACAGCGAGAGGAATCTCGACCTGTGCAGCCCAGGTTTACCCCACCCTGGCTGCGCTCCCAGCGCGTTTCCAGCTGCAGTGGCCATCTCCGAGAGCACAACTGGGAAGCCCTCCCCTACCCCCGCCAGGAGCCGAAACACGCCCTGCGCCGCCCGGGTTCGCCCCGCCCCTGCCGCGCTCCAGGGGCGCTGCCCACCTTCACCAGTGGCTCACGCTGAGCCCCGTCCCCACGCCCGGTTCCAGGAGAGGCTCTCGGACCTCGCTGCTGCCGCCAGGTCAAACATGAGGACAATACATACACCCCACAGAGACAATCCAAGCTGTCTATGATTTAGGGATAAAACGAGGACTACAGAAAGGCAAGATGACCTGACCTAGGAGGGCCATGATATTCTATAGAACCAGACAAAGTTGGTTACCAAGGAAACTTTTTTCCTTGGAACCCGGAAAGCTGGTTCTTTGCATATGCAATGACCAACAATTAGCTTGTTACCTAAGCCTGCCTTACTGCCACCCCCACCCCCCAACTCCCCAGAAGACTGGCTCAAAGAAATATTTTAAATCTCAGGCGGAAACCTGGAAGATGTCTTGTCTGTCTGTTTGGATTAAGGTATGTGTCAGTGTGAGCCCTGTGTTTTTTGATAATATTGCTCAAGTTCTGAGTTCTGATTTCAATGGTCTCAAGACAAGGCAGCCCTTCCAAATCAAACTGCTGGAAATACAAGAAAACATTGACCTAAATGAATGTCAGAGTCCCGTGAACTGGGAACTAGTCAATATTAAATATCTAGTATTTTTGGTTTTGCTCCTCCATTATAGACATGTCTAAGAGTCAACAACATTAAGCACAACATGTTCATAGTGCCTAGGTTTCTTTTGAGGTAAAAATTGCTCTATTGTTATATCTGTCACAAGCTTGTCAGCAAGAAACTACCTGGAAACGACAACAACAAAAGTAAAAAATGTAAATGTGATATGAGCTTTTAGACAAACTCTTTACAATAATTATACTCTAAAATATCTGCCTCTCATAGTCTTGATTGAAGGCAGAGGAGAAGGGGATGACAGAGGATAAGATGGTTGGATGGCATCACTGACTCGATGGACATGAGTTTGAGCAAGCCCCTGGAGCTGGTGACGGACACGGAAGCCTGGAGTCCTTCAGGCCACGGGGTCCCAAAGAGTCAGACACGACTGAGCAACTGAACTGAACTGAACTAACAAACGTTTCTCCAGGTGTTTTGGTTACCCGCGTTTCTACCCTTGTGACGACAGTGTATTGAATAGCTAGGTCATTTCCAAATAAATGAAAGTTCTGAAACATTCACGACTTGAAAGGACCTCCCTTTTACACAGAAACAAAAGAGATTTTTGACTCTCCATGAATAGTGTCTGGCACCATCCTGACATGTTAAATGTAAGAAAGCAATTGTTTTGTTTTGTTCTGTTCTGTTCTTGGGTGTGGGGGGAGGGGGGCGGGCTATAACGAATGCCAATATAAAAGTCAGTTCTTGGTTGCTGAAGGGAAATGTATGACTTGTTATTACAAGAAAGTATGTGGAATGCAATGGCACTTGAGGAAGGAAAACAAAGTAGTTCTGTCTTACAGGTGGCAGTTTCAGGATGGGAGAAGCAAAGGAATGGGTACAGAATGGGATAAGGAGGTTGTAGGGAAAGTGGACCCCCAGAAAAAGTTCTGGGCCTAGAACAAGTTTTCTTGAGATGTCGAACTGCCTTTGCTAATGGAGTTTAAGTTTCTTTACCTCTTAAGTGATCTCTTCTAGGTTGACCTAGAACAGAAATCTTTGGTTAGCTTTGGCTAAGTGGAGAAGTAGTGTTTCACGGTGACATATGTGATCCTTCCTGACTGTTTGCAGCCCTTTTGATATCGATGCACTGCTTCTGCTGCTGCTGCCGCCGCTGCTGCTGCTAAGTCGTTTCAGTCGTGTCCAACTCTGTGCGACCCCATAGACGGCAGCCCACCAGGCCCCGCAGTCCCTGGGGTTCTCTAGGCAAGAACACTGGAGTGGGTTGCCATTTCCTCCTCCCATGCATGAAAGTGAAAAGTGAACGTGAAGTCGCTCAGTGGTGTCCGACTCTTAGCGACCCCATGGACTGCAGACTACCAGGCTCCTCCATCCATGGGATTTTCCACGCAAGAGTACTGGAGTGGGGTGCCATTGCCTTCTCCCATATCTATGCACAAGCCTGCCTAAATAATTGACTTCTAGCTAGCTTTGGGATGCCAATGACCATCCACCCTTACAAGGCAACAGAGAAGAGAAAAACACTTACCACAGGAGGTCCTGGTAAGGAACGAGGAACTAAAAAGCTCCCGCCAACCAGGATTCTGCAGAGGTCAACAAGAGGTCAGTAAGAGATGGAAGACTGCAGTCCAGAGGTCCTAGCAACTTCCATCTTGCAGCAGAGACCCAGCATAGTCAAAACGAATTCAATGTTGCAAAAAATAAGTAAACAAATAAAGGACAGAAGTTCTTTGAACACATGACTGAGATTAGGGGTGAGGCAGTACATGTACGGTGCCCGGGAAATCTTAAAGTATGAGAAAGGAAAGAAATTAAAGACAACTATCAAGCTGTCCAACCTGATAAAAACGAAAGATTACACAGTTTTTTCTGTATATATTACCAGATAATAATCTGAAAAGGAATTAAAAAAAATTCCCTTTCAATAATGTCAACATGAATACAACACTTTGCCATGGATGTAACGAGGATAACAAGACTGGCACACTGGAACTTTTACACCCTGGCTGAAAACTATCCTGAATACATGGACAGGTATTCCATAACAATGGAAAGACTTAAGATGGCAATACCATGGAATGCATCTTCAATCTGAAATGAAGATTTGATATGATTTGATCGCTCAGAGCTTTTGTGTCATCAATTGTTATTAAAGTATAAATGAGATAGAGAAAGCTGCTGACTTAGACTTGAGGCGGGGTGTGCGCCCTGCTGGTCTCTAGCCAGATATTCTACAGGCACTAGCAGTCAGCTAAGGAAATAAAGGCACTGTCTCAGGGAATGGCACCAGGCCCCTCCCCAACGACATGCCTTGAGGTCACATTGGCAGCAGGTGAGTCATCCTGGGCCAAAAACTGATTGACATGAATCTTGAAGAAAGGCAGTATTCCAGGCAAATATATCATTTCCTTAACATAGATTAGGAGGACAAGGTACGAGGAAAACATACTGTTTTGTTCAAGTCGCTTCTGAGCCTATTGGGGGAACCGACCTGAAGCCAGAGTCCAGCAGATATACATAGGATATTTACATCGCTTAAGACAAACATTTCCTCAGGAACAAATGCATTGCTTAGCTCAAGGTTTGTCTGCGAAATTCTTACACATCAGGAGATGGCTCTGAGCTGGGTTTCTACACACAAGAACATGAATGCAAAGGACAAGCCTGCACAGCCCATCTGCCCCCCTCCCCCACAGCCAGCAGCATTTCCAAGTGACCTCCTAAGGCCTTCCCCAAAATACAGGGGCACCTCTGGGTTTCCTGTTTCAAGCACTTCGAACACTTTTCTTAAAAAAAAAAAAAAAATCCTGCACACTTCTTGATAGAATGCCACAGTGCAAGGAAAACAGGCCTTCAATACTTAAACCTCCCTGTGCCAAACACTTGGGGCTTGGTTTTGTTTTGTTTTGTTTTTTAATTACACCACCACATAATTTAAATTTTTTACAATTTCTAATTATTCAGTACCAAAACACCAAACTTTTATTGCACAAGGTCCCCATGAAAAGGCCCACGCATCAGGACAGCCACAGATTCTGCCATGAAAGGGCAGCAAGGTGCCCTCCCCCTTCTTTGCTGCCTGGGCGGCCACCAGGGTTTGAAATCCATGCACCCTACTAAGTTTCTAGGGTGCAATCCGTGGACCCTTCCCTTTCCCATCCCAGCAGGTGCTCAAGGGCCCGCTGGCTTACAAAGTGCCAGAAGCAGGGCTGGGCCAGCCGGCCAGAGTTCAGTGTTCTGTCCCTTGGACTTCCAGGGGACACTAGGATGCTTGGGAAAACCGTGCAGACTGAGATTTTTCAGCAAAGGGGTGGAGCGGTAAAGGCCTTGACACCAAGGGCGAGGCCTTTCTGCAACCGCCAGGTTGGGGAGCTCCGAGAATGTGCCAACAGAGGGCGGAATACTTGGTTCCCTGCTCCAAGCAGTCCCAGTTCCCTGACCTGTGGCCCGCAGCCCTCCGCTGCAGCCACTAGATGTGGATCCTTGGGGACACAGGAGCGTAGGAAATGGGCGTTCCTAGCCGCAGTGGCGACCCCCGAGAGCACAACTGCGACCGAACCCCCACCCACAGCCATCTAATTCTCGACCCGCGCAGCCCAGGTTTACCCCGCGCCGGGTGCGCTCCCAGCGCGTTTCCAGCCTCAGTGGCCACCACCGAGAGCACAACTGGGAAGCCCTCCCCCACCCCCGCCAGGAGCCGAACCCCGCCCCGCGCCACCCGGGTTCACCCCGCCCCTGCCGCACTCCCAGCGCGTTTCCAGCTGCAGTGGGGACCCCCGAGAGCACAACTGTTACCGCCCCCCACCCCCTCCCGACCAGAACCCCGACCCGCGCCGCCCGGAATCGCCCCGCCACTGCCGCGCTCCCGGGGAGTTGCCCACTTCCACCAGGGGCTCCTGGTGAGCCCCGTCCCCACGCCCAGTTCCAGGAGAGGCTCTCGGACCTCGCTACTGCCGCCAGGTCAAACACGAGGACAATACATCCACCCCACAGAGACAATCCAAGCTGTCTATGATTTAGGGATAAAACGAGGACTACAGAAAGGAAAGATGTCCTGACCTAGGAGGGCCATGAGAGTCTATAGATCCAAACAAAATTGGGTACCAAGGAAACTTTTTTCCTTGGAACCCGGAAAGCTGGTTCTTTGCATATGCAATGACCAACAATTAGCTTGTTACCCAAGCCTGCCTCGCTGCCACCCCCACCCCCCCCCCACTTCCCAGGAAAACGGCTCAAAGAAATATTTTAAATCTCAGGCGGAAAACTGGAAGATGTCTTGTCTGTCTGTCTGGATTAAGGTATATGTCAGTGTGAGCCTTGTGTTTTTTGATAATATTGCTCAAGTTCTGAGTTCTGATTTCAATGGTCTCAAGACAAGGCAGCCCTTCCAAATCAAACTGCTGGAAATACAAGAAAACATTGACCTAAATGAATGTCAGAGTCCCGTGAACTGGGAACTAGTCAATATTAAATATCTAGTATTTTTGGTTTTGCTCCTCCACTATAGACATGTCTAAGAGTCAACAACATTAAGCACAACATGTTCATAGTGCCTAGGTTTCTTTTGAGGTAAAAATTGCTCTATTGTTATATGTGTCACAAGCTTGTCAGCAAGAAAGTACCTGGAAACAGCAACAACCAATGTAAAAAATGTAAATGTGATATGAGCTTTTAGATAAACTCTTAACAATAATTATACTCTAAAATATCTGCCTCTCATAGTCTTGATTGAAGGCAGAGGAGAAGGGGATGACAGAGGATAAGATGGTTGGATGGCATCACTGACTCGTTGGACATGAGTTTGAGCAAGCCCCTGGAGTTGGTGATGGACACGGAAGCCTGGCGTCCTGCAGGCCACGGGGTCCCAAAGAGTCAGACTCGACTGAGCAACTGAACTGAACTGAACTTACAATCGTTCCTCCAGGTGTTTTGGTTACCTGAGTTTCTATCCTGGTGCTAAACTAAGTGACGACAGTGTATTGAATAGCTAGGTCACTTCCAAAGAAATGAAACTTCTTAAACATTCACGACTTGAAAGGACCTCCCTTTTACACAGAAACAAAAGAGATTTTTGACTCTGCATGAATAGTGACTGGCACCATCCGAACATATTAAATGTAAGAAAGCAATTTTTTTGTTTTGTTTTGTTTTGTTCTGTTCTTGCAGGAAGCGGGGTGGGCGCTATTATCACTGATAGGTATGCTCACCAATCTATCAAATGCCAATATAAGAGTGAGTTCTTGGTTGCTGAAGGGAAATGTATGACTTGTTATTACAAGAATGTATGGAATGCAATCACACTTTAAGAAGGAAAACGAAGTAGTTCTGTCTTACAGGTGGCATTTTCAGGATGGGAGAAGCAAAGGAATGGGTACAGAATGGGATAAGGAGGTTGTAGGGAAAGTAGGCCCCCAGAAAAGAGTTTTGTGCCTAGCACAAGTTTTCTTGAGATGTTGAACTGCCTTTGCTAATGGAGTTTAAGTTTCTTTACCTCTTAAGTGATCTCTTCTAGGTTGACCTAGAACAGAAATCTTTTGTTAGCTTTGGCTAAGAGGAGAAGTATTGTTTCACGGTGACATATGTGATCCTACCTGACTGTTCTCATCCCCTTTGATATCTATGCACTGCTGCTGCTGCTGCTGCAGCTGCTAAGTGGTTCACTTGAGGCCGACCCTGTGCCACGCCATAGATGGCAGCCCACCAGGCCCCGCAGTCCCTGGGGTTCTCTAGGCAAGAACACTGGAGTGGGTTGCCATTTCCTCCTCCTATGCATGAAAGTGAAAAGTGAAAATGAAGTCGCTCAGTGGTGTCCGACTCTTAGCCACCCCATGGACTGCAGCCTACCAGGCTCCTCCGTCCTTGGGATTTTCCAGGAGTGGGGTGCCATTGCCTTCTCCCATATCTATGCACAAGCCTGCCTAAATAATTGACTTCTAGCCAACTTTGGGATGCCCATGACCACCCACCCTTACCAGGCAACAGAGAAGAGAAAAACACTTACCACAGGAGGTTCTGATAAGGAACAAGGAACTAACAAGCTCCCACCTACCAGGAATCTGCAGAGGTCAACAAGAGGTCAGCAAGAGATGAGAGACTGCAGTCCAGAGGTCCTAGCTACTTCCATCTAGCAACAAACACCCAGCATAGTCAAAACGATTTCAATGTTAAAGAATAAATAAATAAATAAATAAATAAAAGGACAGAAGTTCTTTGAACACATGTCTGAATTTAGGGGTGAGGCATTACATATGTGTCCCAGGATAATCTTAAAGTGTCAGAAAGTAAAGAAATTAAAGACAACTATCAAGCTGTCCAAACTGATAAAAATGAATGATTACACAGTTTTATCTGTATACATTAGCAGATAATAATCTGAAAAGGAATTTTAAAAAATTCCCTTTCAATAATATCAACATGAATAAAACACTTTGCCATGGATGTAACGAGGATGACAAGACTGGCACACTGGAAATTACACACCCTGGCTGAAAACTATCCTGAATACATGGACAGATATTCCATAACGATGGAAAGACTTAAGATGGCAATACCATGGAATGCATCTTCAATCTGAAATGAAGATTTGATATGATTTGATCGCTCAGAGCTTTTGTGTCATCAAGTGTTATTAAAGTATTAAAGAGATAGAGAAAGCTGCTGACTTAGACTTGAGGCGGGGTGGGGGGGGTAGTAAGAGTACCCCCTGCTCGTCTTTAGCCAGATATTCTACAGGCACTAGCAGTCAGCTAAGGAAAGAAAGGAACTGTTTCAGGGAATGGCACCAGGCCCTTCCCCCACGACATGCATTGAGATAATATTGGCAGCAGGTGAGTCATCCCGGGCCAAAACTTGATTGACATGAATCTTGAAGAAAGGCAGTATTGCAGGCAAATATATCATTTCCTTAACATAGATAAGGAGAACAAGCTAGGAGGAAAACATGCTGTTTTGTTCAAATCGCTTCTGAGCCTTTTGGGGGAACCGACCTGAAGCCAGAGTCTAGCGGAAATACATAGGATATTTACATCGCTTAAGACAAACATTTTCTTAGGAAAAAATGCATTGCTTAGCTCAAGGTTTGTCTGCGAAATTCTTACACATCAGGAGATGGCTCCGAGCTGGGTTTCCACACACAAGAACATCCATGCAAAGGACAAGCCTGCACAGCCCATCTGCCGCCCTCCCGCACAGCCAGCAGCATTTCCAAGTGACCTCCTAAGGCCTTCCCCAAAATACAGGGGCACCTCTGGGTTTCCTGTTTCCCTCACTTCGAACACTTTTCTTAAAAAAAAAAAAATCCTGCCCACTTCTTGATAGAATGCCACAGTGCAAGGAATACAGTCCTTCAATATTTAAACCTCCATTTGCAAAACACTTGGAGCTTGGTTTTGTTTTGTTTTGTTTTTTAATTACACCACCACATAATTTAAAGCTTTTACACGTTCTAATTATTCAGTTCCAAAACACCAAACTTTTATTGCACAGGGTCCTCATGAAAAGGCCCACGCAGCTGGACAACCACAGATTCTGCCATGAAAGGGCAGCAAGGTGCCCACCCCCTTCTTTGCTGCCTGGGCGGCCACCAGGGTTTGAAATCCATGCACCGTACTAAGTTTCTAGGGTGCAATCCGTGGACCCTTCCCTTTCCCATCCCAGCAGGTGCTCAAGGGCCCGCTGGCTTACAAAGTGCCAGAAGCAGGGCTGGGCCAGCTGGCCAGAGTTCAGGGTTCTGTCCCTTGGACTTCCAGCGGACACTAGGCTGCTTGGAAGAACCGCGCAGACTCTGAGATTTTTCAGCAGAGGGGTGGAGCGGTAAAGGCCTTGACCCCAAAGGCAAGGCCTTTCTGCGACCGCCAGGTTGGGGAGCTCCGAGAATGTGCCAACAGACGGCGGAATACTTGGTTCCCTGCTCCACGCAGTCCCAGTGCCCTTACCTGTGGTCCGCAGCCCTCCACTGCACCCACGGGATGGCGATCCTTGGGGACCCAGGAGCGGACGAAATGGGCGTTCCCAGCCGCAGTTGCAACCCCCGAGAGCGCAACTGGGAACCCCTCCCCATCCCCCCCATGAGCCGACCCCCGCCCCGCGCCCCCAGGGTTAGCCCCGCCCCTGCCGCGCTCCCGCGCGTTCCCAGCCGCAGTGGCGACCCCCGGGAGCACAACTGGGACCGACCCCCACCCAAAGCCATTGGAATCTCGACCCGCGCAGCCCGGGTTTACCCAGTCCCGGGTGCGCTCCCGGCGTGTTTTCAGCCTCAGTGTCCACCTCCGAGAGCACAACTGGGAAGCCCGCCCCCACCCCCGCCAGAAGCCGACCCCCGCCCAACGCTGCCCGCGTTCGCCCCGCCCCTGCACGGTCCAGGTACCTTCCCAGCTTCTAGCGTTCACGCCCGGGTAGGAGCAGGATGTAGGAGTATGGGAGATGTGTCTGGAGCCTGACAGCCTCAGCTCCGCTCTGGCCTGCCCTTTGGACCTAGGAGCCAGGCCAACTTGCAGAGGGCTTAGGGCCCCATTGTATGCAAACTACCAAGGCCTACCGCAAGGAGAGTTCTGTCCGAGGGAAGGGAAGCGCCCCAGGCTGCATTCCCAAGCTGTTGTTTAGCCGCCCAGACTCAGCGCTGCACAGGGGTAATCAGGCTCTCTGTGGCCGCAGCTTCACACACAGGTGTGTCTCCGTAGGAATCAAGAAAGATCCTGACAGAGTGAGGTTCATTAGAGCTATACTAAAGAGCAAAGGCTTGTCCATGTGCTCTTGCCTTCCCCTGTGCCTTTGGGTCTCCAGGCTCGGTCCCAGCTCCGTGGAAACAACCCCTGAGAAAATATCTTCAAGATCCACTTTTCCCAGTGTCTGGGAACCGGGGTTCGTAGGAGGAGAGAAAAGCACGCCTCCATAGGGAACGAAAAGGCAGTCCACCTGCCTGTGTTTTGAAGCCTCTATTTGGAAGGAATGGGTTAGCTTCTCCTAAAGGAGACCTCCAGATCTGCTCAGAAGTCGGTAATTCCAGAGGCAGGGTACTGGTTCCTGACTGCCCTTTGCTAGCCTTGCAAAGATATTCCTAGATTCTAGAGTTATTTTCCATGAAGGAGCAGGCTTTGGGAATGTGTCAGAAGGGACTGGCTCCTTATTGACCTCAGCTCAGCTATTGCCTTTCCATTCAAACTAGGACAAGGCCCTACTTTATGAAGGGTAAGGGTCTTCTTCTTTGCAAACTGCCAAGGGCTACAGCAATGAGACCTCTGTCAAGGTGAGGGAAGCCTAAGAGGATGGATTCTCAAGCAGGTGCTTTGCCACAAAGCATCAGCACCCCACGGAGAGAATCAAGCTCCCTGTGCACCAATGTTGGGAGTGTAGCTTCACACACAGAGTTGTCTCTATAGGAGCCAAGAATGTTCCTGAGAGATTAGGTTCACTAAACCTCTCCTACAGAGCATAGACCTCTCCATGTGGTTTTGCCTTCCCCTGTGAGTTGGGTCCTCGAGGTCCGCCACACCTCCGGGGAAACTGTCCCTGAGAAAAGATCTCCAGGAACCGCTTCGCCGAGGCTGGGAAATGCTGTTCACATGAAGTAAGGCAAGCGAATCTCCTGGAGAGTAAAAGAGGCCTTACAGTCCCTGGAGGAGCAGGCTGCCAGAGTGTGTGAAACCTGACTGTTGCCTTACTGGCCTCAGCTCTACCATTGCCTGTTCATCTGAGCTAGCACCCAGGCCTACTTCGAAAAGCGTTTGGGTGCAGATTTCTACAAAGTGCCAAGGGCTACAGCAGTGAGAATTCTCTCGGTGGTAAGGGAGAGAATTTTATGGATTCTCAAGCTGTTTTCTGAATGACAGCGTCAAAATGAACAGAGAGAATCAGGCTCTCTCTGCCCCTATGTTAGGTACGCAGCTTCACACACAGAGGTGTCTCTGTAGGAGCCAAGAATGCTCCTGAGAGATGAGGTTCACTAGAGGACTGCTACAGAGCATAGACCTGTCCATGTGGTCTTGCCTTCCCCTGTGCCTTTGGGCCCCGGGCTCGGCCCCAGCTCCGTGGAAAGAACCCCTGAGAAAATATCTTCAAGATACCCTTTTCCCAGAGGCTGGGAACTGGGGTTCATAGGAGGAGAGAAAAGCAAGCCTCCTTCGGGCACGAAAGGCAGCCAACCTCCCTGTGTTTTGAAGCCTCTATTTGGAAGGAATGGGTTAGCTTCTCCTAAAGGAGACCTCCAGATCTGCTCAGAAGTCGGTAATTCCAGAGGCAGGGTGCTGGTTCCTGACTGCCCTTTGCCAGCCTTTCACAGACATTCCAACATTCTAGAGTTATATTCCATGAAAGGGCAGGCTTCGGGAATGTGTCAGAGGGGACTGGCTCCTTATTGGCCTCAGCTCAGCTATTGCCTTTCCATTCAAACTAGGACAAGGGCCTACTTTATGAAGGGTAAGGGTCTTCTTCTTTGAAACTGCCAAGGGCTACAGCAATGAGACCTCTGTCAAGGCGAGGGAAGCCTAAGAGGATGGATTCTCAAGCAGGTGCTTAACTACAAAGCATCAGCACCCCACGGAGAGAACCAAGATCCCTGTTCCCCAATGTTGGGGTGTAGCTTCACACACAGAGTTGTCTCTATAGGAGCCAAGAATGTTCCTGAGAGATTAGGTTCACTAAACCTCTCCTACAGAGCATAGACCTGTCCATGTGGTTTTGCCTTCCCCTGTGAGTTGGGTCCCCGAGGTCCGCCACACCTCCGGGGAAACTGTCCCTGAGAAAAGATCTCCAGGAACCGCTTCGCTGAGGCTGGGAAACGCTGTTCACAGGAAGTAAGGCAAGCGAATCTCCTGCAGAGAAAAAGAGGCCTTACTGTCCCTGGAGGAGCAGGCTGCCAGAGTGTGTGAAAACTGACTGTTGCCTTACTGGCCTCAGTTCCACCATTGCCTGTTCCTCCGAACTAGGACCCAGGCCTATTTGGAGAAGCGTTTGGGTGTGGATTTCTACAAAGTGCCAAGGGCTACAGCAGTGAGAATTCTCTCAGCGGTAAGGGAGAGCATTTTATGGATTCTCAAGCTGTTTTCTGAACGACAGGGTCAAAATGAACTGAGAGAATCAGGCTCTCTGTGCCCCTATGTTAGGTACGCAGCTTCACACACAGAAGTGTCTCTATAGGAGCCAAGAATGTTCCTGAGAGATGAGGTGCACTAGAAGTCTGCTACAGAGCATAGACCTGTCCATATGGTTTTGCCTTGCCCTTTGAGTTGGGTCCCTGAGGTCTGCCCCAGCTCAGGGGAAGGAGCCCCTGAGAAAAGATCTCCAGGGACCGCTATTCCCCCAGCCTGGCAAACGCAGTTCACAGGAGGTAACACAAGCGAGCCTCCTGCAAGGCACAACAGGCCTTAGTCTCCCTGGACGATCAGGCTGCCAGAGTGTGTGAGACCTGACTGGTGCCTTACTGGCCTCAGCTCCGCCATTGCATGTTTCTCTGAACTAGGACCCAGGCCTACTAGGAGAAGGGTTTGGGTATGGATTTCTAAATACTGCCAAGGGGTATAGCAATGAGAACTGTGTCACGGGTAAGGAAGAGCATTGTATGGATTTTCAAGCTGTTGTTTGAACGACAGCTTCAAAGCTGCACAGAGAGAATCAGACTCTGTGTCTCCATGTTCGGTACACAGCTTCACAGACAGGGGTGTCTCCATAGGAAACAAGAACGTTCCTGACAGAGTGAAGTTCACTAGAGCTCTCCTAGAGAGCAAAGACTTGTCCATGTGGTTTTTCTTCCCCTGTGCGTTTGGGGCTCCAGGCTCGGCCCCAGCCCCGTGGAAACAACCCCTGAGAAAAGATCTTCAAGATCCGCTTTTCCCAGAGGCTGGGATGTGGGGTTCATAGGAGGCGGGAAAAGCAGGCCTCCTTCAGAGAGCAAGAGGCAGCCAAGCGGCCTGCGTTTGGAACCCTCTATTTGAAAGAATGGGTTAGCTTCCCCTAAAGGAGACCTCCAGATCTGTTCAGAAGTCGGTAATTCCAGAGGCAGGGTGCAGGCTCCTGACTGCCCTTTGCCAGCCTTGCAGAGACATTCCTAGATTACAGCGTTATTTTCCATGAAGGAGCAGGCTTCGGGAATATGTCAGACTTGACTGGCGCCTTATTGGCCTCAGCTCAGCTCTTGCCTTTCCTTTCAAACTAGGACAAGGGCCCACTTTATGAAAGGTAAGGGTCCTCTTCTTTCCAAACTGCCAAGGGCTACAGCAATGAGACCTCTGTCAAGGCGAGGGAAGCGTAAGCTGATGGATTCTCAAGCAGGTGCTTTGCCACAAAGCATCAGCACCCCACGGAAAGAATCTGGCTCCCTTTGCCCCTACGTTGCGTGTGTAGCTACACACACAGAGGTGTCTCGATAGGAGCCAAGAATGTTCCTGAGAGAGGAGGTTCACTGTTGGGGGCCAGAGTGAGGCACTCCGCCCATGGCAAAGGTCATGAGGAAGGAGGCTCGACATACGCAAAGGCGGGATCGAGCCTCAGGAGTCCCCCTGGAAATCCTCGAGCATCTACCCCCATAACCAGAGCCTGCCTACCTTACTACTTTGTGCTCTCACCTACACCTCTGACTTTACGGGGGGCTGTCCCCCACCACCTCTTTCGGAGAAGGAGTTAACCTAGAGCTCCAGTTGATAAAAACCCCTGGGTGTGACAAGAGTGTTTTAACCTACAAACTCCTCTGAAGGTTCTCTAGCCTGCCTGACAGGCTTGTCCGGCCACATGTGATTGCTCACAGCCTCCCAACCATGAGAGGCACGAGATGCTTTAAACCTTCTAAAAACAGGTTCCTTAGAAAAGTTAGAAAAGTATTAGTATAAGTATAATGGGCTGATTAGAAATCATATTGGTGAAGGGTTTTTCATTTGTTGAGCTGATG
This sequence comes from Bubalus kerabau, assembly GCF_029407905.1. Classification (NCBI taxonomy): domain Eukaryota; kingdom Metazoa; phylum Chordata; class Mammalia; order Artiodactyla; family Bovidae; genus Bubalus; species Bubalus kerabau. The sequence goes on from NW_026577905.1 coordinate 915,159, forward strand.
TTTACTGCTAAGTCTCCACATCCCCTGCCCTTATACACATTAATGAATATATAGAAGAAATAAGTATTAACCTTTGATATAAATCACGTTAGACCTTAGGCTAAGTAAATTCTTTCCTTAACTAAAACCCACTACACCCTCACCCTCTAGGAATGTAACTTTATTTGGGTGGCGTCTGTTTTAAGAATAATCACCCCTGGAGAAATAAGTGTCCTGGTTGACTGACCGCTGTCACAAGGAGAGGGTCGTAAATTGTCAGCAGGCCCCCCGGCCAGAAGATGATGTAACACCCCTAAGACCTCTGTATACTTTTGTATGAAGCACCTGACTTTGATAAAAGTCAGGACTGCTGACCCCACGTGACTTTTGCATAACATCTCAGTGTATAAAAGTAGACCATGGAAAATAAAGAATTGGGATCAGTTTCTCGAAATACTGGTCTCCCCATGTCTCTCTCTCTCTCTCTCACTCTGGTTGAGTCTCCATCTGGAGCGCGGAACCCACCAAGCTTACTAATTTTGCCTGGGCTTCTAAGATCCGACCAGGGAGGCCTCAGTGTCTCCTCTCCTTCGGGAGAACGGAAGGACGCCTGCGGCCTACGTAAGTGGTGCAAGCTTCTTGTCTTGAAGTTTTATTGGTCCCCCGCGTAAACCAAGCTACTCAGCCTCTTTTCTCCACTGAATTTTCCTACTGAGCTATCCTCATTTTATTACTCTTTATATCCTTAATTAACGTTTAATTAAGCAGTTGTTCCCTGACCCTCACCTACGCCATCTCTGCTTCGAATACCCTGGATCAGCTGGGGCTGGACCCCGGCAGTTCACTAGAGATCTCCTACAGAGCATAGACCTGTCCATTTGGTTTTGCCTTCCCCTGTGAGTTGGGTCCCCGAGGTCCGCCCCAACTCCGGGGAAACAGCCCCTGAGAAAAGATCTCCAGGAACTGCTTTCCGCCCAGGCTGGGAAACGCTGTTCACAGGAAGTAAGGCAAGCGAGCCTCCTGAAGGGAAATAGAGGCCTTACTGTCCCTGGAGGAGCAGGCTGCCAGAGTGTGTGACACCTGACTGGTGCCTTACTGGCCTCAGCTCCGCTGTTGCATGTTCATCTGAACTTGACCCCAGGCCTACTTGGAGAAGTGTTTGTGTGCCGATTTCCAGAAACTGCGAAGGGCTACAGCAATGATAACTCTCTCAGTGGTAAGGGAGAGCATTGTGTGGATTCTCAATTTGTTGTTTGAACGACAGCGTCAAAGCTGCACAGAGAGAATCAGGTCTCTGTGTCTCTATGTTGTCAATGCAGCTTCCCACACAGAGATGTCCCCGTTGGAGCCAAGAACATTCCCCATAGACTGAGGTTCACTAGAGAACTCCTAGAGAGCAAAGACTTATCCATGCGGTTTTCCCTTCCCCTGTGCGTGTGGGTCTCTGGGATCAGCCCCTGCTCCTTGGAAACAGCCTCTGAGAAAAGATCTCCAAGAACCTCTTATCACCCAGGCTGGGAAGTGGAGTTCACAGGAGGTGGGATAAGCAAGCTTCCTTCGGCAAGAAGAGACAGCCAACCGGCCTGTGTTTGGAAGCCTATATTTGCAAGGAATGTGTTAGTTTCTCCTGACCGAGACCACCAGATGTGCTGAGAAGATAGAAATTCCAGAGGCAGGGTCGAGGTTCCTGACTGCCCTTTGCCAGCCTTGCAAAGACATTCCCAGATTCTAACGTTATTTTCCATGAAGGAGCAGGCATCGGGAATATGTCAGACTTGACTGGCGCCTTACTGGCCTCAGCTCAGCTACTGCCTTTCCATTCAAACAAGGACAAGGGCCTACTTGGTGAAGGGTAAGGGTCTGCTTCTTTCCAAACTGCCAAGGACTACAGCAATGAGACCTCTGTCAAGGTGAGGGAAGCCTATGCGGATGGATTCTTAGCAGGTGCTTTGCCACAAAGCATCAGCACCCACGGAGAGAATCAGACTCCCTTTGCCACTATGTTGGGTGTGTAGCTTCATGCACAGAGGTGTCTCTGTAGAAGCCAAGAATGTTCCTGAGAGATGAGGTTCACTAGAGCTCTCCTACAGAGCATAGACCTGTCCATGTGTTTTTGTCTTCCCCTGTGAGTTGGGCCCCCGAGGTCCGACCCAGCTCCAGGGAAACAGCCCCTGAGAAAAAATCTCCAGGAACAGCTTTGCGCCCAGGCTGGGAAATGCAGTTCACAGGAGGCAAGGCAAGCGAGCCTCCTGCAGGGAAAAAGAGGCCTTACTGCTCCTGGACGATCAGGCTGCAAGAGTGTGTGAGACCTCCCTTGTGCCTTACTGGCCTCAGCTCCGCTGTTGCCTGTTGTTCCGAGCTAGGACCCAGGCCTACTTGGAGAAGGGTTAGGGTGCGGATTTCTACAAACTGTCAAGGACGACAGCAATGAGAATTCTCTTAGCAGTCAGGGAGAGCATTGTATGGATTCTCAAGCTGTTGTTTGAATGACAGCTTCAAAGCTACACAGAGAGAATCAGGCTCTCTGTTCCCCTATTTTGGCTGTGCAGCTTCACACACAGAATTTGACTCTGTTGGAGCCAGAAATATTCCTGAAAGACTTAGGCTCACCAAAGCTGTCCTCCAGAGCAAAGACATTGGATGTGGTTTTGCCTTCCCTTGCCAGTATGGGTCCCCTAGCTTGGCCCCAGCTCCGGGGATACAGCCTCTGAAAAAAATCTTCCAAGAAGCGATTTTTCCTCCAGGCTGTTAAGCGGAATTCGCAGTTTGCAAGTTAAGGAAGCCTGCTTCGTGGAAGAGGAAGCAGCCAACTGGCCCTGTGTTAGGAAGCCTGTATTTGAAAGGAATGTGTTAGCTTCTACAGCGGGAGACCCTCAGATCTACTCAGGGGACTGAAATACTAGAGTCAGGGTCGAGGTTCTCCCTTGTCCTTTGCGCACCTTGCAAAGACATTCCTAGCTTCTAGCGTTAGTGTCCCTGTAGTAGCAGGCTGCAGGAGCGTGTGATAAATGACTGCCGCGTTCCTGTCCTCAGCTCCGCTATTGACTTTCTATTCGAACTAGAACCCAGGCCTACTTTGAGAGGGGTTAGGGTCCAGTGTTTCCAAACTGCCAAGGGCTACAGCAATGTGAGCTCTGTCAGAGGTAAGAAAAGAGCAATTGGTTGGATTCTTCAGCTGCTGCATGGCTGCACAGCTTCCGTGCCGCATGGAGAGCATGAGGCTCCTTGTGGCCCTATTTTGGGTATGCAGCAACATGCACACAGAATGTCTGTGTTCACTTACGTACAGGCTTATGAACACTAGAGCTCTCCTACAGAGCAAAGACCACTCAGTGGGCTCCAAGAGATACCTGTCGCGACTCGAGAAGAGAGTGGAGTCCTTTGCTTCCCCTCGAGATGAGGCCTGACTCCCCGGGTGAGTATGGAATGCAACCCCAAATCCCTGTCGCCTATGGAGAGGAACATTAAGTCCTGGATGCAAGCCTAGATGAGGTCTAGTTTGCCCTTCAGTGAATGGAGCCCAATCCCCAGCTCTCCCTGGCAACTCGAATGGAAGATTAGACTTCCTGGGCCAACACAAGAGGAAGCCTGAATTCCCCGTCGTAACTCGAGAATCCCACCGCAACTCGAGAAAAACCACGTGCTTCCCTCGTCATCGCAAGATGAGGCCCTTTGTCCGCTACAGCATCTCAAGAGAAGTCCCACGTTCCATCCTGAAGTGCGAAACGGTACTTGGCACCCTTGATGCGACCCCAAAAGTTCCGCGACAAACCAGACTCACTCAAGGGGAACACCGAGGTTCCCGGCACCACTTCATCTGAGCCCCTTCTCCTCTCCTGATTGCGACAGGAGGGTCAACTCCCCTTCTCTGTCTGCAAGGGGTTCCCGACCTTCCGGGCGCACCTCAGGATGAGGCCGGTCTCATGAGGAAGTTCGAGACGTAGCCTCGTGGGTGGTGCCACATGCCGAAAGACCCCAATTTCACGGTCCACTCTTGAAAAGAACCCGATGCCAGCACACCTCTTTGAAGGAAAACCTGTGGATGAAGGCACAACACGAAGGGGCACTGACACCCGCGTGCATCGTCCAGGAAAACCCGCAGGTCCCACAGACATTTCGACAAGTGGCCTGTCACCCTGTAAACAACTCGAAAGGCAAACGAAGGTCCATTCCTCAACAGAAGACTAGGTGTGACTCTCTTGTCCCTACTCTGCAGGGACCATGGGATCCGAGTCAGAAACGGAGAGGAAGCCTGAGGTTCCTGCGTCCACTCGAGATGAAGCCCTCTTCCATTGCACCACAAACAGTGGAGTCCCGAGAGGCCCCTACCAACTCCACAGTATCCCTGAGTTCTCAGAGGCACAATGAGAAGCTCCCTGAGGTCACAGGCACAAGTAGAGGGAACCCTGGGTTTTCTGCCGTGACTCGAGAAAGACCTCGAGAGTGCTTCATAATGTGTTGAGTCGCGATTCCCCTACCATGACTCGAGAGCCATGACACGCTCCCCCTCGCCACGCGCATGGAGACCTGACTAAACTGGCACTGCACGAGAGGCTCCATGAGTTCCTCATCGTACCTCGTGAGGAAACCCACACTGGCGTGGCAGCTCGAGGAAACACATGAGACACCCCGGTCATCGCGATATGAAGGCCTTATTTTCCTGCATGGCCTGGAGACCAATCACGAGTCCCCTCTCCAAACTGAAGAGGAGGCTGGACTCCCTTGAAGCCGCTCAGGGGGCTCCAAGAGACCCGCGTCACGATTCGAGAGGAGAGCGGAGTCTTTGGCTTCCCCTCGAGACGAGGCCTGACTCCCCGGGGGAGCCTGGAATGCAACCCCGAGATCCCTGCCTTCCCTGGAGAGGAATATTAGGTCCCGGACACACGCCTAGGTGAGGTCTCTTCGGCCCTGCAGTGACCCGAGCGCAACCCCCAGCTTTCCCTCGCAACTCGAGGGGAAGATTGGGCTTCCCAGGGCCAACCCAAGGGGAAGCCTGAGATACCTGTAGTAACTCGAGAATCCTGACGCAACTCGAGAAAAACCACGTGGTTCCCACCTCTTGGCAAGATGAGGCCCTTCCCCGCGACGGCGTCTCAAGGGAAGTCCTCTGTTACGCCCTGAAGGCGAAACGGTCCCTGACAGCCTTCCTGCGACCCCCAAAAGTTCCCCAACACGCGGGGTACCCTCGAGGGGAACACTGAGGGTCCCGGCACCGCTTCATCTGAGCCCCTTCTCCCCTCCTGATCGCGACAGGAGAGGCGATTCCCCTGCGTGGTCTGGAAGGGGTTCCCGGCCTTCCCGGCGCACCTCAGGATGAGGCCGGTCTCACGAGCAAATTCGAGACGAGCCACGTGGGTGGTGCCACATGCCGAACGCCCCCGATTCCCCGGTCCGCTCTTGAGAAGGACCCGAGGCCCGGACCGCTCTTCGAAGGCAACCCTGTGGGTGAAGGCACAACACGAAGGGGCACTGCCACCCACGTGCATCGTCCGCAAAGACCCGCGGGTTCCACACACAGCTCGACGAGGGCCCTGAGACCCCCTGAGCAACTCGAGAGGCCAGCGGGGTTCCCTTCCTCAGACAAGAGGAGGCCTGACCCTCCTGTCCCAACTCTGCAGGGACCCTGCGGTCGGAGTCCGAAACGGAGAGGAAGCCTGAGGTTCCTGCCTCCCCTCGAGGTGAGGCCCTCTTCCGTTGCGCCAGACCCAGCGGAGTCCCGAGGGGCCCCGCCACCTCCACAGGATCCCTCGGTTCTCAGAGGCACCCTGGGAAGTTCCCTAAGGTCCCCGGCAGAAGGCGAGGGAAACGAGGGTTTCCCGCCGCCCCCCGAGAAAGACCTCGAGAGTCCTTCTTCAACGCGTCTCGAGGCCCTACTCCCCTCCCGTGACTCGAGAGCCATGACGCGTTCCCCCTCGCCACGCGCATGGAGACCTGACTTCCCTGGTGCTGCTCGAGAGGCTCCCTGAGATCCTCGTCGTGCCTCGGGGGAAAACACCCACGGGCACCGCAGCTCGAGGAAACCCCTGAGACGCCCCCGTCCTCGCGAGCTGAGGGCCTTCTTTTCCTGCATGGCCTGGAGAGCAATCCCGGGTCCTCTCTCCAAACGGAAGAGGAGGCTGGACTCCCTTTAGGCCGCTCAGGGGGCTCCAAGAGACCCGCGTCGCGACTCGAGAGGAGAGCGGAGTCCTTGGCTTCCCCTCGAGATGAGGCCTGACTCCCCGGGGGAGCCTGGAATGCAACCCCGAGATCCCTGCCTTCCCTGGAGAGGAATATTAGGTCCCGGACACACGCCAAGGTGAGGTCTCTTCGGCCCTGCAGTGATTCGAGCGCAACCCCCAGCTTTCCCTCGCAACCCGAGGGGAAGATTGGGCTTCCCAGGGCCAACCCAAGGGGAAGGCTGAGATCCCCGTCGTAACTCGAGAATGCCGCCGCAACTCGAGAAAAACCACGTGGTTCCCACCTCTTGGCAAGATGAGGCCCTTGCCCGCGACGGCGTCTCAAGGGAAGTCCCCTGTTCCGCCCTGAAGGGCGAAACGGTCCCTGACAGCCTTCCTGCGACCCCTAAAGTCCCCGGACACGCCGGGTTCCCCCGAGGGGCACACCGAGGTTCCCGGCACCGCTTCCTCTGAGCCCCTTCTCCCCTCCAGATCGTGACAGGAGAGGCGATTCCCCTGCGTGGTCTGGAACGGGTTCCCGGCCTTCCCGGCGCACCTCAGGATGAGGCCGGTCTCACGAGGAAAGTCGAGACGAGCCACGTGGGTGGTGCCACATGCCGAACGCCCCTGATTCCCCGGTCCGCTCTTGAGAAGGACCCGAGGCCCGGACCCCTCTTCGAAGGCAACCCTGTGGGTGAAGGCACAACACGAAGGGGCACTGCCACCCCCGTGCATTGTCCGCAAAGGCCCGCGGGTTCCACACACAGCTCGACGAGGGGCCTGAGACCCCCTGAGCAACTCGAGAGGCCAGCGGGGTTCCCTTCCTCAGACAAGACGAGGCCTGACTCTCCTGTGCCAACTCTGCAGGGACCCTGCGGTCGGAGTCCGAAATGGAGAGGAAGCCTGAGGTTCCTGCCTACCCTCGAGGTGAGGCCCTCTTCCGTTGTGCCAGACCCAGCGGAGTCCCGAGGGGCCCCGCCACCTCCACAGGATCCCTCGCCTCTCAGAGGCACCCTGGGAAGTTCCCTAAGGTCCCCGGCAGAAGGCGAGGGAAACGAGGGTTTCCCGCCGCCCCCCGAGAAAGACCTCGAGAGTCCTTCTTCAATGCGTCTCGAGGCCCTAGTCCCCTCCCGTGTGTCGAGAGCCAGGACGCGCTCCCCCTCGCCACGCGCATGGAGACCTGACTTCCCTGGCGCCGCTCGAGAGGCTCCCAGAGATCCTCGTCGTGCCTCGGGAGAAAACCCCCACGGGCGCCGCACTCGAGGAAACCCCTGAGACGCCCCCGTCCTCGCGAGCTGAGGGCCTTCTTTTCCTGCATGGCCTGGAGAGCAATCCCGGGTCCTCTCTCCAAACGGAAGAGGAGGCTGGACTCCCTTGAGGCCGCTCAGGGGGCTCCAAGAGACCCGCGTCGCGAATCGAGAGGAGAGCGGAGTCCTTGGCTTCCCGTCGAGACGAGGCCTGACTCCCCGGGGGAGCCTGGAATGCAACCCCGAGATCCCCGCCTTCCCTGGAGAGGAATATTAGGTCCCGGACACACGCCTAGGTGACGCCTCTTCTGCCTGCAGTGACTCGAGCGCAACCCCCAGCTTTCCCTCGCAACCCGAGGGCAAGATTGGGCTTACCAGGGCCAACCCAAGGGGAAGGCTGAGATCCCCGTCGTAACTCGAGAATGCCGCCGCAATTCGAGAAAAACCACGTGGTTCCCACCTCTTGGCAAGATGAGGCCCTTGCCCGCGACGGCGTCTCAAGGGAAGTCCCCTGTTCTGCCCTGAAGGGCGAAACGGTCCCTGACAGCCTTCCTGCGACCCCCAAAAGTCCCCCAACACGCCGGGGTCCCCCGAGGGGAACACCGAGGGTCCCGGCACCGCTTCCTCTGAGCCCCTTATCCCCTCCTGATCGCGACAGGAGAGGCGATTCCCCTGCGTGGTCTGGAACGGGTTCCCGGCCTTCCCGGCGCACCTCAGGATGAGGCCGGTCTCACGAGGAAAGTCGAGACGAGCCACGTGGGTGGTGCCACATGCCGAACGCCCCCGATTCCCCGGTCCGCTCTTGAGAAGGACCCGAGGCCCGGACCCCTCTTCGAAGGCAACCCTGTGGGTGAAGGCACAACACGAAGGGGCACTGCCACCCCCGTGCATCGTCCGCAAAGACCCGCGGGTTCCACACACAGCTCGCCGAGGGGCCTGAGACCCCCTGAGCAACTCGAGAGGCCAGCGGGGTTCCCTTCCTCAGACAAGACGCGGCCTGACTCTCCTGTGCCAACTCTGCAGGGACCCTGCGGTCGGAGTCCGAAACGGAGAGGAAGCCTGAGGTTCCTGCCTCCCCTCGAGGTGAGGCCCTCTTCCGTTGCGCCAGACCCAGCGGAGTCCCGAGGTGCCCCGCCACCTCCACAGGATCCCTCGCCTCTCAGAGGCACCCTGGGAAGTTCCCTAAGGTCCCCGGCAGAAGGCGAGGGAAACGAGGGTTTCCCGCTGCCCCCCGACAAAGACCTCGAGAGTCCTTCTTCAACGCGTCTCGAGGCCCTAGTCCCCTCCCGTGACTCGAGAGCCATGACGCGCTCCCCCTCGCCACGCGCATGGAGACCTGACTTCCCTGGCGCCGCACGAGAGGCTCCCTGAGATCCTCGTCGTGCCTCGGGAGAAAACCCCCACAGGCGCCGCAGCTCGAGGATACCCCTGAGACGCCCCCGTCCTCGCGAGCTGAGGGCCTTCTTTTCCTGCATGGCCTGGAGAGCAATCCCGGGTCCTCTCTCCAAACGGAAGAGGAGGCTGGACTCCCTTGAGGCCGCTCAGGGGGCTCCAAGAGACCCGCGTCGCGTCTTGAGAGGAGAGCGGAGTCCTTGGCTTCCCCTCGAGACGAGGCCTGACTCCCCGGGGGAGCCTGGAATGCAACCCCGAGATCCCTGCCTTCCCTGGAGAGGACTATTAGGTCCTGGACACACGCCTAGATGAGGTCTCTTTGGCCCTGCAGTGACTCGAGCACAACCCCCAGCTTTCGCTCGCAACTCGAAGGGAAGTTTGGGCTTCCCAGGGCCAACACAAGAGGAAGCCTGAAATCCACGTCGTAACTCGAGAATCCCGCCGCAACTCGAGAAAAACCACGTGGTTCCATCGTCTTCGCAGCATGAGCCCCTTGCCCGCCACAGCGTCTCAAAAGAAGTCCCACGTACCTACTGAAGTGCAAAATGGTACTCTGCACCAATGATGGCACCCGCAAAGTTCCCCAACGTACATACCTCACTCGAGGGGAACACCCATGTTCCCCACACCACATTATTTGAGCACCTTCTCCCCTCCTGATTGCAACAGGAGTGTCGATTCTCCTGCTTTGTCTGGAAGGTGTTACCGATCTTCCCAGCGCACCTCAGAATGAGGCCGGTCTCACGAGGAATTTGGAGATGTAGCCTCGTGGGTGGTGCCACATGCGGAAAGACCCCATTTCCTGGTCCGCTATTAATAAGAACCCGATGCTCGTACACTTCTTCGAATGCATCCCGTTGGATGAAGGCACAATAAGGAGGGGCCCTGCACACCCATGCATCTTTTGGAAAATTCTGCAGGTTCCACATACAGCTCGACAAGTGATCTGTTACCTCGTGGACAACTCGAGAGGCAAGCTAAGTTTCATTTCTCCACAGAATACGAGGCCTGACTCTCCTGTCCCAACTCTGCAGGAATCCTGAGATCGGAGTCTGAAATGGAGAGGAACCCTGAGGTTCCTTCCTCAACACGAGATGAGGCCCTCTTGCATTATACCACACCCAGTGGTGTCCCGAGTGGCCCCTCCCAACTCCACAGAATCCCTGACTTCTCAGAGGCACCATGTTAAGCTCCCTGAGGTCACCGGCACAAGTTGAGAAAAACCAGGGTTTCCTGCCGCAACCGGAGAAAGACCTTGAGAGTCGTTCTTCAACGCCTCTTGAGGCCCGATTCCCCTACCATGACTCGAGAGCAATGACGCGCTCCCCCTCCACACGTGCATGGAGACCTGACTTTCCTGTCACCACACGAGAGACTCCCTGAGCTCCCCATCGTATCTTGTGAGAAACCCCATCCTGGCACCGCACCTCGAGAAAATGCACAAGACGCCCTGTCATCACGATATGAGAGCCTTCTTTTCCTGCATGGCCTGGAGAGCAATCCCGAGTCCTCTCTCCAATCTCCACAGGAAGCTTGACTCCCTTTAGGCCACACAATGGGCTCTAAGAGGTACCCGTCGCGACTCAAGAGGAGAGGGGAGTCCATTCATTACCCTCTTGAAGAGGCCTGACTCCTCGGGAGGATCTGGAATGCAACTCCGAGATCCCTGTTGCCCCTTGAAAGGAACATTAGGTCCTAGACACAAGCCTAGATGAGGTCTCTTTTGCCCTGCAATAACTCGAACCAACCCCCAGCTCTAGCTCTCAACTCGTATGGAAATTTGGACTTCCCTGGGCCAACACAAGAGGAAGCCTGAATTCCCTGCCGCAACTCGAGAAAAACCACGTGGTTCCCCCGTCATCACAAGATGGGGCCCGTGCTCACTACAGCGTCTCAAGAGAAGTCCCACGTTCCGTGTTGAAGTGCGAAACGTTACTTGGCACCCTTAATGCGACCCCAAATGTTCCCCGACACACCGGTTTCATTTGAGGGGAACACCGAGGTTCCCGGCACCACTTCTTTTGAGCCCCTTCTCCCCTCCTGATAGCGACAAGAGGGTCGATTCCCCTGCTTTGACTTAAAGGGGTTCCCGACATTCACGGCGCACCTCAGGATGAAGCCGGACTCATGGGAAATTTCGAGACATGGCCTCGTGGGGGGTGCCACATGCCGAAAGACCCCGATTTCCCAGTACACTCTTGAGAAGAACCCGATGACCAGACACCTCTTTGAAGACAACCCTGTGGATGAAGGTACAACAAAAGGGGCACTGACACCCCTGTGCATCGTTCAGAAAAACCCACAGGTTCCACATACAGCTCTACAAGAGGCCTGTCACCCCGTGAACAACTCGAGATGCAAGCGGATTTCCATTCCTCCACACAAGATGAGTCCTGACTCTCCTCTCCCAACTCTGCAGGAACATGCGATCTGAGGCAGAAATGAAGAGGAAACCTGATGTTCCTGCTTTATCTAAAGATGATGCCTTTTTCCATTTCACCAAACCCAGTGGAGTTCCGAGAGGTCACTCCCAACTCCACAGTATCCCTGATTTCACAGAGGCACCTGAGAAGCTCCTTGACGTAACATGCATGAGTCGAGGGAACCCATGGTTTCCTGCCACAACCTGAGAAAGACCTTGAGAGTCCTTCTTCAATGCGTCTTGAGGTCCAAATCCCCTATCATGACAAGAGAGCAATGACGCACTCCCCCTCGCCAAGCGCATGGAGACCTGACTTCCCTGGCGCCGCACAAGATGCTCCCTGAGCTCCCAGCCTTACCACGTGGGAAACACCACACTTGTGCCTCAGCTCGAGAAAACCCACGAGATGCCCCTGTCATCGCGAGATGAGGGCCTTCTTTTTCTGCATGGCCTGGAGAGCAATACCGAGTCCTCTCTCCAAAATCCACAGGAAGCTTGGCTCCCTGTAGGCCACTCAGTGGGCTCCAAGAGATATCCGTCGCGACTCGAGAGGAGAGTGGAGTCATTTGCTTCCCCTCGAGACGAGGCCTGACTCCCTGGGTGAGTCTGGAATGCAACCCCGAGATCCCTGTCGCCCCTGGAGAGGAACATTAGATCCTGGACACAAGCCAAGATGAGGTCTCTTTTTCCCTACAGTGACTCGTGCGCAATCCCCAGCTCTCCCTCGCAACTCGAATTGAAGATTGGACTTCCCTGGGACAACACAAGAGGAAGCCTGAAATCCCCGTCGTAACTCGAGAATCCCGCCGTATCTCGAGAAAAACCAAGTGGTTGCCCCATCATCGCAATATGAGTCACTTTCCCGCTACAGCGTCTCAAGAGTAGTCCCACGTTCCATCTTGAAGTGCGAAACAGTACTTGGCACCCTTGATGCGACCCCAAAAGTTCCCCAACATACCGGTCTCACTTGAGGGGAACACCGAAGTTCCCGGCACCATTTCTTTTGAGCGCCTTCTCCCCTCCTGATCACGACAGGAGGGTCGATTCCCCTGCTTTGTCTGCAAGGGTTTCCCGACCTTAACGGCGCACCTCAGGATGATGCCGGTCTCACGAGGAAGTTCGAGACGTAGCCTCGTGGGTGGTGCCACATGCCGAAAGACTCCGATTGCCCGGCCCGCTGTTGATAAGAACCCGATGCCTGGACACCCCTTAGAAGGCAACCCTGTGGATGAAGGCACAACACGAAGGGGCACAGACACACCTGTGCACCGTCCGGAAAAACCTACAGGTTCCACACACAGCTCGACACGTGGTCTGTCACCCCGTGCACAACTCGAGAGGCAAGCTGAGTTCCATTCTCCACACAGGACGAGGCCTGACTCTCCTGTCCCAAATCTGCTGGGACCCTTCAATCCGAATCAGAAATGGAGAGGAACCCTGAGGTTCCTGCCTCAACTCAAGATGAGGCCCTCTTCCATAGCACCAAAACCACTGGAGTCCCGAGAGCTCCCTCCAACCCACAGTGTCCCTGACTTCTCAGAGGCACCCTGACAAGCTCCCTGAGATCTCCGGCACAAGTCGATGGAACCCAGGGTTTCCTGCCGCAACCCGAGAAAGATTGGACAGTCCTTCTTTGATGCGTCTTGAGGCCCGATTCCCCTACCATGTCTCAAGAGCAATGAAGCGCTCCCAGTACCCATGCGCATGGAAACTTAACTTCCCTTGCACCTCACGAGAGGCTCCCTGAGGTCCCCGTCGTACCTCGTGAGAAACCCCACACTGGCGCCGCAGCTCGAGAAAACCCACGAGACGCCCCCGTTATAGTGAGATGAGGGCCATCATTAACTGCATGGCCTGGAGGGCAATCCCGAGTCGTCTCTCCAAACTCCACGGGAGGCTTGACTCACTAAGGCTACTCAGTGCGCTCAATAGGTACCCGTCGCGACTCGAGAGGAAACAGGAGTACTTTGCTTCCCCTAGAAACAAGGCCGGACTTCCCGGGTGAGTCTGGAATGCCACCCCGAGATCCCTGTCACCCCTGGAGAGGAATATTCGGTCCTGGACACAAGCCTAGATATGGTCTATTTTGCCCCGCAGTGACTCGAGTGGGATCCCAGCTCACCCTCGAAACTCGAATGAAAGATTGGACTTCCATGGGCCAACACAGGAGGAAATCTGAATCCCCCGTCGAAACTCGAGACTCCCGCCGCAATGCGAGAAAAACCACGTGGTTCACTCGTCATCCCAAGATGAGGCCCTGGCCCGCTACAGCGTCTCAAGTGAAGTCCCACGTTCCGTCTTGAAGTCCGAAATGCTACTTTTCACCCTTGATGTAACCCCAAAAGTTCCCCGACACACCGTTCTCACCGAGGTTAACACCGAAGTTCCCGGCACCACTTCATCTGATCACTTTCTCCCCTCCTGATCACGACAGGAGGGTAAATTCCCCTGCTTTGCCTGGAAGGAGTTCCCGCCCATCCCGGCGCACCTAAGGATGAGGCCTTTCTCAGGAGGAAATTCAAGACGTAGCCTCGTGGGTGGTGCCACATGCCAAAAGACCCCGATTGTTCGGTCCACTCTGGATAAGAACCCGATGCCCGGACACCACTTCGAAGGCAACCCTGTGGATGAAGGCACAACAGAAGGGTTACTAAAACTCCCGTGCATCGTACAGAAAAACACGCAGGTTCTACACACAGCTCGACAAGTGGAATGTCACCCCATGAACAACTCGATAGGCAAGCAGAGTTCGTTTCCTCCACACAAGACGAGGCCTGACTCTCCTGTCCCAACTCTTCAGGGACCCTGCCATCCGAGTCAGAAATGGAGAGGAAACCTGAGGTTCCTGCCTCAACTCGAGATGAGGCCCTCTTCCATTGCACCAAACCCAGATGAGTCGCGAGAGGCCCCTCCCAACTCCACAGTATCCCTGAATTCTCAGAGGCACCTTGAGAATCTACCTGAGGTCACCGGCACAAGTCGAGGGAACACAGGGTTTCCTGCTGCGACCCGAGAAAGACCTTGAGAGTCCTTCGGCGCGTCTTGAGGCCCGATTCCCCTACCATGACTCGAGAGCAAAGACCCGCTCCCCATCGCCATGCGCATGGAGACCTGACTTCCCTGACGCCTGAAGAGAGTCTCCCTGAGCTCCCCGTCGTACCTCTTCGGAAACCCCATTCAGGCACCGCAGCTCGAGAAAACCCACGATACGCCCCCGTCATCACGAGATGAGAGACTTCTTTCCTGCCTGGCATGGAGAGCAAAACCGAGTCCTCTCTCCAGACTCCACAGGAGGCTTGACTCTCTTTAGGCCTCTCAGTTGGCTCCAAGAGATACCTGTCAGGACTTGAAGGGAGAGCGGAGTCCTTTGCTTCCCCTCGAGACGAGGCCTGACTCCCCGTGAGTCTGGAATACAACCCCGAGTTCCTGTCGCACCTGGAGAGGAAAACTCGGTCCTGGACGGAAGCCTAGATGAGGTCTATTTTGCACTGCAGTTACTAGAGAGCAATCGCCAGCTCTCCCTCGCAAATCGAATGGAAGATTGGACTTCCCTGGGCCAATACAATTGGAAGCCTGAATTCGACACCGTAACTCGAGAATCCCACCGAAACTCGAGAAAATCCACGTGGTTCCCCCATCAGCGCTAGATGAGGCACTTGCCTGCTACAGCGACTCAAGAGAAGTCCCACGTTCTGTCTTGAAGTGCGAAACGGTATTTGGCACCCTTGATGCAATCTCAAAATTCCCCGACATACCGGTCTCACTCGAAAGGAACACCGAGGTTCCCGGAACCACTTCATTTGAGCTCCTTCTCCCCTCGTGATCGCGACAGGAGTGTCGATTCACCTGCTATGTCTGGAAGGGGTTCCCGACCTTTCCAGCGCGCCTAAGGATGAGGCAGGTCTCACGAGGAAATTCGAGACATAGCCTCGTGGGTGGTGCCACAAGCCGAAAGACCCCGATTTCCCGGTCTGCTCTTGATAAGAACGTGAAGCCCTGACACCTTTACGAAGGAAAACCTGTGGATGAAAGCACAACACGAAGGGGCACTGACACCCCTGTGCATCGTCCAGAAAAACCCGCAGGTTACAAACACAGTTCGACAAGTGGTCTGTCAGCCCGTGAACAACTCGAGAGGCAAGTGGAGTTCCATGCCTCCACACAAGACGAGACCTGATTTTCTGTACCAACTCTGCAGGGAAACTGCGATCTGAGTCAGTACCAGCGACAGGAAACCCAGGAGAGGAAACATGAGGTTCCTGCCTCCACTCGAGATGAGGCTCTCATCCATTGCACCAAACCCAGTGGAGTCCAGAGAGGCCCCTCCCAACTCCACAGTACCCCTGACTTCTCAGAGGCACCCGGAGAAGCTCCATGAGGTCACTGGCACATGTCGAGGGAACCCAGGGTTTCCTGCCACAATGCGAAAAAGACCTCGAGAGTCCTACTTCAACGTGTCTTGAAGCCCGAATCTGCTTCCATGGCTCTATAGAAATGACACGCACCCTCTCACCACACACATGGAGACCTGACTTCCCTGGCGCCATAAGAGAGGCTCCCTGAGCTCCCTGTCGTACCTCGTGAGAAACCCCACACTGACGCCGCAGCTCGAGAAAACCCACCATACGCCCCTGTCATCGCGAGATGAGGGCCTTCTTTTCCTGCATGGCCTGGAGAGGAATCCCGAATCCTCTTTCCAAACTCCACAGGAGGCTTGACTCCCTTTAGGCCACTTAGTGGGCTCCAAGAGATACCCATCGCGACTCGAGAGGAGAATGGAGTCCTTTGCTTCCCCTCGAGACAAGGCCTGACTCACCAGGTGGGTCCGAGATCCCTATCTCCCCTGGAGAGGAACATTAGGTCCTGGAAACAAGCCTAGATGAGGTCTCTTTTGCCCTTCTGTAACTCGAGAGCAATCCCCCGCTCTCCCTAACAACTCGAATGGAAGATTGGACTTCCCTGGGCCAACACAAGAGGAAGCCTGAATTCCCCTTCGTAACTCGAGAATCCCGCCGCAACTCGAGAAAAAGCACTTGGTTCCCTTGTCATCGCAAGATGAGGCCCTTGCCCGCTACAGCTTCTCAAGAAAAGTCCCACGTTCCATCTTGAAGTGCGAAACGATACTTGACACCCTTGATGTGACCCCAAAAGTTCCCCGAAATATCAGTCTCACTCGAGGTGAACACCGAGGTTCCCGGCCCCAGTTTATCTGAGCCCCTTCTCCCCTCCTGTTCGAGCTAGGAGGGTCACTTCCCCTGCTTTGTTTGTAAGGGGTTCCCGACCATCATGGGGCACTTCAGGATGAGGCCGGTCTCACGAGGAAATTCGAGACGTAGCTCGCGGGTGGTGCCACATGCCAAAAGACTATGATTTCCCGGTATGCTCTTGATAAGAACCTGATGCCTGGACACCTCTTCGAAGGCAACCTTGTGGATGAAGGCACAACACAAAGAGGCACTGACACCCTCGTGCATCATCTGGAAAAACCCGCAGGTTCTACATACAGCTCAACAAGTGGCTTGTCACCCCTGAAGAACTCGAGAGGCAAGTGGGGTTTCATTCCTCTACACAAGACGAGGCCTGACTCTCCTGTCCCAACTCTGCAGGGACTTTGTGCTCCGAATCAGATCAGCGCCAGTGAAGTCACGAGAGGAACGCTGAGGTTCCTGCCTCCACTCGAGATTAGGACCTCTTCCATTGCACGAAACCCAGTGGAGTCCCAAGAGATGCGTCCCAGCTCCACAGTATCCCTGACTTCTCAGAGGCACCCTGAGAAGCTCCCTGAGGTCACCAGCACAATTCGAGTGAACCCAGGGTTTATTGCCGCCACCATAGAAAGAACTCAAGAGTCCTTCTTCAACACGCTTTGAGGCCTGATTCCCCTACCATGACTCGAGGGCAATGACGCACTCCCTCTGCTACACTCATGAAGCCCTGACTTCCCTGGCGCCACACGAGAGGCTCCCTGAGCTCCCCATCATACCTCGTGAGAAACCCCACACTGGCGCCGCAGATAGAGAAAACCCACGAGACGCCCCCGTTTTCGCGACATGACGGCCTTCTTTTCTAGCACGGCCTGGAGAGCAATCCCGAGTCCTCTCTCCAAACTCCACAGTAGGCTTGACTCCATTTTGGTCACTCAGTGGACTCCAAGACATACCCGTCACGACTCGAGAGGAGAGCGGAGTCTTTTCCTTCCCCTCGAGGCGAGGCCTGACTCCTCGGGTGAGTCTGATATGCGAACCGGAGATCCCTGTCGCCCCTGGAGAGAAACATTAGGTCCTGGACACAAGCCTAGATGAGGTCTCTTTTTTCCTGCAGTGACTCTAGAGCAATCCCCAACTCTCCCTCGAAACTCGAATGGAAGACTGGACTTCCCTGGGCCAACAGAAGAGGAAGCCTGAATTTCCCGTTGAAACTCAAGAATCCCGCCACAACTCGAGAAAAACCACATCGTTCCCTCTTCATCGCAAGATGCGGCCATTGCCGCTACAGCGTCTCAAAAGAAGTCTTACGTTCCATCTTGAAGTGTGATACGGTACTTGGCACCTTTGATGCGACACCAAAAGTTCTCCAACACACTGGTCTCACTGGAGGGGAACACCGAGGTTCCCGGCATCACCTCATCTGTGCCCCTTCTCCCCTCCTGATCGAGACAGGAGGGTCGATTCCCCTGCTTTGTCTGCAAGGGGTTCCGACCTTCCTGGCGCACCTCAGGATGAGGCCGGTCTCACTAGGAAATTCGAGACGTAGCCTGGTGGGTGGTGCCACATGCGGAAAGACCCCGATTTCCCGGTGCGCTCTTAATAAGAACCCGATGCCCGGGCACCTCTTCGAAAGCAAACCTGTGGATGAATGCACAACACGAAGGGGTACTGACATCCCCATGCATAGTACGGAAAAACACGCAGATTCCAAACACAGATTGACAAGTGTCCTGTCATCCCTTGAAGAACTAGAGAGGCATGCGGAGTTCCGTCCCTGCACACAAGAGAAGGCCTGACTCTCCTTTCCCAACTCTGCAGGGACCGTGCGATCGGAGTCAGAAATGTAGATGAAACCTGACGTTCCTGCATCAACTCGAAATGAGGCCCTCTTCCATTGCGCCATACCCAGTGGAGTCCCGAGAGGCCCCTCCCAACTCCACAGTATCCCTGACTTCTCAGAGGCACCCTCAGAAGCTCTCTGCGGTCACTGGCACAAGTCGAGTGAACCCAGGGTTTCCTGCTGCATTCTGAGAAAGACCTCGAGAGTCCTTCTTTACCGCGTCTTGAGGCCCGATACCCTACCATGACTGGAGAGCAATGACGCATTCCCCTCGCCACGCCCATTGAAACCTAACTTCCCTGGCGCCACACGAGAGGCTCCCTGTGCTCCCCGTCCTACCTCATGAAAACCCCACACTGGCACCGCCGCTCAAGAAAACTCACGAGATGCCCCCGTCATCGTAAGATGAGGGCCTTCTTTTCCTACATGACCTAGAGAGCAATCCCGAGTCCACTCTCCAAACTCCACTGGAGGCCTGTCTCCCTTTAGGCCACTCAGTAGCCTCCAAGAGATACACGTCGCTACTCTAGAGGAGAGCGGAGTCCGTTGCTTCCCCTCGAGCCGAGGCCTGACTACTTGGGTGAGTCTGGAATGGGATCCCGAGATCCGTGTCGCCCCTGTAGAGGAAAACTCGGTCCTGGACACAAGCCTAAATGAGGCCTTTTTTGTCCTGCATTGACTCAAGTGCAATCCCCAGCTCTCCCTCGCAACTCGAATGGATGATTGGACTTCCCTGGGCCAACACAAGAGGAAGCCTGTATTCCCATTGTAATTTGAGAATCCCGCGGCAACTGGAGAAAAACAACGTGGTTCCTCCGTCATCGAAATTTGAGGCCCCTGTCAGCTATAGCGTCTCCAGGGAAGTCCCATGTTCCATCTTGAAGTGTGAAACGGTACTTGGCACCCTTGATGCGACCCCCAAATTTCCCTGACACCCCGGTCTCACTCGAGGAGAACACGGAGGTTCCCAGCACCGCTTCAGCTGAGCCTCTTCTCCCCTCCTGATGGCGACAGGAGGGTCGATTCCCCTGCTTTGTCTGGAAGGGGTTCCAAGACTTCCCGGCGAACCTCAGGATGAGGCCAGTCTCACGAGGGAATTCGAGACGTAGCCTCATGTGTTGTGCCACATGCCGAAAGACCCCGATTTCCTGGTCCGCTATTGATAAGATCCCGATGCCCGGTCACCTCTTCGAAGGTAACCCTGTGCATGAAGGCACAACACGAAAGGGCACTGACACCCCTGTGCATCGTCCCCCAAAACCGCAGGTTCCACATACAACTCGACAGGTGGCCTGTATTCCCGTGAACAACTCGAGAGGCAAGCGGAGTTCCATTACTCCACACAAGACGAGGTCTGACTCTCCTGTCCCAACTCTGCAGGGACCCTGCTATCCGAGTCAGAAATGGAGAGGAACCCTGACATTACTGCCTCAATCCGAGATTAGGTCCTCTTCAATTGCACCAGTCCCTGTGAAGTCCCGAGAAGCCCCTCTCAATTCCACAGTATCCCTGACTTCTCAGAGGAACCCCGCTAAGCTCCCTGAGGTTATGGGCACAAGTCGAGGGAACCCAGGATTTCCTGCCACACCCCGAGAAAGACCTCGAGAGTTCTTCTTCGAAGCGTCTTGAGGCTCGATTCCCCTACCATGACTTGAGAGCAATGAGGCGCTCCCCCTCGCCACGTCCATGGAGACCTGACTTCCGTGGCACCACAGGAGTCTCCCTGAGCTCCCCGTCCTATCTCGTGAGAAACCCCAACCAGGCACTGCACCTTGAGAAAACCCACGAGACGCCCTCGTCATCGCGAGATGAGGGCCTTCTTTTCCTGCATGGCCTAGAGAGCAATCCCGAGTCCTCTCTCCAAACTCCACAGGAGGCTTAACTCCATTTAGGGCACTCTTGGGCTCCAAGGGATACCCGTCGCGACTCGAGAGGAGAGCGGAGTCCATTCATTCCCTTCGAGACGAGGCCTGACTCCCCGGGTGAGTCTGGAATGCAACCCCAAGATCCCTGTCGCCCCTGGAGAGAAAAACTCGGTCCTGGACACAAACCTAGATGAGCTCTATTTTGCCCTGCAGTGACTCAAGAGCAATCTCCAGCTCTCACTTGCAACTCGAATGGAAGATTGGACTTCCCTGGGCCAACACAAGAGGAAACCTGTATTCCCCGTCGTAACTCAAGAATCCGGCCGCAACTCGAGAAAAAACACGTGGGTCCCCCGTCAGCGCTAGATGAGGCCCTTGCCCACTACTGCGTCTCAAGAGAAGTCCCAGGTTCCATCTTGAAGTGCGAAACGGTACTTGGCACCCTTGATGCAACCCGAAAAGTTACCCGACTTACCAGTTTCACTCAAGGGGAGCACCGAGGTTCCCGGCACTACTTCATCTGAGCCCTTTCTCTTCTCCTGATCCCGAAAGGAGGGTCGATTCCCCTGCTTTGTCTGGAAAGGGTTCCCAGACTTTCCTGCGCACCTCAGGATGAGGCCGATCTCATGAGGAAATTCGAGACGTAGCCTAGTGGGTGGTGCAACATGCTGAAAGACCCCGATTTCCCGGTCCGCACTTGAGGAGAACCCGATGCCCGGACACCTCTTCGAAGGCAACCCTGTGGATGAAGGCACAACAGGAAGGAGCACTGACGCCCCCGTGCATCTCCGAAAAACCCGCAGGTTCCACACACATCACGAAAAGTGGTGTCATCCTTGAACAACTTGAGATGTAAGCGGAGTTCCATTCCTCCGCAGAACACGAGACCTGACTCCTGAGCAAACTCAGCAGGGACCCTGCTATCTGAGTCAGATCCGGCTCCAGGAAGTCAGGAGCAGAACCCTGAGGTTCCTGCCTCAACTCGAGATGAGGCCCTCTTCCATTGCACCAAACCCAGAGGAGTCCCGAGAGGCCTCTCCCAAATCCACAGTATCCCTGACTTCTCAGAGGCACCCTGAGAAGCTCCCTGAGGTCACCGGCACAAGTCAAGGGAACCCAGGGTTTCCTGCCGCAACCCTAGAAAGACATCGAGAGTTCTTTTTCAACCCGTCATGAGGCCCGATTCCCCTACCCTGACTGGAGAGCAATGACGCGCTCCCCCTTGCCCCGCCCATGGAGACCTGACTTCCCTGGCGCCACACGAGAGGCTACCTGAACTCCCCGTCATACCTCGTGAGAAATCCCACACTGGCTCCCCAGCTCGAGAAAACCCACGATACGCCTCCGTCATCGCGAGATGAAGGCCTTCTTTTCCTGCATGGCCTGGAGAGCAATCCTGAGTCCGCTCTCCAAACTCCACAGGGGGCTTGACTCCCTTTAGGCCACTCAGTGGGCTCCAAGAGACACCTGTGGCGACTCAAGAGGAGAGCGGGGTCCTTTGCTTCCCCTCGAGTCGAGCTTTGACTCCCAGGATGCATCTGGAATGCAACCCCGAGATCGCTGGCGGCCCTGGAGAGGAATATTAGGTCCTGGACACAAGCCTAGATGAGGTCTCTTTTGCCCTGCAGTGACTCAAGAGCAAACCCCAGCTCTCCCTCGAAACTCGAATGGAAGATTGGACTTCCCTGGGCCAACACAAGAGGAAGCCTGAATTCCCCGTCGTAACTCGAGAATCCCTCCGCACCTTGAGGAAAACCACGTGATTCCCCCGTCATCCCAAGATGAGGCCCTTGCCCTCTACAGCATGTCAAGTGAAGCCCCAAGTCCGTATTGAAGTGCAAAACGGTACTTGGCACCCTTGAAGCGACCCCAAAAGTTTCCCGACACACCGGTCCCACTCGAGGGGAACACCGAGGTTCCCGGCACGACTTCAACTGAGCCCTTTCACTCCTCCTGGTCGTGACAAGATGGTCGATTCCCCTGCTTTGTCTCGAAGGGGTTCCCGATCTTCATGGCGCACCTCAGGATGACACCAGTCTAACGAAGAAATTCGAGACGTAGCCTCATGGATGGTGCCACGTTCTGAAAGACCCCGATTTCCTGCTCCGCTTTTGATAAGAACCCGATATCCGGACACCTCTTTGAAGGCAACCCTGTGGATGAAGGCACAACACGAAGGGGCACTGACCCCCTCATGCATCTTACGGAAAAAACCGAAGGTTCCACTCACAGCTCGACAAATGGTCTGTTATCCTGTGAACAACTCGAGAGGCAAGCGGAGTTCCATTCCTCCACACAAGACGAGGCCTGACTCTCCTGTCCCAACTCTTCAGGGACCCTGTGGTCGGAGTTTGAAATGGAGAGGAACCCTTAGGTTCCTGCCTCAACTCGAGATGAGAACCTTTGCCATTGCACCAAACCCAGTGGAGTTCTGAGAGCCCCTCCCAAGTCCACAGTATGCCTGACTTCTCAGAGGCACCCTGAGAAGCTCCCTGAAGTCACCGGTTCAAGTTGAGGGAACCCAGGGTTTCCTGCCGCAACCTGAGAAAGACCTCGAGACTCCTTCTTCAACGCGTCTTGAGTCCCGATTTCCCTACCATGACTCGAGAGCATTTATGGGCTCCCCCTCATCACACGCATAGAGACCTGACTTTCCTGGCGCCACACGAGAGGCTCCCTGAGCTCCCCGTCGTACCTCGTGAGAAAACTCATACTTGCGCCCCAACTCGAGAAAACCCACAAGACGCCCCCGTCATTGCGAGCTGAGGGCCTTCTCTTCCTGTATGGCCTGGAGAGCAATCCCGAGTCCTCTCTCCAACTCCACAGGAGGCTTGACTCCCTGGAGGCCACTCAGTGGGCTCCAAGAGATACCTATCGCGACCCAGGAGGATATCAGAATCCTTTGCTTCCCCTCAAGCCGAGGCCTGACTCACTGGGTGAGTCTGGAATGCGTCCCCGTGATCCCTATCGCCCCTGGAGAGGAACATTAGGTCCTGGACACAAGCCTAGATGAGGTCTATTTTGACCTGCCGTGACTCGAGAGCAATTCCCACCCAGCTCTCCCTGGCAACTCGAATGGAAGAATGGACTTCCCTGGGCCAACAGAAGAGGAAGCCTGAATTCCCCGTCGTAAGTCAACAATCCCATCGCAACTCGAGAAAAACCACGTGGTTTCCCCTTCATCACAAGATGAGGCCCTTGCCCGCCACAGCGTCTCAAGAGAAGTCCCACGTTTCGTCTTGAAGTTTGAAACAGTATTTGGCAAGCTTCATGTGACCCCAAAAGTTCCCTGACATACTGGTCTCACTCGAGGGGAACACCGAGGTTCCCGGCACCACTTCATCTGAGCCCCTTCTCCCCTCCTGATCGCGACAGGAGGGTCGATTAACCTGCTTTGTCTGGAAGGCTTTCCCCACCTTCCAAGGGCACCTCAGCATGAGGCCCGTCTCACGAGGAAATTTGAGACGTAGCCTCGTGTGTGGTGCCGCATTCCAAAAGACCCCGATTTCCCAGTCCGCTCTTGATAAGAACCCGATGCCCGCACACCACTTCGAAGGCAACCCTGTGGATGAAAGCACATCACGTAGGGGCACTGATACCGCCGTGCATTGTCTGGAAAAAACCGCAGGTTCCACACACAGCTCGCCAAGTGGCCTGTCACTCCTTGAACAACTCGAGAGGCAAGCGGAGTTCCATTCCTCCACACAAGACGAGGCCTGACTCTCCTGTCCCAACTCTGCAGGGACCCTGCGATCTGAGTCAGAAATGGAGAGGAACCCTGAGGTTCCTTCCTGATCTCGAGATTAGGCCCTCTTCCATTGCAGCAAACCCAGTGGAGTCCCGAGAGGCCTCTCCCAGCTCCATAGTATCCCTGACTTCTCAGAGGCACCCTGAGAAGCTACCTGAGGTCACAGGCACAAGTCGAGGGAACCCAGGGCTTCCTGCCGCAACCCGAGAAAGACCTCGAGCGTCCTTTTTCATTGTGTTGAGCCCTGATTCCACTACCATGACTCGAGAGCAATGACGTGCGCCCCCTCGCCACTCGTATGGAGACTTGACTTCCCTGACACCACACGAGAGGCTCCCTGAGCTCCCGGTCGTACCTTGTGAGAAACCCCACACTGGCACCGCAGCTCCAGAAAAACCACGAGACTCCCCCGACATCGCGAGATGAGGGCCTTCTTTTCCTGCATGGCCTGGAGAGCAATCCCGCGTGCTCTCTCCAAACTCCACAAGAGAGGAGCCAAGATTGCTGAGGAGTAGGACGGGGAGAACTCTTTCCCCCCCAAACAATTTCATCAAAAGAGCATTTAAACGTCGAGCAAATTCCACAATACAACTTATGAATGCTGCCAGAGGACATCAGGCACCCAGAAAAGCAACCCAACTCTTGGAAAGTAGGTAGGAAAAAGTATAAAAGACAAAAAAAGAGACAAAAGAGGGAGGGAGGGATTTCTGTCCCGGGAAGATAGTCTTAAAAAGAGAAAAGTTTCCAAACACCAGGAAAGCTTTTCACTGCCAAATCTTTGCCAAGCTTTGGAAGCACAAAGGGCAACATAAGGGGGATAAAAATAAATAAACAATTAAAACTCGCAGATTGCAAGCCCTACGGTAACTCCCCCAGCCGCGAAGCAGTGCAGACGCCTGCTCACACCATTAGCAAGCAGGGGCTGGGCAGGGAGGCGCGGCGCGGGCTGCATCGCTTAGAGTCAGAATCTGGCCTGAATACCCTGAGCGCTATCTGAACGAAATAACTTGGGCTAGCAAACCAGACTCTGGGATATCTACCACGCAAAAAGCCAGCCCTAACCTAAGACACCGCCAGGCCCGCGCATGGAACAAAGGACTGAACAGAGATAGCCGGCTGCAGACCTTCCCCCTCTGGTGACAGGCAGCCAGAGCCGGAAGGGGGCAATCGCAGCCCCAGAGAGACATTATCTATAAAACTGTAAGCAGGCTTCTTTGCTAACTAAAACTTCTTGGGGATCTGGACGGTCAACATCTGCCTGAGAAGGTGCGCCTGTTTTACACCCAGATAACCGAGTGGCGGGGAGGCGATAAGTCACAACATTGGCGCTCGCCAAACACCTCATCACCTGAGCTGCTCGGACCTGGGAAGAGCACAAAACGCAGGCCCAACCGAGTCTGTGCCTCTGAGGACTACCCGAGTGCCTGAACCTGAGCGCCTTGGACCTGGGAGGTGCATGCAGCCCAGGGCCAGCCTCGGATTGTTCCCGGTGGAACAACCTAGAGCCCGAGCAGTGTGGGCAGGGAGGCTACACGCGCCGTGAGCGGGGGCAGACCCAGTGTGGCTGAGGCACTGTGAGCGCACGCCAGTGTTATTTGTTTGCAGCATCCCTCCCTCCCTCCCCACAGTGCAACTGAAAAAGTGAGCCTAAAAAAAAAAAGTGTGCTCCACCGTCCCCTTTGTGTCAGGGCGTAAACCAGACACTGAAGAGACCAGCAAACAAAAGAATCTATAACAGAGGGAATCACCTTGGAAGCTACAGGCAATAGATTAAAACCCTGTGGTTACTAGGACTACATAGCAAGGCGCCTATAGATCTTGAGAAATATAAGTCGGACCAAGGAACTAGCCAAAAATGAACTGAACCCACGATACTCACAACAAAACCAGAGAAAGTCCTAGATATATTTTTATGATCATTCATTCATTTTTTAATTTTTTTTAATTTTAAGTCCTCTATTGTTCCTTTAATTTTCACTTTTATAACCTATTACTTTGCAAAAAAAAGACCCTATTTTTTTCTTCTTCAGCAAACTTCATATATATATATATATATATATATATATATATATATATAATAATTTTTTGACCGTGTTTTTTTGTTTTGCTTTTTTTTTCTTCTTTTCTTTATCATTGTATTTTTGAAATTCCAAAACCTACTCTAGATTTTTAATTTATGCTTTTTGGTATTTGATATCAATTTTGTACCTGTAGTTTCTTTATAATTTTTGCGACACTGCTTGTTTTTTTTTGTTTGTTTTCTCTTTAGTTTTCTTCTTCCGTTTTTTTAACATTGTATTTTTGAAATTCCAAACTCTACTCTAGATTTTTAATTTTTGCTTTTTGGTATTAGTTATCAATTTTGTACCTGTATTTTCTTGATAATTTTTGTGACCTTGTTTGTTTTTCTTTGTTCGTTTTTTCTCTCTTTCTTTTCCTTCTTCTTTTCTTTAACATCGTATTTTTGAAATTCCAAACTCTACTCTAGATTTTTAATTTTTGCTTTTATGTATTTGTTACCAATTTTGTACCTTTAAGAACCCAATCTTCAGTACCCATTTTTCACTAGGGAGCAAGATTACTGGCTTGACTGCTCTCTCTCCCTTTGGACTCTCCTTTTCTCCACCAGGTCGCCTGTGTCTCCTCCCTAACCCCTCTCTACTCTACCCAACTCTGTGAATTTCTGTGTATTCCAGACGGTGGAGAACACTTAGGGAACTGATTACTGGCTGGATCTGTCTCCCTCCTTTTCATTCCCCCCTTTTATCCTTCTGGCCACCTCTGTCTCCTTCCTCCTTCTTCTCGTCTCTGTATAACTCTGTGAACATCTCTGAGCGGTCCAGTTGTGGAGTGCACATAAGGAAGTGACTACTGGCCAGCCCACTCTCTCCACTATTGATTCCACCTCATCTCATTTGGGTCACCTCTAACTCCCTCCTCCCTCTTCTCTTCTCCAGGTAACGCTGTGAACCTTTCTGAGTGGCCCTCACAGTAGAGAAACTTTTCTTCTTTAACGTAGATGTTTTATCAATGGTGCTGTATAGAAGGAGAAGTTTTGAAACTACTGTAAAAGTAAGACAGATAACTGGAAGCAGGAGGCTTAAGTCCAAACCCTGCCTCCAGGGAACTCCTGACTCCAAGGAACATTAATTGACAGGAGCTCATCAAATGCCTCCATACCGACACTGAAATCAAGCACCACACAAGGGCCAACAAGTTCCAGGGCAAGACATACCAAGCAAATTCTCCAGCAAGAAAGGAACGCAGCCCTGAGCTTCAAGATACAGGCTGCCCAAAGTCACCCCAAAACCACAAACATCTCATAACTCATTACTGGACACTTCATTGCACTCCAGAGAGAAGAAATACAGCTCCACCCACCAGAACATGGACACAAGCTTCCCTAACCAGGAAACCTTGACAAGACACCTGTACAAACCCACACACAGCGAGGAAATGCCACAGTAAAGAACTCCACAAACTGCCAGAATACAGAAAGGACACCCCAAACTCAGCAATTTAAACAAGATGAGACAGAGGAATACCCAGCAGATAAAGGAACAGGATAAATGCCCACCAAACCAAACAAAAGAGGAAGAGATAGGGAATCTACCTGATAAAGAATTCCGAATAAGGATAGTGAAATGGATCTAAAATCTTGAAATTAAAATGGAATCACAGATAAATAGCCTGGAGACAAGGATTGAGAAGATGCAAGAAAGGTTTAACAAGGACCTAGAAGAAATAATAAAAGAGTCAATATATAATGAATAATGCAATAAATGAAATTAAAAACACTCTGGAGGCAACAAATAGTAGAATAACAGAGGCAGAAGATAGGATTAGTGAATTCGAAGATAGAATGGTAGAAATAAATGAATCAGAGAGGATAAATGAAAAACGAATTAAAAGAAATGAGCACAATCTCAGAGACCTCCAGGACAATATTAAACGCTACAACATTCGAATCATAGGGTTCCCAGAAGAAGAAGACAAAAAGAAAGACCGTGAGAAAATACTTGAGGAGATAATAGTTGAAAACTTCCCTAAAATGGGGAAGGAAATACCCACTCAAGTCCAAGAAACCCAGAGAGTCCCAAACAGGATAAAGCCAAGGCGAAACCCCCCAAGACACATATTAATCACATTAACAAAAATCAAACACAAAGAACAAATATGAAAAGCAGCAAGGGAAAAACAACAGATAACACACAAGGGAATTGCCATAAGGATAACAGCTGATCTTTCAATAGAAACTCTTCAAGCAAGGAGGGAATGGCAAGACATACTTAAAATGATGAAAGAAAATAACCTACAGCCCAGATTATTGTACCCAGCAAGGATCTCATTCAAGTATGAATGAGAAATCAAAAGCTTTTCAGACAAGCAAAAGCTGAGAGAATTCTGCACCACCAAACCAGCTCTCCAACAAATACTAAACAGGAAACACAAAAACGGTGTATAAATTCGAACCCCAAACAATAAAGTAAATGGCAATGGGATCATACTTATCAGTAATTACCTTAAACGTAAATGGGTTGAATGCTCCAACCAAAAAACAAAGACTGGCTGAATGGATACAAAAACAAGACCCCTACATATGTTGTCTACAAGAGACCCACCTCAAAACAGGGGATACATACAGACTGAAAGTGAAGGGCTGGAAAAAGATTTTCCATGCAAATAGGGACCAAAAGAAAGCAGGAGTAGCGATACTCATATCAGATAAAATAGACTTTAAAACAAAGGCTATGAAAAGAGACAAAGAAGGTCACTACATAATGATCAAAGGATCATCAAAGGCGTCTCGAGGCCCTAGTCCCCTCCCGTGACTCGAGAGCCAGGACGCGCTCCCCCTCGCCACGCGCATGGAGACCTGACTTCCCTGGCGCGGCACGAGAGGCTCCCTGAGATCCTCGTCGTGCCTCGGGACAAAACCCCCACGGGCGCCGCAGCTCGAGGAAACCCCTGAGACGCCCCCGTCCTCGCCAGCTGAGGGCCTTCTTTTCCTGCATGGCCTGGAGAGCAATCCCGGGTCCTCTCTCCAAAAGGAAGAGGAGGCTGGACTCCCTTGAGGCTGCTCAGGGGGCTCCAAGAGACCCGCGTCGCGACTCGAGAGGAGAGCGGAGTCCTTTGCTTCCCTTCGACACGAGGCCTGACTCCCTGGGTGAGTCTGGAATGCAAACCTGAGATCCCTGTGGCCCTTGGAGAGGAACATTAGGTCCTGGACACAAGCCTAGATGAGGTCTCTTCGGCCCTGCAGTGACTCGAGCGCAACCCCAAGCTCTCCATCGCAACTCGAATGGATGATTGGACTTCCCTGGCCCAACACAAGAGGAAGCCTGAAATCCCCGTCGTAACTCGAGAATCCGCCGCAGCTCGAGAAAAACCACGTGGCTCCCCCGTCATCGCAAGATGAGGCCCTTGGCCGCTACAGCGTATCAAGAGAAGTCCCACGTTCCATCCTGAAGTGCAAAACGGTACTTGGCACCCTTGATGCGACCCCCAAAGTTCCCTGACATACCGGTCTCACTCGAGGGAAACACCAAAGTTCACGGTACCACTTCCTGTGAGCCCCTTCACCCCTCCTGATCGCGACAGGAGGGTCGATTCCCATGCTTTTTCTGCAAGGGTTCCCGACGTTCACCGTGAACCTCCGGATGAGGCCGGTCTCATGAGGAAATTTGAAAAGTAGCCTCATGGTTGGTGCCACATGCTGAAAGATCCCGAATTCCCGGTCCACTCTAGATAAGAACCTGACGCCCGGACATCTCTTCGAAGGCAACCCTGTGGATGAAGGCACAACACGAAGGGACACTGACATCCCCATGCATCGTCTGGAAAAACCCGCCGATTCCACTCACAGCTCCAAATGTGGACTGTCACCCCGTGAACAACTCGAGAGGCAAGTGAAGTTGCATTCCTTCACACAAGATGAGGCCTTACTCTCCTGTCCCAACTCTTCAGGGACCCTGCGATCGGAGTCAGAAATGGAGAGGAACCCTGAGGTTCCTGCCTCAACTAGAGAAGAGGCCCTCTTCCATTGAACCAAACTCAGTGGTGTCCCGAGAGGCCCCTCCCAACACCACAGTATCCCTGAATTCTCAGAGGCTCCCTGAGAAGCTACCTGAGGTCACTGGCACAAGTCGAGGGAACCCAGAGTTTCCTGAAGTAACCCAAGAAAGACTTGGAGAGTCCTTTTTCAACGTCTCTTGATGCCCGATTCCCCTACCATGACTCCAGAGCAAGGACGCGCTCCCCTCGCCACAAGCAGGAAAACTGACTTCCCTAGTAACACACAAGAGGCTCCCTGAGTACCCCATCATACCTCGTGAGAAAACCCACAGTGGCGCAGTAGTTCGAGAAAAACCACAAGATGCCCCCGTCAAGGAGAGATGGGGGCCTTCTTTTCCGGCCTGACCTGGAGAGCAATCCCTGGTCCTCTCTCCAAACTTTACAGGAGGATTGACTCCCTTTAGGCCACTCAGTTGGGTCCAAGAAATACCCGGTGCGACTCGAGAGGAGAGCGGAGTCCTTGGCTTCCCCTCGAGACGAGGCCTGACTCCCCGGGGGAGCCTGGAATGCAACCCCGAGATCCCTGCCTTCCCGGGAGAGGAATGTTAGGTCGTGGACACACGCCTCGATGAGGTCTCTTTGGCCCTGTAGTGACTCGAGCAGAACCCCCAGCTTTCCCTCGCAACTCCAGGGGAAGATTGGGCTTCCCAGGGCCAACCCAAGAGGAAGCCTGAAATCCCCGTCATTTTCGAGAATCCAGACGCAACCGAGAAAAACGACATGGTTCCAACATCTTCACAGGATGAGGCCCTTGCCCGCTACAGCGTCTCCAGGGAAGTCCCATGTTCCGTCCTGAAGTGGGAAACGATACTTGGCTCCCTTGATGCGACCCCTAAAGTTCCCTGAAACGCCGGGTTCCCTCGAGTGGAACACCTAGAGTCCCGGCCCCACTTCATCTGAGACCCATCTCCCCTCCTGATCGTGACAGGAGAGTCGATTCCCCTGCTTTGTGTGGAAGGTGTTCCCGGCCTTCCCGGCGCACCTCAGGATGATGCTGGTCTCACGAGGAAATACGAGATGAGCCACGTGGGTGGTGCCACATGCCGAACGACCCCGATTTCCCGGTCAGCTCTTGAAATGAACCCGATGCTCGGACACCTCTTTGAAGGCAACCCTGTGGGGGAAGGCACAAAATGAAGGGGCAATGACACCCCCGTGCATCTTCTGGAAACACCCGCAGGTTCCACACACAGCTCGACAAGGGGCCTGAGACCCACTGAACACCTCGAGAGGCAAGCAGAGTTCCATTACTCAGACAAGACGAGGCCTGACTCTCCTGTCCCAACCCTGCAGGGACCCTGCGGTCGGAGTCAGAAATGGAGAGGAAGCCTGAGGTTCCTGCCTCCAATCGAGATGAGGCCCTCTTTCATTTCGTCAAACCTAGTGGAGTCCCGAGAGGCCCCTCTAACTCCTCAGTATCCCTCACCTCTCAGAGGCACCTGGGAAGTTCCCTAAGGTCCCCGGTAGAGGTCGAGGGAAACGAGTGTTTCCCGCCCCAACCCAAGAAAGACCTCGAGAGTCCTTCGTAAATGCGTCTTGAGGCCCTAGTCCCTCCCATGACTCCAGAGCAATGACGCGATCTGCCTGGCCACATGCATGGAGGCCTGACTTCTCTGGCGCTGCACGAGAGGCTCCCTGATCTCCCCATCATATCTCGTGAGAAACCCCACACTGGCGCCGCAGCTCGAGAAAAACCCATGAGATGCTCCCGTTATCACGAGAGGAGGGCCATCTTTAACTGCATGGTATGCAGATCAAGCGTGAACCTTCTGTCCAAGCTACACAGGACGGTTGACTCCCTTTAGGCCACTCATTGGGCTCAAAGAGATACACGTCGCACTCGAGAGGATAGTGGAGTCCTTTGCTTCCACTCGAGACGAGGCGTGACCCACCGGGTGAGACTGGAATGCGACCCCGATATCCCTGTTGCCCCTGGAGAGCAATACTACGTCCTGGACCCAAGCCTAGATGAGGACTCTTTGCCCTGAAGTGACTCGAGAGCAACCCACAGCTCTCTCTGACAAGTTGAATGGAAGATTGGACTTCCTGGGCCAACACAAGAGGAAGCCTGAATTCCCCGTCGTAACTCGAGAATCCCGCCGCAACTCGAGAAAAACCACGTGTTTCCCTCGTCATCGCAATATGAGGCCCTTGCCCGCTAGAGCATCTCCAGAGAATTCCCACGTTCCGTCTTGAAGTGCGAAACTATACTTGGCACCCTTGATGCGACCTCAAAAGTGCCGTGACATACCGGTCTCACTCGAGGGGACCACCGAGGTTCCCGGCACCACTTCATCTGAGCACCTTCTCCCCTTCTGATCGCGACCGGTGGGTCGATTCCCCTGCTTTGTCTGCAAGGGGTTCCCTACTTTCCCGGCGCACCTCAGGATGAGGCCGGTCTCCCGAGGAAATTCGAGACGTAGCCTCGTGGGTGGTACCACATGCTGAAAGACCCCAATTTTCTGGTACGCTCTTGAAAAGAACCCGATGCCCGGACACCTCTTTGAAGGCAACCCTGTGGATGAAGGCACAACACGAAGGGGCACTGACACCCCTGTGCATCGTCCGGAAAAACCCGCAGGTTCCACGCACAGCTCAACAAGTGGCCTGTCACTCTGTGAACAACTCGAAAGGCAATCGGAGATCCATTCCTCCTCAGAAGACGAGGCGTGACTCTCCTGTCCATACTCGGCAGGTAGCCTGCGACCCGAGTCAGAAATGGAGAGGACCCCTGAGGTTCCTGCCTCCATTCGAGATGAGGCCCTCTTCGATTGCACCAAACCCAGTTGAGTAACGAAAGGCCCCTCCCAAATCCACAGTGTCCCTGAATTCTCAGAGGCACACTGAGAAGTTGCCTGAGGTCACCGACACAAGTCGAGGGAACCCAGGGTTCCCTGCCGCAACCCGAGAAAGACCTCGAGAGTCCTTCTTCAATGCGTCTTGAGGCCAGATTCGCCTACTATGACTCGAGAGCAATCACGCACTCCCCTTCACCACACGCACGGAGACCTGACGTCCCTAGCACCACACGAGAGGCTCTCTGAGCTCCCCGTCATACCTCGTGAGAAATCTGATACTGGCGCTGCAGCTGGAGAAAACCCACGAGACGCCCCCGTCATCGCGAGATGAGGGCCTTTTTTCCTGCATGGCCAGGAAAACAATCCCGAGTCATCTCTCCAAACTCCATAGGAGGCTTCACTCCCTTTACACCACGCAGTGGGCTCCAAGAGATACCCGTCGCGACTCGACAGGAGAGCGGAGTCCTTTTTTTCCCCTCAAGACGAGGCCTGACTCTCCGAGTGAGTCGAGAATGCAACCCTGAGATCCCTGTCGGCCCAGTAGTGGAACACTAGGTCCTGGACACAAGCGTAGATGATGTCTATTTTGCCCTGCAGTGACTGGAGAGCAATCCCCAGTTCTAACTTGCAACTCGAATGGAATACTGGATTTTCCTGGCGCCACACAAGAGGCTCCCTAAGATCCCCGTGGTACTTCAGGAGACACCCCACACTGGCGCCACAGCTCGAGAAAACCCACGAGACGCCACCGTCATCTCGAGATGAGGGCCTTCTTTTCCTGCATGGCCTGGAGTCCAATCCCGAGTCCTCTCTCCAAACTCCACAGGAGGCTTGACTCCCTTTAGTACACACAGTGGGCTCCAAGAGATACCCATCGCGACTTGAGACGAGAGCGGAATTCTTTGCTTACCCTCGAGGTGAGAACTGACTCCCCGGATGAGTCTGGAATGCAAACCCGAGATCCCTGTCGCCCCTGGAGTGCAACATTAGATCCTGGACACAAGCCTAGATTAGGTCTCTTTTGCCCTGCAGTGACTCTAGCGCAATCCCCAGCTCCCCCTCGCAACCCGAATGGGAGATTGGATTTCAAGGCCAACAAGAGGAAGCCTAAATTCCCGGTCATAACTCGAGAATCCCGCTGCAACTCGAGCAAAACCACGTGGTTCTCTCGTCATCGCAAGATGAGGCCCTTGCCCGCTACAGCGTTTCAAAAGATGTCCCAGGTTCCGTCTTGAAATGCGAAACGGTACTTGGCACCCTTGATGCGACCCCAAAAGTCCCCCAACACGCCAGTCTCACTCAAGGGGAACACCGAGGTTCCCGGCACCACTTCATTTAAGACCCTTCTCCCCTCCTGATCGTGACCGGTGGGTCGATTCCCCTGCTTTGTCTGCAAGGGGGCCCGACCTTCCCTGCACAACTCAGGATGAGGCCGGTCTCATGGGGAAATTCGATACGTAGCTTTGTGGTTGGTGCCACTTGCCGAAAGACTGCAATTTCCCGGTCCGCTCTTGATAAGAATCCGATGCTCGGACACCTCTTGGAAGGCAGCCTTGAGTATGAAGGTACAACACGAAGGGGCACTAACACACCTGTGCATCATCCGGAAAAATGGGCAGGTTACATACACAGCTCGGCAAGTGGCCTGTCACCTCGAGAACAACTCGAGAGGCAAGAGGAGTCCCATCCTCCAGAAAAGACGAGGCCTGACTCTCCTGTACCAACATGCAGGGACCTTGCGATCTGAGTCAGAAATGGAGAGGAACACTGAGGTTCCTGCTTCAACTCGAGATGAGTCCCTCTTACATTCCACCAAATGCGGAGGAGTCTCGAGAGGCCCCTCCAAACTGCACAGTATCCCTGACTTCTCAGAGGCACTCTGAGAAGCTCCCTGAGGTCGCAGGCACAAGTCAAGGGAACCCTGGGTTTTATGCAGTGACCCGAGAAAGACCTCGAGAGTCCTTCTTCAACCCGTCTTGAGGCCCGATTACCCTACCATGACTCGAGAGCAATGACGAGCTCCCCCTAGCCATCTCATGGGGACCTGACTTCCCTGGCGCCACACGAGAGGCTCCCTGAGCTCCCTCTCGTACCTCGTCAGAAACCTGGAACTAGCACGTCAGTCTAGAAAACCCACAAGATGCCGCCGTCATCGCGAGATGAGGGCCTTCTTTTCCTGCATGGCCTGGAGAGGAATCCCGAGTCCTCTATCCAAACACCACAGGAGGCTTGACTCCCTTTAGGGCACACAGTGGGCTCCAAGAGATACCCATTGCGACTCAAAAGGACAGCGGAGTTCTTTGCTTCCCCTCGAGACGAGGCCTGATTCCCCGGGTGAGTCTGGTATGCAAGCCCGAGATCCCTGTCGCCCCTAGAGATGAACATTAAGTCCTGGACACAAGCCTAGATGAGGTCTATTTTGCCCTGCAGTGACTCGAGGGCAATCCCCAGCTCTCCCTTGAAACTCGAATGGAAGATAGGACTTCCCTGGGCCAACACATGAGGAAGACTGTATTCCCCTTCGAAACTCGAGAATCCCGCCACAACTCGAGAAATGCCACGTGGTTCCCCCGTCATCGCAAGATGAGGCCCTTGCCCCCTACAGCGTCTCAAGAGAAGTCCCACGTTCCGTCTTGAAGTGCGAAACGGTATTGGCACCCTTGATGCGACCACAAAAGTTCCTCGACACACCGGTCTCACTCGAGGAGAACACCGAGGTTCCCGGCACCACTACATCTGGGCCCCTTCTCCCCTCCTGATCGCGACAGGAGGGTCGATTCCCCTGTTTTGTCTTGAAGGGGTTCCCGCCTTTCCCGGTGCATCTCAGGATGAGGCCGGTCTCACGAGGATATTCGAGACATAGCCTCGTGGATGGTGACACATGCCGAAAGACCCCGATTTCCCGGTTCGCTCTTGATAAGATCCCAATGCCCGGACACCTCTTTGAAGATAACCCTTTTGATGAAGGCACAACACGAAGGGGCACTGACACCCCCGGGTATCGTCCGGAGAAACCCGCAGGTACCACACACAGGTAGAGAAGTGACCTGGCACCCCGTGAACAACTGGAGAGGCAAGAAGAGTTCCATTCCTCCACACAAGACGAGGCCTAACTCTCCTGTTCGAACTCTGCAGCGAAACTGCGATCTGAGTCAGATCTGGCCCAGGGGAAGTCAGGAGAGGAAACATGAGTTTCCTGCCTCCACTCGAGATGAGGCCCTCTTCCATTGCACCGAACCCAGTGGAGTCCCGAGAGGCCCCTCCCAACTGCACAGTATCCCTGACTTCTCAGAGGCACACTTATACCTTCCTGAGATCACCGGCACAAGCCGAGGGAAGCAAGGGTTTCCTGCCCCAACCCGTAAAAGACCTCGAGAGTCCTTCTTCAATGCGTCTTGAGGTGCGATTCCCCTACCATGACTCAAGAGCAATGACGCGCTCCCCCTAGCCACGCGCATAGAAACCTGACTTCCCTGGCGCCACAGGAGAGGCTCCCTGAGCTCCCCATTATACCTCGTGAGCAACACCACACTGGAGCCGCAGCTCGAGAATACCCACGAGACGCCCCAGTCCTCACGAGATGAGGGCCTTCTTTTGCTGTATGGCCTGGAGAGCAATCCTGAGTCCTCTCTCCAAACTCCACAGGAGGCTTGACTCATTTTAGGCCACACAGTGAGCTCCAAGATATACCCGTCGCGACTTGACAGGAGAGCGGTGTCCTTGGCTTCCCCTCGAGACGAGGCCTGACTCCCCGGGTGAGTCGAGAATGCAATGCCGAGATCGCTGTCGCCCCAGCAGAGGAACATTAGGTCCTGGACACAAGCCTAGATGAGGTCTATTTGGCCCTGCAGTGTCTCGAGAGCAATCCCCAGTTCTAACTCGCAATTCGAATGAAAACTGGACTTCCCTGGGCCAGTTGAAGAGGAAGCCTGAATTCCCCGTCGTAACTCGAGAATCCCGCCGCAACTCAAGAAAAACCACGTGGTTCCCCCGTCATCGAAAGATGAGGCCCTTACCCGCTACAGCGTCTCAAGAGAAGTCCCACGTTCCGTATTGAAGAGCGAAAAGTTACTTGGAACCCTTGATGCGACCCCAAAAGTTCCCCGACATACCAGTTTCACTTGAGGAGAACACCGAGGTTCCTGGCACCACTTCATCTGAGACTCTTCTCCCCTCTTGATCGCGACAGGTGGTTCGATTCCCCTGCTTTGTCTGGAAGGCGTTCCCGACCTTCCTGGCGCACATCAAGATGAGGCCAGTCTCACGAGGAAATTCGAGACATAGCCTCGTGGGTGGTGCAGCATGCCAAAAGACCCCAATTCCCTGGTCCGCTCTTGATAAAAACCCGATGGCAGAACCCAACTCGAAGGCAATCCTGTGGATCAAGGCACAACACGAAGGGGCAGTGACACCCCGGTGCATCGTCCAGAAAAACCTGCAAGTTCCACATACAAATTGACAAGTGGCCTGTCACCCCATGAACAACGCGAGAGTCAAGCAGAGTTCCATTCCTCCACACAAGATGAGGCCTGACTCTCCTGTCCCAACTATGCAGGGACTCTGCGATCCGAGTCAGATCCGGCGCATTCGAAGCCAGGAGAGGAGCCCTGTGGTTCCTGCCTCAACTTGTCATGAGGCCCTCTTCCATTGCACCAAACCCAGTGGAGTTCCGAGAGGCCCCTCCCAACTCCACAGTGACCCTGACTTCTCAGAGGCACGCTGAGAAGCTTCCTGAGGTCACTGGCACAAGTCGATGGAACCCAGGGTTTCCTGCTGCAACCCAAGAAAGACCTCGAGAGTCATTCTTTAACACGTCTTCAGGCCCAATTCCCCTACCATGACTCGAGAACAATGACGGGCTCCCTCTCACCACGTGCATAGAGACCTGACTGCCCTGGCACCACGTGAGAGGCTCACTGAGCTCCCAGTCTTACTTCGTGAGAAACCCCACACTAGCGCCACAGCTCGAGAAAACCTATGAGACGCCCCAGTCATTGGAGATGAGGGCCTTCATTTCCTGCATTGCCTGGAGAGCAATCCCGTGTCCTCCCTCCAAACACCAGAGGAGGTTTGACTCCCTTTAAGCCACTCAGTGTGCTCCAAGACATACCCGTCCGACTCGAGAGGAGAGCAGAGTCCTTTGCTTCCCCTCGAGACGAGGCCTGACTCCAAGGCGAGTCTGGAATGCAACCCCGAGATTCCTGTCGCCCCTTGACATGAACATTAGGTCCTGCACACAAGCCTTGGTGGGGTCTCTTTTGCCTTCAGTGACTAGAGCGCACCTCCAGATCTTCCTCGAATCTCGAATGGAAGATAAGACTTTTGTGGGCCAACACAAGAGGAAGCATGAATTCGCTGTGGTAACTCAAATATCCCACCGCAACTCGAGAAAAACCAAGTGGTTCCCCAGTCATTCCAAGATGAGGCCCTTGCCCGCTGGAGCACCCCAAGAGAAGTCCCACGTTCCATTTTGAAGAGCGAAACGGTACTTGGAACGGTTTATGCGACCCCAAAAGTTACCCGACATACCTGTCTCACTTGAGGGAAACACCGAGGTTCCCAGCAGCACATCATCTGAGCCACTTCTCCCCTCCTGATCGCCACAGGAGAGTCGATTCCTCTGCTTTGTCTGGAAGGGTTTCATGACCTTCGCGGCACAACTCAGGATGAGGCCAGTTTCATAAGGAAATTCGAGACTAGCAACGTGGGTGGTGCCAAATCCTGAATGACCCCGATTTCCCGGTCCGCTCTTCATAAGAACTCGATGCCCGGACACCTCTTCGAAGGCAACCCTGTGGATGAAGACAAAAACGAAGGGTCACTGACACCCCCCTGCATCGTCTGGAAAAACCTGCAGATTCCACACACAGTTTGACAAGGGGCCTGAAACCCCATGAACAACTCGAGAGGCAAGCGGAGTTCCATTCCTCAGAAAAGACGTAGCCTGACTCTCCTGTCCCAACTCTGCAGTGACCCTGCGGTCTGAGTCCGAAACGGAGAGGAAGCCTGAGGTTCCTGCCTCCCCTCGAGGTGAGGCCCTCTTCCATTGCGCCATTCCCAGCGGAGTCCCGAGGGGCCCCGCCACCTCCACAGGATCCCTCGCCTCTCAGAGGCACCCTGGGAAGTTCCCTAAGGTCCCCGGCAGAAGGTGAGGGAAACGAGGGTTTCCCGCCGCCCCCAGAGAAAGACCTCGAGAGTCCTTCTTCAACGCGTCTTGAGGTGCGATTCCCCTACCATGACTCGAGAGCAATGACCGCTCCCCCTAGCCACGCGCATAGAAACCTGACTTCCCTGGCGCCACAGGAGAGGCTCCCTGAGCTCCCCATTATACCTCGTGAGCAACACCACACTGGAGCCGCAGCTCGAGAATACCCACGAGACGCCCCAGTCCTCACGAGATGAGGGCCTTCTTTTGCTGTATGGCCTGGAGAGCAATCCTGAGTCCTCTCTCCAAACTCCAGAGGAGGCTTGACTTTTTTAGGCCACACAGTGAGCTCCAAGATATACCCGTCGCAACTTCACAGGAGAGCGGTGTCCTTGGCTTCCCCTCGAGACGAGGCCTGATTCCCCGGGTGAGTCGAGAATGCAATGCCGAGATCGCTGTCGCCCCAGCAGAGGAACATTAGGTCCTGGACACAAGCCTAGATGAGGTCTATTTGGCCCTGCAGTGTCTCGAGAGCAATCCCCAGTTCTAACTCGCAATTCGAATGAAAACTGGACTTCCCTGGGCCAGTTGAAGAGGAAGCGTGAATTCCCCGTCGTCACTCGACAATCCCGCCGCAACTCGAGAAAAAACACGTGGTTCCAACGTCTTCGCAAGATGAGGCCCTTGCCCACTACGGCGTCTCAAGGGAAGTCCATTGTTCCGCCCTGAAGTGCGAAACGTTACCTGAAACCCTTCGTGAGAACCCCAAAATTTCCCCGACACCCCGGGTTCCCTCGAAGGGAACACCGAGAGTCCCGACACCGCTTCATCTGAGCCTCTTCTCCCCTCCTGATTACGACAGGAGAGTCGATTCCCCTGCGTGGTCCGGAAGGGGTTCCCGGCCCTCCCGGCGCACCTCAGGATGAGGCCGGTCTCACGAGGAAATTCGAGACGAGCCACGTGGGTGGTGCCACATGCCGAACGCCCCCGATTCCCCGGTCCGCTCTTGAGAAGGACCCGAGGCCCGGACCCCTCTTCGAAGGCAACCCTGTGGGTGAAGGCACAACACGAAGGGGCACTGAAACGCCCGTGCATCGTCCGAAAAGACCCGCGGGTTCCACACACAGCTCGACGAGGGGCCTGAGTCCCCCTGAACAACTCGAGAGGCAAGCGGGGTTTCCTTCCTCAGACAAGACGAGGCCTGACTCTCCTGTCCCAACTCTGCAGGGACCCTGCGGTCGGAGTCCGAAACGGAGAGGAAGCCTGAGGTGCCTGCCTCCCCTCTAGGTGAGGCCCTCTTCCGTTGCGCCAGACCCAGCGGAGTCCCGAGAGGCCCCGACAACTCCACAGGATCCCTCGCCTCTCAGAGGCACCCTGGGAAGTTCCCTAAGGTCCCCGGCAGAAGGCGAGGGAAACGAGGGTTTCCTGCCGCCACCCGAGAAAGACCTCGAGAGTCTTTCTTCAACGCGTCTCGAGGCCCTAGTCCCCTCCCGTGACTCGAGAGCCATGACGTGCTCCCCTTCGCCACGCGCATGGAGACCTGACTTCCCTGGCGCCGCACGAGAGGCTACCTGAGATCCTCGTCGTGCCTCGGGAGAAAACCCCCACGGGCGCCGCAGCTCGAGGAAACCCCTGAGACGCCCCCGTCCTCGCGAGCTGAGGGCCTTCTTTTCCTGCATGGCCTGGAGAGCAATCCCGGGTCCTCTCTCCAAACGGAAGAGGAGGCTGGACTCCCTTGAGGCCGCTCAGGGGGCTCCAAGAGATCCGGGTCGCGACTCAAGGGGAGAGCGGAGTCCTTGGCTTCCCCTCGAGACGAGGCCTGACTCCCCGGGGTAACCTGAAATGCAACCCCGAGATCCCTGCCTTCCCTGGAGAGGAATATTAGGTCCCGGACACACGCCTGGATGAGGTGTCTTGGGCCCTGCAGTGATTCGAGCGCAACCCCCAGCTTTCCCTCGCAACTCGAGGGGAAGATTGGGCTTCGCAGGGCCAACCCAAGAGGAAGCCTGAGATCCCCGTCGTAACTCAAGAATCCGCCGCAACTCGAGAAAAACCACGTGGTTCCCACGTCTTCGCAAGATGACGCCCTTGCCCGTGACGGCGTCTGAAGGGAAGTCCCCTCTTCCGCCCTGAAGGGCGAAACGGTCCCTGACAGCCTTCATGCGACCCCCAAAAGTTCCTCGACACGCCGGGTTCCCTCGAGGGTAACACCGAGTTTTCTGGCCCCACTTCATCTGAGCCCCTTCTCCCCTCCTGATGGCGACAGGAGAGTCGATCCCCCTGAGTTGTCTGGAAGGCTCCCCGGCCTTCCCGGCATACCTCAGGATGTAGCCGGCCTCACTAGGAAATTTGAGACTAGCCCCGTGTGTGGTCCCACATGCCGAAAGACCCCGATTTCCCTGTCCGCTCTTGAAAAGAACCCGAGGCCCGGACCCCTCTTCGAAGGCAACCCTGTGGGTGAAGGCACAACACGAAGGGGCACTGTCACCGTCGTGCATCATCCGGAAACACCCGCAGGTTCCACACACAGCTGAACAAGGGGCCTTGGACCCCATGAGCACCTCGAGAGGCAAGCGGAGTTCCCTTCCTCAGACAAGACGATTCCTGACTCTCCTGTCCCAACTCTGCAGGGACACTGCGGTCGGAGTCCGAAACAGAGAGGAAGCCTGAGGTTCCTGCCTTCCCTGGAGATGAGGCCCTCTTCCATTGCGCCAAACCCAGCGTAGTCCTGAGAGGCCCCTCCAACTCCACAGCATCCCTCATCTGTCAGAAGCACACTGGGAAGTTCCCTAAGGTCACCGTTAAACTTTTATTGCACAAGGTCCACATGAAAAGGCCCACGCAGCAGGACAGCCACAGATTCTGTCTCCCATTAAAGGTCAGTAAGGTGCCCTCCCCCCTTCTTTGCTGCCTCGGCGGCAACCAGGGTGCAATTCGCGTACCCTTCCCTTTCCCATCCTAGCAGGTGCTCCAGGGCCCGCTGGCCTACAAAGTGCCAGAAGCAGGGCTGGGCCAGCCGGCCAGAATTCAGGGTTCTGTCCCTTGGACTTCCAGCGGACACTAGGCTGCTTGGGAAAACCGCGCAGACTCTGAGGTTTTTCAGCAGAGGGGTGGAGTGGTAAAGGCCTTGACCCCAAAGACGAGGCCTTCCTGCGACCGCCAGGTTGGGGAGCTCTGAGACTGTGCCAACACAGGGCGGAATACATGGTTCCCTGCTCCACACAGTCCCCGTTCCCTTACCTGTGTTCCGCACCCCTCCGCTGTGGCCAATGGATGCCGATCCTTGGGGATCCAGGAGTTCACGAAATGGGCATTCCCATCCGCAATGGCGACCCCCAACAGCACATCTGGAAAGCCCTCCCCCACCCCCGCCAGGAGCCGACCCCCGCTGCGAACGGACCCCCACCCCGCCCCGCGCAGCCAGGTTTCGCCCCGGCCCTGCTGGGCTCCCGGCGGGTTCCCAGCCACATTGGCGACCCCCGGGAGCACAACAGGGACCGACTCCCCACCCACAGCGAGCGGAATCTTGACCTGTGCAGCCCAGGTTTACCCCACCCTGGCTGCGCTCCCGGCGCGTTTCCAGCCGCAGTGGCCATCTCCGAGAGCACAACTGGGAAGCCCTCCCCTACCCCCGCCAGGAGCCGACACCCGCCCTGTGCCGCCCGGGTTCGCCCCGCCCCTGCCGCGCTCCAGGGGCGCTGCCCACCTTCACCAGCGGCTCTCGGTGAGCCCCGTCCCCACGCCCGGTTCCAGGAGAGGCTCTCGGACCTCGCTGCTGCCGCCAGGTCAAACATGAGGACAATACATACACCCCACAGAGACAATCCAAGCTGTCTATGATTTAGGGATAAAACGAGGACTACAGAAAGGCAAGATGACCTGACCTAGGAGGGCCATGATATTCTATAGAACCAGACAAAGTTGGTTACCAAGGAAA
Source organism: Bubalus kerabau (assembly GCF_029407905.1). NCBI lineage: Eukaryota > Metazoa > Chordata > Mammalia > Artiodactyla > Bovidae > Bubalus > Bubalus kerabau. Next base: position 957,969 of record NW_026577905.1, read on the forward strand.
CTTTTTTCCTTGGAACCCGGAAAGCTGGTTCTTTGCATATGCAATGACCAACAATTAGCTTGTTACCCAAGCCTGCCTCGCTGCCACCCCCATCCCCCCACTCCCCAGAAGACTGGCTCAAAGAAATATTTTAAATCTCAGGCGGAAACCTGGAAGATGTCTTGTCTGTCTGTTTGGATTAAGGTATGTGTCAGTGTGAGCCTTGTGTTTTTTGATAATATTGCTCAAGTTCTGTGTTCTGATTTCAGTGGTCTCAAGACAAGGCAGCCCTTCCAAATCAAACTGCTGGAAATACAAGAAAACTTTGACCTAAATGAATGTCAGAGTCCCGTGAACTGGGAACTAGTCAATATTAAATATCTAGTATTTTTGGTTTTGCTCCTCCATTATAGACATGTCTAAGAGTCAACAACATTAAGCACAACATGTTCATAGTGCCTAGGTTTCTTTTGAGGTAAAAATTGCTCTATTGTTATATCTGTCACAAGCTTGTCAGCAAGAAACTACCTGGAAACGACAACAACAAAAGTAAAAAATGTAAATGTGATATGAGCTTTTAGACAAACTCTTTACAATAATTATACTCTAAAATATCTGCCTCTCATAGTCTTGATTGAAGGCAGAGGAGAAGGGGATGACAGAGGATAAGATGGTTGGATGGCATCACTGACTCGATGGACATGAGTTTGAGCAAGCCCCTGGAGCTGGTGACGGACACGGAAGCCTGGAGTCCTTCAGGCCACGGGGTCCCAAAGAGTCAGACACGACTGAGCAACTGAACTGAACTGAACTAACAAACGTTTCTCCAGGTGTTTTGGTTACCCGCGTTTCTACCCTTGTGACGACAGTGTATTGAATAGCTAGGTCATTTCCAAATAAATGAAAGTTCTGAAACATTCACGACTTGAAAGGACCTCCCTTTTACACAGAAACAAAAGAGATTTTTGACTCTCCATGAATAGTGTCTGGCACCATCCTGACATGTTAAATGTAAGAAAGCAATTGTTTTGTTTTGTTCTGTTCTGTTCTTGGGTGTGGGGGGAGGGGGGCGGGCTATAACGAATGCCAATATAAAAGTCAGTTCTTGGTTGCTGAAGGGAAATGTATGACTTGTTATATCAAGAAAGTATGTGGAATGCAATGGCACTTGAGGAAGGAAAACGAAGTAGTTCTGTCTTACAGGTGGCAGTTTCAGGATGGGAGAAGCAAAGGAATGGGTACAGAATGGGATAAGGAGGTTGTAGGGAAAGTGGACCCCCAGAAAAGAGTTCTGTGCCTAGCACAAGTTTTCTTGAGATGTCGAACTGCCTTTGCTAATGGAGTTTAAGTTTCTTTACCTCTTAATTGATCTCTTCTAGGTTGACCTAGAACAGAAATCTTTGGTTAGCTTTGGCTAAGTGGAGAAGTAGTGTTTCACGGTGACATATGTGATCCTTCCTGACTGTTTGCAGCCCTTTTGATATCGATGCCTTGCTTCTGCTGCTGCTGCCGCCGCCGCTGCTGCTAAGTCGTTTCAGTCGTGTCCGACTCTGTGCGACCCCATAGACGGCAGCCCACCAGGCCCCGCAGTCCCTGGGGTTCTCTAGGCAAGAACACTGGAGTAGGTTGCCATTTCCTCCTCCCATGCATGAAAGTGAAAAGTGAACGTGAAGTCGCTCAGTGGTGTCCGACTCTTAACCACCCCATGGACTGCAGCCTACCAGGCTCCTCCATCCATGGGATTTTCCACGCAAGAGTACTGGAGTGGGGTGCCATTGCCTTCTCCCATATCTATGCACAAGCCTGCCTAAATAATTGACTTCTAGCTAGCTTTGGGATGCCAATGACCATCCACCCTTACCAGGCAACAGAGAAGAGAAAAACACTTACCACAGGAGGTCCTGGTAAGGAACGAGGAACTAACAAGCTCCCGCCAACCAGGATTCTGCAGAGGTCAACAAGAGGTCAGTAAGAGATGGAAGACTGCAGTCCAGAGGTCCTAGCAACTTCCATCTTGCAGCAGAGACCCAGCATAGTCAAAACGAATTCAATGTTGCAAAAAATAAGTAAACAAATAAAGGACAGAAGTTCTTTGAACACATGACTGAGATTAGGGGTGAGGCAGTACATGTACGGTGCCTGGAAAATCTTAAAGTATGAGAAAGGAAAGAAATTAAAGACAATTATCAAGCTGTCCAAACTGATAAAAACGAAAGATTACACGGTTTTTTCTGTATATATTAGCAGATAATAATCTGAAAAGGAATTAAAAAAAATTCCCTTTCAATAATGTCAACATGAATACAACACTTTGCCATGGATGTAACGAGGATGACAAGACTGGCACACTGGAAATTATACACCCTGGCTGAAAACTATCCTGAATACATGGACAGATATTCCATAACAATGGAAAGACTAAAGATGGCAATACCATGGAATGCATCTTCAATCTGAAATGAAGATTAGATATGATTTGATCGCTCAGAGCTTTTGTGTCATCAATTGTTATTAAAGTATAAATGAGATAGAGAAAGCTGCTGACTTAGACTTGAGGCGGGGTGTACGCCCTGCTGGTCTCTAGCCAGATATTCTACAGGCACTAGCAGTCAGCTAAGGAAGGAAAGGCACTGTCTCAGGGAATGGCACCAGGCCCCTCCCCCACGACATGCCTTGAGGTCACATTGGCAGCAGGTGAGTCATCCCGGGCCAAAACTTGATTGACATGAATCTTGAAGAAAGGCAGTATTGCAGGCAAATATATCATTTCCTTAACATAGATAAGGAGAACAAGCTAGGAGGAAAACATGCTGTTTTGTTCAAATCGCTTATGAGCCTTTTGGGGGAACCGACCTGAAGCCAGAGTCTAGCGGAAATACATAGGATATTTACGTCGCTTAAGACAAACATTTTCTTAGAAAAAAATGCATTGCTTAGCTCAAGGTTTGTCTGCGAAATTCTTACACATCAGGAGATGGCTCCGAGCTGGGTTTCCACACACAAGAACATCCATGCAAAGGACAAGCCTGCACAGCCCATCTGCCCCTCTCCCGCACAGCCAGCAGCATTTCCAAGTGACCTCCTAAGGCCTTCCCCAAAATACAGGGGCACCTCTGGGTTTCCTGTTTCCCTCACTTCGAACACTTTTCTTAAAAAAAAAAAAATCCTGCACACTTCTTGATAGAATGCCACAGTGCAAGGAATACAGTCCTTCAATATTTAAACCTCCATTTGCAAAACACTTGGAGCTTGGTTTTGTTTTGTTTTGTTTTTTAATTACACCACCACATAATTTAAAGCTTTTACATGTTCTAATTATTCAGTTCCAAAACACCAAACTTTTATTGCACAGTGTCCTCATGAAAAGGCCCACGCAGCTGCACAACCACAGATTCTGCCATGAAAGGGCAGCAAGGTGCCCTCCCCCCTTCTTTGCTGCCTGGGCGGCCACCAGGGTTTGAAATCCATGCACCCTACTAAGTTTCTAGGGTGCAATTCGTGGACCCTTCCCTTTCCCATCCCAGCAGGTGCTCAAGGGCCCGCTGGCTTACAAAGTGCCAGAAGCAGGGCTGGGCCAGCCGGCAAGAATTCAGTGTTCTGTCCCTTGGACTTCCAGCGGACACTAGGCTGCTTGGAAGAACCGCGCAGACTCTGAGATTTTTCAGCAGAGGGGTGGAGCGGTAAAGGCCTTGACCCCAAAGGCAAGGCCTTTCTGCGACCGCCAGTTTGGGGAGCTCCGAGAATGTGCCAACAGACGGCGGAATACTTGGTTCCCTGCTCCACGCAGTCCCAGTTCCCTTACCTGTGGTCCGCAGCCCTCCGCTGCACCCATGGGATGGCGGTCCTTGGGGACCCAGGAGCGGACGAAATGGGAGTTCCCAGCCGCAGTTGCAACCCCCGAGAGCGCAACTGGGAACCCCTCCCCATCCCCCCCATGAGCCGACCCCCGCCCCGCGCCGCCAGGGTTAGCCCCGCCCCTGCCGCGCTCCCGGCGCATTTTCAGCCTCAGTGTCCACCTCCGAGAGCACAACTGGGAAGCCCGCCCCCAACCCCGCCAGAAGCCGACTCCCGCCCCACGCCTCCCGCGTTCGCCCCGCCCCTGCACAGTCCAGGTACCTTCCCAGCTTCTAGCGTTCACGCCCGGGTTGGAGCAGGATGTAGGAGTATGGGAGATGTGTCTGGAGCCTGACAGCCTCAGCTCCGCTCTGGCCTGCCCTTTGGACCTAGGAGCCAGGCCAACTTGCAGAGGGCTTAGGGCCCCATTGTATGCAAACTACCAAGGCCTACCGCAAGGAGAGCTCTGTCCGAGGGAAGGGAAGTGCCCCAGGCTGCGTTCCCAAGCTGTTGCTTGGCAATGCAGACTCAGCGGTAAACGGAGGGAATCAGGGTCCTAGTGCCCCTGTCTTGGGGAGGAAGCTCCACAGCCAGAGTGTTCCTCCCTTTGTGCCCAGAAAGCGCCTGCCAGACTGGGCTTCCCCGGAGCTCTGTTGCAGAGCAGAGACGTGTGGATGTGTTTTGGGGCCTTGACATGTGCGTTTGGGCTCCCTAGCACAGCCCCAGCGTAGGGGAACCAGCCCCTGAGCAAAGAGCTCCAGGCAGTGCTTTGTGCCAGGCCTGGATGCCCAGTCCCAGCACGCGGGAGAGATGAGTTAGGCTGCCGGCGGGTCCTTGCAAGCCTGTATTGGAAAGGACCGAGTGAGCTTCCACACCGTCGGAGCTGCAGACCTGCGCCCAGGCGCGATAGGACAGAGCCCCTGTCGAGAGGCTGCTCTGCCTGGGCGAGCCTCGCCAAGCCCTTCCCAGCTTCTAGCGTTTGCGCCTGCAAAGGAGCAGGCTGCGGGAGTGTGGGCGACATGACTGGCTCCTGACTGGCCTCAGCTCCGCTCTTGCCTTCCCTTTGGACCTAGGAGCCAGGCCTCCTTGCAGACGGCTTAGGGCACGGGGGTGTGCAAACTGCGAAAGCCTCCTGCAAGGAGACCTCTGTCTGAGGGAAGGGAAATGCCCCAGGTTGCATTCCCAAGCTGTTGCTTGGTAGCCCAGACTCAGCGCTGAACGGAGGGAATCAGGGTCCCAGTGCCCCTGTCGTGGGGAGGGAGCTCCACAGCCAGAGTGTTCCTCCGTTTGTGTTCAGAAACCGCCTTACAGACTGGGCTTCCCCGGAGCTCAGCTCCAGAGCAGAGTCATGTGCATGTGGTTTGGGGCCTTCCCCTGTACCTTTGGGCTCCCTAGCACAGTCCCAGCGCAGGGGAACCAGCCCCTGAGCAGAGAGCTCCAGGCAGTGCTCTGTGCCCTGGATTGGAAGCCCACTCCCAGCACGCGGGAGAATAGAGTCAGGCCGCCGTCGGGTGCTTGCAAGCCTGTATTGGGAAGGACCGAATGAGCTTCGACTCCGGCGGAGCTCCAGATCTGCACCCAGGCGCGATATCGCAGAGGCCCGGCCTAGAGGCTGCTCTGCCTGGGCGAGCCTCGCCAAGCCCTTCCCAGCTTCTAGCTTTCGCGCAGGGGAAGGAACAGACTGCGGAGGTGGGGGAGATGTGACTGGCGGGCGCCTTACTGGCCTCAGCTCCGCTCTTCCTTTCCCTTTGCACCTATGATCCATGCCTCCTTGCAGAGGGCTTAGGGACCGAAGGAGAGCTCTGTCAAAGGGAAGGGAAGCGCCCCAGGCTGCATTCCCAAGCTGTTGTTTAGCCGCCCAGACTCAGCGCTGCACAGGGGTAATCAGGCTCTCTGTGGCCGCAGCTTCACACACAGGTGTGTCTCCGTAGGAATCAAGAAAGATCCTGACAGAGTGAGGTTCATTAGAGCTATACTAAAGAGCAAAGGCTTGTCCATGTGGTCTTGCATTCCCCTGTGCCTTTGGGTCTCCAGGCTCGGCCCCAGCTCCGTGGAAACAACCCCTGAGAAAATATCTTCAAGATCCACTTTTCCCAGTGTCTGGGAACCGGGGTTCGTAGGAGGAGAGAAAAGCACGCCTCCATCGGGAACGAAAAGGCAGTCCACCTGCCTGTGTTTTGAAGCCTCTATTTGGAAGGAATGGGTTAGCTTCTCCTAAAGGAGACCTCCAGATCTGCTCAGAAGTCGGTAATTCCAGAGGCAGGGTACTGGTTCCTGACTGCCCTTTGCTAGCCTTGCAAAGATATTCCTAGATTCTAGAGTTATTTTCCATGAAGGAGCAGGCTTCGGGAATGTGTCAGACGGGACTGGCTCCTTATTGACCTCAGCTCAGCTATTGCCTTTCCATTCAAACTAGGGCAAGGCCCTACTTTATGAAGGGTAAGGGTCTTCTTCTTTGCAAACTGCCAAGGGCTACAGCAATGAGACCTCTGTCAAGGTGAGGGAAGCCTAAGAGGATGGATTCTCAAGCAGGTGCTTTGCCACAAAGCATCAGCACCCCACGAAGAGAATCAAGCTCCCTGTGCACCAATGTTGGGAGTGTAGCGTCACACACAGAGTTGTCTCTATAGGAGCCAAGAATGTTCCTGAGAGATTAGGTTCACTAAACCTCTCCTACAGAGCATAGACCTGTCCATGTGGTTTTGCCTTCCCCTGTGAGTTGGGTCCTCGAGGTCCGCCACACCTCCGGGGAAACTGTCCCTGAGAAAAGATCTCCAGGAACCGCTTCGCCGAGGCTGGGAAATGCTGTTCACAGGAAGTAAGGCAAGCGAATCTCCTGCAGAGTAAAAGAGGCCTTACAGTCCCTGGAGGAGCAGGCTGCCAGAGTGTGTGAAACCTGACTGTTGCCTTACTGGCCTCAGCTCCGCCATTGCCTGTTCATCCGAGCTAGCACCCAGGCCTACTTGGAAAAGCGTTTGGGTGCAGATTTCTACAAAGTGCCAAGGGCTACAGCAGTGAGAATTCTCTCGGTGGTAAGGGAGAGCATTTTATGGATTCTCAAGCTGTTTTCTGAATGACAGCGTCAAAATGAACAGAGAGAATCAGGCTCTCTGTGCCCCTATGTTAGGTACGCAGCTTCACACACAGAGGTGTCTCTATAGGAGCCAAGAATGCTCCTGAGAGATGAGGTTCACTAGAGGTCTGCTACAGAGCATAGACCTGTCCATGTGGTCTTGCCTTCCCCTGTGCCTTTGGGCCCCGGGCTCGGCCCCAGCTCCGTGGAAAGAACCCCTGAGAAAATATCTTCAAGATCCGCTTTTCCCAGAGGCTGGGAACTGGGGTTCATAGGATGCGAGAAAAGCAGGCCTCCTTCGGGCGAGCCTCCTGCAAGGCACAACAGGTCTTAGTGTCCCTGGACGATCAGGCTGCCAGAGTGTGTGAGACCTGACTGGTGCCTTACTGGCCTCAGCTCCGCCATTGCATGTTCCTCCAAACTAGGACCCAGGCCTACTAGGAGAAGGGTTTGGGTATGGATTTCTAAATACTGCCAAGGGATATAGCAATGAGAACTGTGTCACGGGTAAGGAAGAGCATTGTATGGATTTTCAAGCTGTTGTTTGAACGACAGCTTCAAAGCTGCACAGAGAGAATCAGACTCTGTGTCTCCATGTTCGGTACACAGCTTCACAGACAGGGGTGTCTCCATAGGAAACAAGAACGTTCCTGACAGAGTGAAGTTCACTAGAGCTCTCCTAGAGAGCAAAGACTTGTCCATGTGGTTTTTCTTCCCCTGTGCGTTTGGGGCTCCAGGCTCGGCCCCAGCTCCGTGGAAACAACCCCTGAGAAAAGATCTTCAAGATCCGCTTTTCCCAGAGGCTGGGATGTGGGGTTCATAGGAGGCGGGAAAAGCAGGCCTCCTTCAGAGAGCAAGAGGCAGCCAAGCGGCCTGCGTTTGGAAGCCTCTATTTGGAAGAATGGGTTAGCTACCCCTAAGGGAGACCTCCAGATCTGTTCAGAAGTCGGTAATTCCAGAGGCAGTGTGCAGGGTGCTGACTGCCCTTTGCCAGCCTTGCAAAGACATTCCTAGAGTTTAGCAATATTTTCCATGAAGGAGCAGGCATCGGGAATATGTCACAGTTGACGGGTGCCTCACTGGCCTCAGCTCAGCTATTGCCTTTCCTTTCAAACTAGGATCAGGGCCTACTTGGTGAAGGGTAAAGGTCTGCTTCTTTCCAAATTGCCAAGAGACACAGCAATGAGACCTCTGTCAAGGCGAGGGAAGCGTAAGCGGATGGATTCTCAAACAGGTGCTTTGCCACAAAGCATCAGCACCCCACAGAGAGAATCAGGCTCCCTGTGCCCCATGTTCAGTGTGTAGCTTTACACACAGAGGTGTCTCTGTACGAGCCAAGAATGTTCCTAAGAGATGAGACACACTAACGTCTCCTACAGAGCATAGACCTGTCCATGTGGTTTTTCCTTCCCCTGTGAGATGGGTCCCCGAGGTCCACCCCAGCTCTGGGGATAGAGCCCCTGAGAAAAGATCTCCAGGAACCGCTGTTTGCCCAGGCTGGGAAACGCAGTTCACAGGAGGCCAGGCAAGCGAGCCTCCCACAGGGAAAAATAGGCCTTACTGTCCCTGGAGGAGCACGCTGCCAGAGTGTGTGACACCTGACTGGTGCCTTACTGACCTCAGCTCCGCCACTGCATGGCCATTCAAACCAGGACCCAGGCCTACTTGGAGAAGGGTTTGGGTGCAGATTTGTAAAAACTGCCAAGGGTTACAGCAATGAGAAGTCTCTCAGAGGTAAGGGAGAGCATTGTATGGATTCTTAAGCTGTTGTTTGAATGACAGCTTCAAAGCTGCAAAGAGAGAATCAGGCCCTGTGTGCCCCCTTGTTGGGTACGCAGCTCCACACACAGAGGTATCCCCGTGGAATCCAAGACTTTCCTCACATACTGAGGTTAACTAGAGTTCTCCTACAGAGCAAAGACTTGTCCATGTGGTTTTGCCTTCCTCTGTGCGTGTGGGTCTTCGGGCTCGGCTCCAACTCCGTTGAAATAGCCCCTGAAAAAAGATCTCCAAGAACCACTTTTCCCCCAGGCGGGAAGCGGAGTTCACAGGAAGCGGAACAAGCAAGCCTCCTTCGGGCAAGTAGATGCAGCCAACTAGCCTGTGGTTGGAAGCCTCTATTTGGAAGGAATGGTTAGCTTCTCCAAAAGAAGACCTCCAGATCTGCTCAGAAGATGGAAATTCCAGAGGCAGGGTCGAGGTTCCTGACTGTCCTTTGCCAGCCTTGCAAAGACATTTCTAGATTCTAGCGTTATTTTCCATGAAGGAGCAGGCTTCAGGAATATGTCAGACTTGACTGGCGCCTTACTGGCCTCAGCTCAGCTATCGCCTTTCCGTTCAAACTAGGACAAGGGCCTACTTGGTGAAGGGTAAGGGTCTGCTTCTTTCCAAACTGCCAAAGGCTACAGCAAAGAGACCTCTGTCAAAGAGAGGGAAGTGGAAGCGGATGGATTCTCAAACAGGTGCTTTGCCACAAAGCATCTGTACCCCACGGAGAGAATCAGGCTGCATTTGCCCCTATGTTGGGTGTGTAGCTTCAAACACAGAGATGTTTCTATAGGAGCCCAGAATGTTCCTGGGAGATGAGGTTCACTAGAGCTCTGCTACAGAGCATAGACCTGTCCATATGGTTTTGCCTTCCCCTGTGATTTGGGTTCCCGATGTTCGCCCCAGCTCCGAGGAAGAAACCCCTGAGAAAACACCTCCAGGAACTGCTTTTCGTCCAGACTGGGAAACGCAGTTCACAGAAGGCAAGGCAAGCGAGCCTCCTGCAGAGAAAAAGAGGCCTTACTGCCCCTGGAGGAGCAGGCTGCAAGAGTGTGTGAGACCTGACTGGTGCCTTACTGGCCTCAGCTCCGCCATTGCATGTTCCTCTGAACTAGGACCCAGGCCTACTAGGAGAAGGGTTTGGGTGCGAATTTCTAAAAAACTGCCAAGGGCTACAGCAATGAGAACTCTCTCAGAGATAAGGGAGAGAATTGTATGGATTCTCAAGCTGTTTTCTGAACGACAGCGTTAAACCTTCACAGAGGGAATCAGGCTCTCTGACCCCATAAGTTGTCCCTGTAGGAACCAAGAACGTTCGTCAAAAACTGAGGTTCACTAGAGCTCTCTTAGAGAGCAAAGACTTGTTCATGTAGTTTTGCTTTCCTCTGTATGTGTGGGTCTCCGGGCATAACCTCAGCTCCATGGAAACAACCCCTGAGCAAAGATCTCCAAGATCTGCTTTTCCCCCATGCTGGGAACCAGGGATCATAGGAGGCAGGAAAAGCAAGCCTCCTTCGGGCAAGAAGAGGCAGCCAACTAGCCTGTGTTTGGAAGCCTATATTTGCAAGGAATGGGTTAGCTTCTCCAGAAGGAGACCTCCAGATCTGCTCAGAAATCGGTAATTCCAGAGGCAGGGTGCAGGCTCCTGACTGCCCTTTGCCAGCCTTGCAGAGACATTCCTAGATTCCAGCGTTATTTTCCATGAAGGAGCAGGCTTCGGGAATATGTCAGACTTGACTGGCGCCTTATTGGCCTCAGCTCAGCTCTTGCCTTTCCTTTCAAACTAGGACAAGGGCCCACTTTATGAAAGGTAAGCGTCCTCTTCTTTCCAAACTGCCAAGGGCTACAGCAATGAGACCTCTGTCAAGGCGAGGGAAGCGTAAGCTGATGGATTCTCAAGCAGGTGCTTTGCCACAAAGCATCAGCACCCCACGGAAAGAATCTGGCTCCCTTTGGCCCTACGTTGCGTGTGTAGCTACACACACAGAGGTGTCTCGATAGGAGCCAAGAATGTTCCTGAGAGAGGAGGTTCACTGTTGGGGGCCAGAGTGAGGCACTCCGCCCATGGCAAAGGTCATGAGGAAGGAGGCTCGACATACGCAAAGGCGGGATCGAGCCTCAGGAGTCCCCCTGGAAATCCTCGAGCATCTACCCCCATCACCAGAGCCTGCCTACCTTACTATTTTGTGCTCTCACCTACACCTCTGACTTTACGGGGGGCTGTCCCCCACCACCTCTTTCGGAGAAGGAGTTAACCTAGAGCTCCAGTTGATAAAAACCCCTGGGTGTGACAACAGTGTTTTAACCTACAAACTCCTCTGAAGGTTCTCTAGCCTGCCTGACAGGCTTGTCCGGCCACATGTGATTGCTCACAGCCTCCCAACCATGAGAGGCACGAGATGCTTTAAACCTTCTAAAAACAGGTTCCTTAGAAAAGTTAGAAAAGTATTAGTATAAGTATAATGGGCTGATTAGAAATCATATTGGTGAAGGGTTTTTCATTTGTTGAGCTGATGTTTACTGCTAAGTCTCCACATCCCCTGCCCTTATACACATTAATGAATATATAGAAGAAATAAGTATTAACCTTTGATATAAATCACGTTAGACCTTAGGCTAAGTAAATTCTTTCCTTAACTAAAACCCACTACACCCTCACCCTCTAGGAATGTAACTTTATTTGGGTGGCGTCTGTTTTAAGAATAATCACCCCTGGAGAAATAAGTGTCCTGGTTGACTGACCGCTGTCACAAGGAGAGGGTCGTAAATTGTCAGCAGGCCCCCCGGCCAGAAGATGATGTAACACCCCTAAGACCTCTGTATACTTTTGTATGAAGCACCTGACTTTGATAAAAGTCAGGACTGCTGACCCCACGTGACTTTTGCATAACATCTCAGTGTATAAAAGTAGACCATGGAAAATAAAGAATTGGGATCAGTTTCTCGAAATACTGGTCTTCCCATGTCTCTCTCTCTCTCTCACTCTGGTTGAGTCTCCATCTGGAGCGCGGAACCCACCAAGCTTACTAATTTTGCCTGGGCTTCTAAGATCCGACCGGGGAGGCCTCAGTGTCTCCTCTCCTTCGGGAGAACGGAAGGACGCCTGCGGCCTACGTAAGTGGTGCAAGCTTCTTGTCTTGAAGTTTTATTGGTCCCCCGCGTAAACCAAGCTACTCAGCCTCTTTTCTCCACTGAATTTTCCTACTGAGCTATCCTCATTTTATTACTCTTTATATCCTTAATTAACGTTTAATTAAGCAGTTGTTCCCTGACCCTCGCCTATGCCGTCTCTGCTTCAAATACCCTGGATCAGCTGGGGCTGGACCCCGGCAGTTCACTAGAGATCTCCTACAGAGCATAGACCTGTCCATTTGGTTTTGCCTTCCCCTGTGAGTTGGGTCCCCGAGGTCCGCCCCAACTCCGGGGAAACAGCCCCTGAGAAAAGATCTCCAGGAACTGCTTTCCGCCCAGGCTGGGAAACGCTGTTCACAGGAAGTAAGGCAAGCGAGCCTCCTGAAGGGAAATAGAGGCCTTACTGTCCCTGGAGGAGCAGGCTGCCAGAGTGTGTGACACCTGACTGGTGCCTTACTGGCCTCAGCTCTGCTATTGCATGTTCATCTGAACTTGAACCCAGGCCTACTTGGAGAAGTGTTTGTGTGCCGATTTCCAGAAACTGCGAAGGGCTACAGCAATGATAACTCTCTCTGTGGTAAGGGAGAGCATTGTGTGGATTCTCAATTTGTTGTTTGAACGACAGCGTCAAAGCTGCACAGAGAGAATCAGGTCTCTGTGTCTCTATGTTGGCTATGCAGCTTCCCACACAGAGATGTCCCCGTTGGAGCCAAGAACATTCCCCATAGACTGAGGTTCACTAGAGCACTCCTAGAGAGCAAAGACTTATCCATGCGGTTTTCCCTTCCCCTGTGCGTGTGGGTCTCCGGGATCGGCCCCTGCTCCGTGGAAACAGCCTCTGAGAAAAGATCTCCAAGAACCTCTTACCCCCAGGCTGGGAAGCGGAGTTCGCAGGAGGTGGGATAAGCAAGCTTCCTTCGGCAAGAAGAGACAGCCAACCGGCCTGTGTTTGGAAGCCTATATTTGAAAGGAATGGGTTAGTTTCTCCTGACCGAGACCGCCAGATGTGCTGAGAAGATAGAAATTCCAGAGGCAGGGTCGAGGTTCCTCACTGCCCTTTGCCAGCCTTGCAAAGACATTCCCAGATTCTAACGATATTTTCCATGAAGGAGCAGGCATCGGGAATATGTCAGACTTGACTGGCGCCTTCCTGGCCTCAGCTCAGCTACTGCCTTTCCATTCAAACAAGGACAAGGGCCTACTTGGTGAAGGGTAAGGGTCAGCTTCTTTCCAAACTGCCAAGGACTACAGCAATGAGACCTCTGTCAAGGTGAGGGAAGCCTATGCGGATGGATTCTTAGCAGGTGCTTTGCCACAAAGCATCAGCACCCACGGAGAGAATCAGACTCCCTTTGCCACTATGTTGGGTGTGTAGCTTCATGTACAGAGGTGTCTCTGTAGAAGCCAAGAATGTTCCTGAGAGATGAGGTTCACTAGAGCTCTCCTACAGAGCATAGACCTGTCCATGTGGTTCTGTCTTCCCCTGTGAGTTGGGCCCCCGAGGTCCGACCCAGCTCCAGGGAAACAGCCCCTGAGAAAAAATCTCCAGGAACAGCTTTGCGCCCAGGCTGGGAAATGCAGTTCACAGGAGGCAAGGCAAGCGAGCCTCCTGCAGGGAAAAAGAGGCCTTACTGCTCCTGGACGATCAGGCTGCAAGAATGTGTGAGACCTCACTTGTGCCTTACTGGCCTCAGCTCCGCCGTTGCCTGTTGTTCCGAGCTAGGACCCAGGCCTACTTGGAAAAGGGTTAGGGTGCGGATTTCTACAAACTGTCAAGGACGACAGCAATGAGAATTCTCTTAGCAGTAAGGGAGAGCATTGTGTGGATTCTCAAGCTGTTGTTTGAATGACAGCTTCAAAGCTACACAGAGAGAATCAGGCTCTCTGTTCCCCTATTTTGGCTGTGCAGCTTCACACACAGAATTTGACTCTGTTGGAGCCAGAAATATTCCTGAAAGACTTAGGCTCACCAAAGCTGTCCTCCAGAGCAAAGACATTGGATGTGGTTTTGCCTTCCCTTGCCAGTATGGGTCCCCTAGCTTGGCCCCAGCTCCGGGGATACAGCCTCTGAAAAAAATCTTCCAAGAACCGATTTTTCCTCCAGGCTGTTAAGCGGAATTCGCAGTTTGCAAGTTAAGGAAGCCTGCTTCGTGGAAGAGCAAGCAGCCAACTGGCCCTGTGTTAGGAAGCCTGTATTTGAAAGGAATGGGTTAGCTTCTACAGCGGGAGAACCTCAGATCTGCTCAGGGGGCTGAAATACTAGAGTCAGGGTCGAGGTTCTCCCTTGTCCTTTGCGCACCTTGCAAAGACATTCCTAGCTTCTAGCGTTAGTGTCCCTGTAGTAGCAGGCTGCAGGAGCGTGTGATAAATGACTGCCGCGTTCCTGTCCTCAGCTCCACTATTGACTTTCTATTCGAACTAGAACCCAGGCCTACTTTGAGAGGGGTTAGAGTCCAGTGTTTCCAAACTGCCAAGGGCTACGGCAATGCGAGCTCTGTCAGAGGTAAGAAAAGAGCAATTGGTTGGATTCTTCAGCTGCTGCGTGGCTGCACAGCTTCCGAGCTGCATGGAGAGCATGAGGCTCCTTGTGGCCCTATTTTGGGTACGCAGCAACATGCACACAGAATGTCTGTGTTCACTTATTTACAGGTTTATGTACACTAGAGCTCTCCTACAGAGCAAAGACCACTCAGTGGGCTCCAAGAGATACCTGTCGCGACTCGAGAAGAGAGTGGAGTCCTTTGCTTCCCCTTGAGATGAGGCCTGACTCCCCGGGTGAGTATGGAATGCAACCCCAAATCCCTGTCGCCTATGGAGAGGAACATTAAGTCCTGGATACAAGCCTAGATGAGGTCTAGTTTGCCCTTCAGTGAATGGAGCCCAATCCCCAGCTCTCCCTGGCAACTCGAATGGAAGATTGGACTTCCTGGGCCAACACAAGAGGAAGCCTGAATTCCCCGTCCTAATTCGAGAATCCCACCGCAACTCGAGAAAAACCACGTGCTTCCCTCGTCATCGCAAGATGAGGCCCTTTGTCCGCTACAGCATCTCAAGAGAAGTCCACGTTCCATCCTGAAGTGCGAAACGGTAGTTGGCACCCTTGATGCGACCCCAAAACTTCCGCGACATACCAGACTCACTCAAGGGGAACACCGAGGTTCCTGGCACCACTTCATCTGACCCCTTCTCCTCTCCTGATTGCGACAGGAGGGTCGACTCCCCTTCTCTGTCTGCAAGGGGTTCCCGACCTTCCGGGCGCACCTCAGGATGAGGCCGGTCTCATGAGGAAGTTCGAGACGTAGCCTCGTGGGTGGTGCCACATGCCGAAAGATCCCAATTTCACGGTCCACTCTTGAAAAGAACCCGATGCCAGAACACCTCTTTGAAGGAAATCCTGTGGATGAAGGCACAACACGAAGGGGCACTGACACCTGCGTGCATCGTCCAGAAAAACCCGCAGGTCCCACAGACATTTCGAAAAGTGGCGTGTCACCCTGTAAACAACTCGAAAGGCAAACGAAGGTCCATTCCTCAACAGAAGACTAGGTGTGACTCTCTTGTCCCTACTCTGCAGGGACCATGGGATCCGAGTCAGAAACAGAGAGGAAGCCTGAGGTTCCTGCGTCCACTCAAGATGAGGCCCTCTTCCATTGCACCACACCCAGTGGAGTCCCGAGAGGACCCTACCAACTCCACAGTATCCCTGAGTTCTCAGAGGCACAATGAGAAGCTCCCTGAGGTCACAGGCACAAGTCGAGGGAACCCTGGGTTTTCTGCCGCGACTCGAGAAAGACCTCGAGAGTGCTTCAAAATGTCTTGAGTCGCGATTCCCCTACAATGACTCGAGCGCCATGACACGCTCCCCCTCGCCACGCGCATGGAGACCTGACTAACCTGGCACTGCAGTAGAGGCTCCCTGAGATCCTCATCGTACCTCGTGAGGAAATCCACACTGGCTCGGCAGCTCGAGGAAACCCCTGAGACGCCCCCGTCCTCGCCAGCTGAGGGCCTTCTTTTCCTGCATGGCTTGGAGAGCAATCCCGGGTCCTCTCTCCAAACGGAAGAGGAGGCTGGACTCCCTTGAGGCCGCTCAGGGGGCTCCAAAAGACCCGCGTCGCTACTCGAGAGGAGAGCGGAGTCCTTGGCTTCCCCTCGAGACGAGGCCTGACTCCCCGGGGGAGCCTGGAATGCAACCCCGAGATCCCTGCCTTCCCTGGAGAGGGATATTAGGTCCCGGACACACGCCTAGGTGAGGTCTCTTCGGCCCTGCAGTGACTCGAGCGCAACCCTCAGCTTTCCCTCCCAACCCGAGGAGAAGATTGGGCTTCCCAGGGCCAACCCCAGGGGAAGGCTGAGATCCCCGTCGTAACTCGAGAATGCCGCCGCAACTCGTGAAAAACCACGTGGTTCCCACCTCTTGGCAAGATGAGGCCCTTGCCTGCGACGGCGTCTCAAGGGAAGTGCCCTGTTCCGCCCTGAAGGGCGAAACGGTCCCTGACAGCCTTCCTGCGACCCCCAAAAGTCCCCCGACACGCCGGGGTCCCCCGAGGGGAACACCGAGGGTCCCGGCACCGCTTCCTCTGAGCCCCTTCTCCCCTCCTGATCGCGACAGGAGAGGCGATTCCCCTGCGTGGTCTGGAAGGGGTTCCCGGCCTTCCCGGCGCCCCTCAGGATGAGGCCGGTCTCACGAGGAAATTCGAGACGAGCCACGTGGGTGGGGCCACATGCCGAACGCCCCCGATTCCCCGGTCCACTCTTGAGAAGGACCCGAGGCCCGGACCCCTCTTCGAAGGCAACCCTGTGGGTGAAGGCACAACACGAGGGGTCACTGCCAACCCCGTGCATCGTCCGCAAAGACCCGCGGGTTCCACACACAGCTTGACGGGGGGCCTGAGACCCCCTGAGCAACTCGAGAGGCCAGCGGGGTTCCCTTCCTCAGACAAGACGAGGCCTGACTCTCCTGTCCCAACTCTGCAGGGACCCTACGGTCGCAGTCCGAAACGGAGAGGAAGCCTGAGGTTCCTGCCTCCCCTCGAGGTGAGGCCCTCTTCCGTTGCGCCAGACCCAGCGGAGTCCCGAGGGGCCCCGCCACCTCCACAGGATCCCTCGCCTCTCAGAGGCACCCTGGGAAGTTCCCTAAGGTCCCCGGCAGAAGGCGAGGGAAACGAGGGTTTCCCGCCGCCCCCCGAGAAAGACCTCGAGAGTCCTTCTTCAACGCGTCTTGAGGCCCTAGTCCCCTCCCGTGACTCGAGAGCCAGGACGCGCTCCCCCTCGCCATGCGCATGGAGACCTGACTTCCCTGGCGCCGCACGAGAGGCTCCCTGAGATCCTCGTCGTGCCTCGGGAGAAAACCCCCACGGGCGCCGCAGCTCGAGGAAACCCCTGAGACGCCCCCGTCCTCGCCAGCTGAGGGCCTTCTTTTCCTGCATGGCCTGGAGAGCAATCCCGGGTCCTCTCTCCAAACGGAAGAGGAGGCTGGACTCCCTTGAGGCTGCTCAGGGGGCTCCAAGAGACCCGCGTCGCGACTCGAGAGGAGAGCGGAGTCCTTGGCTTCCCATCGAGACAAGGCCTGACTCCCCGTGGGAGCCTGGAATGCAACCCCGAGATCCCTGCCTTCCCTGGAGAGGAATATTAGGTCCCGGACGCACGCCTAGGTGAGGTCTCTTCGGCCCTGCAGTGACTCGAGCGCAACCCCCAGCTTTCCCTTGCAACCCGAGGGGAAGATTGGGCTTCCCAGGGCCAACCCCAGGGGAAGGCTGAGATCCCCGTCGTAACTCGAGAATGCCGCCGCAACTCGAGAAAAACCACGTGGTTCCCACCTCTTGGCAAGATGAGGCCCTTGCCCACGACGGCGTCTCAAGGTAAGTGGCCTGTTCCGCCCTGAAGGGCGAAACGGTCCCTGACAGCCTTCCTGCGACCCCCAAAAGTCCCCCGACACGCCGGGGTCCCCCGAGGGAACACCGAGGGTCCCGGCACCGCTTCCTCTGAGCCCCTTCTCCCCTCCTGATCGCGACAGGAGAGGCGATTCCCCTGCGTGGTCTGGAAGGGGTTCCCGGCCTTCCCGACGCCCCTCAGGATGAGGCCGGTCTCACGAGGAAATTCGAGACGAGCCACGTGGGTGGGGCCACATGCCGAACGCCCCCGATTCCCCGGTCCGCTCTTGAGAAGGACCCGAGGCCCGGACCCCTCTTCGAAGGCAACCCTGTGGGTTAAGGCACAACACGAAGGGGCACTGCCAACCCCGTCCATCGTCCGCAAAGACCCGCGGGTTCCACACACAGCTCGACGGGGGGCCTGAGACCCCCTGAGCAACTCGAGAGGCCAGCGGGGTTCCCTTCCTCAGACAAGACGAGGCCTGACTCTCCTGTCCCAACTCTGCAGGGACCCTGCGGTCGGAGTCCGAAACGGAGAGGAATCCTGAGGTTCCTGTCTCCCCTCGAGGTGAGGCCCTCTTCCATTGCACCAAACCCAGATGAGTCCCGAGAGGCCCCTCCCAACTCCACAGTATCCCTGAATTCCCAGAGGCACCTTGAGAATCTACCTGAGGTCACCGGCTCAAGTCCAGGGAACCCAGGGTTTCCTGCTGCGACCCGAGAAAGACCTTGAGAATCCTTCAGCGCGTCTTGAGACCCGATTCCCCTACCATGACTCGAGAGCAAAGACCCGCTCCCCATCGCCATGCACATGGAGACCTGACTTCCCTGACTCCTGAAGAGAGTCTACCTGATCTCCCCGTCATACCTCTTCGGAAACCCCATTCAGGCACCGAAGCTCAAGAAACCCCACGATACGCCCCTGTCATCACGAGATGAGGGACTTGTTTCCTGCCTGGCATGGAGAGCAAAACCGAGTCCTCTCTCCAGACTCCACAGGAGGCTTGACTCTCTTTAGGCCTCTCACTTGGCTCCAAGAGATACCTGTCAGGACCTGAAGGGAGAGCAGAGTCCTTTGCTTCCCCTCGAGACGAGGCCTGACTCCCCGTGTGAGTCTGGAATGCAACCCCGAGTTCCTGTCACACCTAGAGAGGAAAACTCGGTCCTGGACACAAGCCTAGATGAGGTCTATTTTGCACTGCAGTTACTAGAGAGCAATCGCCAGCTCTCCCTCGCAAATCGAATTGAAGATTGGACTTCCCTGGGACAATACAATTGGAAGCCTGAATTCGACATTGTAACTCGAGAATCCCGCCGAAACTCGAGAAAATCCACGTGGTTCCCCCATCAGCGCTAGATGAGGCCCTTGCCCGCTACAGAGACTCAAGAGAAGTCCCACTTTCTGTCTTGAAGTGCGAAACGGTACTTGGCACCCTTGATGCAATCTCAAAATTCCCTGACATACCGGTCTCACTCGAAAGGAACACCGAGGTTTCCGGAACCACTTCATTTGAGCTCCTTCTCCCCTCGTGATCGCAACAGGAGTGTCGATTCATCTGCTATGTCTGGAAGGGGTTCCCGACCTTTCCAGCGCGCCTAAGGATGAGGCAGGTCTCACGAGGAAATTCGAGACATAGCCTCGTGGGTGGTGCCACAAGCCAAAAGACCCCGATTTCCCGGTCTGCTCTTGATAAGAACGTGATGCCCTGACACCTTTACAAAGGAAAACCTGTGGATGAAAGCACAACACGAAGGGGCACTGACACCCCCGTGCATCGTCCAGAAAAACCCGCAGGTTACAAACACAGTTCAACAAGTGGTCTGTCACCCCGTGAACAACTCGACAGGCAAGTGGAGTTCCATTCCTCCACACAAGACGAGACCTGATTTTCTGTACCAACTCTGCAGGGAAACTGCGATCCGAGTCAGTACCAGCGACAGGAAACCCAGGAGAGGAAACATGAGGTTCCTGCCTCCACTCGAGATGAGGCTCTCATCCATTGCACCAAACCCAGTGGAGTCCAGAGAGGCCCCTCCCAACTCCACAGTACCCCTGACTTCTCAGAGGCACCCGGAGAAGCTCCATGAGGTCACCGGCACATGTCGAGGGAACCCAGGGTTTCCTGCCACAATGGGAAAAAGGCCTCGAGAGTCCTACTTCAACGTGTCTTGAAGCCCGAATCTGCTTCCATGGCTCTATAGAAATGACACGCACCCCCTCGCCACGCACATGGAGACCTGACTTCCCTGGCGCCATAAGAGAGGCTCCCTGAGCTCCCTGTCGTACCTCGTGAGAAACCCCACACTGACGCCGCAGCTTGAGAAAACTCACCATACGCCCCTGTCATCGCGAGATGAGGGCCTTCTTTTCCTGCATGGCCTGGAGAGGAATCCCGAATCCTCTTTCCAAACTCCACAGGAGGCTTGACTCCCTTTAGGCCACTTAGTGGGCTCCAAGAGATACCCGTCGCGACTCGAGAGGAGAATTGAGTCCTTTGCTTCCCCTCGAGACAAGGCCTGACTCACCAGGTGGGTCTGGAATGCAACCCCGAGATCCCTGTCTCCCCTGGAGAGGAACATTAGGTCCTGGAAACAAGTCTAGATGAGGTCTCTTTTGCCCTTCTGTAACTCGAGAGCAATCCCCCGCTCTCCCTGACAACTCGAATGGAAGATTGGACTTCCCTGGGCCAATACAAGAGGAAGCCTGAATTCCCCTTCGTAACTCGAGAATCCCGCCGCAACTCGAGAAAAAGCACTTGGTTCCCTCGTCATCGCAAGATGAGGCCCTTGCCCGCTACAGCTTCTCAAGAAAAGTCCCACGTTCCGTCTTGAAGTGCGAAACGGTACTTGACACCCTTGATGCGACCCCAAAGTTACCCAACATACCGGTCTCACTCCAGGGGAACACCGAAATTCCCGGCGTCTCCAGGGAAGTCCCATGTTCCGTCCTTAAGAGTGAAACGGTACTTGACACACTTGATGAGACCGCAAAAGTTCGCCGACACGCTGGGTTCCCTCGAGGGGAACACCGAGGGTCCCGGCACCACTTCATCTGAGCCCCTTCTCCCCTCCTGATCGCGACAGGAGAGTCGATTCCCTTGCTTTCTCTGGAAGGGGTTCCCGGCCTTCCTGGTGCACCTCAGGATGAGGCCGGTCTCAGGAGGAAATTCGAGACTAGCCATGTGTGAGGTGCCACGTGCCGAACGACACCGATTTTCCGGTCCGCTCTTGATAAGAACCCGATGCCCGGACACCTCGTCGAAGGCAACCCTGTGAGTGAAGGCACAACACGAAGGGGCACTGACACCCCCGTGCATCATCCGGAAAAACCCGCAGGGTCTACACACAGCTCGACAAGGGGCCTGAGACTCCCGGAA